>NW_017729022.1:140785875-140791701 GCF_001723915.1 Gavialis gangeticus
TGGGGTCATTTGACCCCAGTGCTCTTCCTGCCATGGCAGGGGGGCGGACTAGATGATCTGCTCAGGTCCCTTCCGACCCTAGAAACTATGAAACTATGTTCACAAAACAGCATTCCTTGTTTCATTAAGCTGATTTTGGACTAGATTCACTTCCAAAAGCCAGTCTAAATGGGAGTACAGTTTAGGTCCAGATAAATTTACTCCATGTTCAACATGTTATGTGAACTTCTACAATTAAACTCTTCCCCCAGGGCATTTTACCACATGGTGTCATGCTGCAGTACAATTTTAATAATCACTTCACTTTGTTAGACAGCAAAATTTTTGCTACATGAATGGTGTGAATGAAGGAAATTGTCATGATGCAGTGTAACTCAGTACGATCTTGGTATCTCGTTAAGGTATGGTTGCCAAGCTGCTTGGTCTAATTTTCAAAGTGAAGGCTGAGCTATAAACCTAAGGAGTATTTTCATATATTTATGAAAATTTACATTACAAAGTAGTTTTACACTATCATTGAGTGACAGAACTATGAGTATGTCTTGATGAAATTAACATGTTAATTTACAGCCCTGAAATACTAAGGGACTTAAATTGATCAAAGTGAAGACAAATAATTTTAAGTACAAATACTATTTGAAGAGGTAGCATAGTTGTAACTTATACAATACCAGTGTCTGCCATTCACACTGCATCATTGTATTGTGGGAAATTTAATTTCGAACTGCATTTTAAAAGTTCAAGCAGGTTTTGTCCTGAAATTTTGAAGTGGGTTAAAACATGCAGCATTTAGTTCTCAGTCTGTGAAATATATGTCTGTTTTCAATCATACAATTTGTAATGATGTTTGTAATAGTAAAAAGGACGTTTTGCATACTTATATGAAACTCCTTCATTGACAAGGAACAAATTACTATGAAGTCAAGCTATGCTATATAACAATCTTTGGTCCACACTGCATGTATTGTTTTCCACCAACAGTGTAGCATACCCAATAAAAGCAAGATATGATATTTAATTAATAATTGAACTATATTATACTGAAGTTGAATTAAACACATATGGTATTTATACAAGTGCTCGGGGGGAGGCGGGTAGTGTTTTAACTAAAGCAGTTCCAACCCTCTAATTAAAGCACCTGGAGCATCGCATGTATCAGCATCCCAACACTGAAAAATGGCTTTAGTTAAAGCGCCCGAGCTTTACTTAAAGCTCCCCCACTGCCATTTTTCAGTGTGGGGACACTGATACATATGACGCTGGAGTCTGCTAGAGCACGGTAATTACCATGCTCCAGTAGACTTGATTAATCAATCTGCTCCACTGCACCCTAATTACAGCGCAACAGAGAAGCCTCACTGCATGTGTATAGGCACCTATAGTTAATAAGCACATAGAAGGTAACTCGTGTTTTCAATACCCTTTAATAGAAATATGTATGGATCTCCTTGGAAGACTGCTAGAATGATATTTATATATTATACTTTTGTTTCTGCTTTCTCCTGTTTTCTTTGTGTCTATTCCTAGTCCATTTATGTAATTCTTCTGTTCCTCTCTCTAATTTCCAGAATTTCCAGCTGGCCTGCCGGATGCAAGTAGGGAAAGGGGGAAGGCTCCTATGTGGCAGCCGCCCTTACCCTGGGGATGCCGGATAACAGAGATTTTACTGTACTTTAAAATTACATTGCTTTGAGTGTGATTTATCTCTAAGCTGCATTACCCAGCTTGTGTTACAATAATATGTGTCTGCTCTTCAGAGATAAAACGACCAAACTTCATTCTGTGGATGCATCTACACAAGATGGTTTACTGTGCATTAGACTAATCTAATGCGTAGTAAAATATCACCATCTACACATGCACAGCAATTTTTGAGCAGTAGGTTAGTCTAATGTGCCAATTTCCAGTACCTGTAGATTCAGGTACTACAAATAGGTGGACTAAACTAATGTGCTGAAGTATATGTACAGACATTGACGAGGAACAAATTGCTCCCACTGATCACAGGCAGCAGGGGCCCACAGTAATTGTGGAGAGCTGTCCTGGCTTGGCAGGATATTGCCTACCAGCCATGTGGAGATCAGGACATGTCCTGGTTTCCATGTGGTTAGGGGAGCTATCCTGGCTGCCAGGGACTACCTGTAGGCCATGTGGAGATTGGGACCTGTCCCAATCTCCACGGGGCTGCGAGGCAGCTGCCTGGCAGCCCGGACATTCTTCCCAACCCCACAGAGATTGGGACCAGCCCTCCCAGCCTGCAGCTGGCACCAAAGGGAGTCTGAAGCTCCCCACCCCCCCGGCTGCTTCAGGGAGGCACAGCAGGGCAGGAGCAGCCCTAGACTGAACTGCTCCCACTGGGGGTGAACTTGTTCCTGACAGGTGTACGTTCAGATGTGTGCGGGGGTGCAATTTAATGCACCTGAATTTTCTGAGCAGAAAATTCAAGCACATAGATTCACCCTGTGTGGACAAATTTTCCACCCCTTGAACCCTATTGCCTGAGGGGTGGTACTCTCACCAAGCCAACTCTCCCTCCTCCTCCTCCCAGGGTGTGCAACTCAATGCAATCAGTGCTAGATATTACCTACCTATCTTCATTAACTAGAGGCAACCAGAGGTAGAGAATGAGCCAGAGGATGTTCCCTTGCACCCCATCATGTGGGCATGAAACTG
This sequence comes from Gavialis gangeticus, assembly GCF_001723915.1. Classification (NCBI taxonomy): domain Eukaryota; kingdom Metazoa; phylum Chordata; order Crocodylia; family Gavialidae; genus Gavialis; species Gavialis gangeticus. The sequence goes on from NW_017729022.1 coordinate 140,788,549, forward strand.
GAGTCATGGTGAACATCATCACAATCTTGGATGAGGAGAGGACCATCACCATCATCGCCAAGGGCACAGGTGGAAGCAGGTGACCTATGAGCAGATTGCAGCTCAAATGGTGGTGTGAGGGCCCCATGGGGACTGGCTGCAGATCTGGAGTAAAATGAATACCCTTAAGTGTCAGTTCATAAGGAGCAGGAATGTCCACAAAAGTGTTAGAGTGCAGTGAGGACCATCACCTTCTATTGTGAGGAGCAAATCCAGTTGTGGCCCCTAGTCATGTCCCTAGTTGCCAGCCTTCTAGTGGCAATTCACAGTTATGCAGGTCAGAGATGGCATTAAGCCTTAACATGTGACTGCTCTAATCTCATTTTAACATCAATTCCACTCAACATTCCACAGAATTTAGTATAGCTTAAGAGTAACGTGTAAAAACACCCCGAGTTCCTCAGTGATTTTAGGTAGTTACATTTGAAAGTCTGACCCTGATGTTTCACTCTGTTTCTATAGTTGCTCTTTTTGCAATACCTTATTTCTGTAGTCTGTATTTCCTATCTGTATTTCTTTTCTTTTCTCTTTAAAAAGCGAAGCCCCTGGTGACTTTGTTTTGTTCCTTCTTTCCTTCCTCTCCCTGGTTCCTCCTCCCCCGCTCCACTGCTGTGTGTTCCTGTGATTTTGGTACAAAGACTACATAGCAATCCAGTGATAAATGATGAATCTCCACTTCTCTTTTTTCCCCTCATTTTCAGTCTTTCCCACTGTCTTGCATTTTTGTACCTTGCTGTACGTCCTCTTGTGGTCTCTGATGTGCAGCAGAATACATGAAAGGGATAACACAAGGACTCTGGCAAACACTCTATGAGTTTCGCTCAGCAGCCCTCCCTTGTGCAAAACACACGGAGCCTGCTGCAAGGAGAAATTTGCTTGGCATATCTCAGTTTCTGTTTGCAGCAGAGCCGATCTTCTGCCAGAGATGAACTGCAGTACATTTTCAGTGACATGACGGCTAGGAAATTGATTATCTGAGCCAGGAGTTTGGCATCTATAACATGGGGAACCTAGCTAATCTTTTTAAAAAAGTAACCCAATTTATATTGCCTATTGTTTTTTAGCTTCTTTCTAAAACAAAACCCATTCATTTACTGTCTTTTTGATGTATCTGAAATATTTGGCATTAATCCTAGATGTAGGCCAAAGGGGAGCACATAGATGTGCTATGCAGTATTATAAAAATATGCATAAAAATTAATTCCTGATCTTTAGATTTTACCTAGCTAGTTTACATAGGCCTTTTTTCAGACAAGAAGTGAAGCATCATACTGAAAATTAAGATGCACATAGTAGACATGTAAGTTGATATTTTTTTGCTTGCATTTTGACTTGTTATATTCCAGCTGCATTCCTTATTAGTCAGTCAATACTTTCCTCTTGATGATAGGTTACATTGTCTCTTTCTCATGTTTTTCTGAAGCCTGCCTCTTCCTAAGGTTTGAATTACCACTAGATGAACAAGTACATCAGGAGCAACACATTTTGCTTAGTACATGCATAGTGACTTTTATGTGATCGTACTTGGACACTACTTACACCCTAAATTCACTAGCAATTTAAATGAAGGCTAATTTTCTGTGTTTCTTTGCTTCTAACCAACTGTTCAGCATGCAAAATCTCCTATTTCTGCCTCTGTTTTGTCAGGCTTGTGGCTCAAGTATTGTACTTTTCCTGGAGCTCATAACTTTCTTTTGTTTTTTGTTTGTTTGTTTGTTTTTGTTTTTTTGTTGTTGTTGAAGGATTTTCTTAGAATAGACTGCATCAAATGGAAGGTATTTTTAAAGATTTTTCAAAGGAGGATACTCACTTTTCATATTTGCTTCAGATAGATAATGAAACACTTTAAATTTTTATTTGAAATTCAAATAACACTGTATAAAACTAATAAGAAAAATTCAGCAAAACCAGTCATAATATATACCTAGAGTGTAACTGAGAGTGGGGTACCAGCTAAATAGGCAGTTGGGGTACAAGTGCATACTTAGAGGAGACAACTAGGGTCTTCGAGTCTCACTTCACCCAGCAATAGTGGTGTGTTGTTAAGAGGAAAGCATTTGTGGGCTCCTTAATTTAAATTAATATCAATATTGTTGTAATCTTTAAAATTTGTGTAGTTGTTTTCACTGAAGGTTTATCTTATATTTTTTGAGCCTACTGACTTACAAAGTTAGATAATTGTTTGTCCCCTAGTTGTTTCTTAGGGCTCTAAGCAGGGGGAAGAGAGACAGGTGGGTGAAGTACTCTTTTGAGTTTCATACTATGGTATGGATGGCCTAATAGGATTTTATAAATTTATGGCCTCTATCATCTGAAGTTCTGCTCTTTCATAGCGTTACAATAGGCCGGTTGCCGAGCTCTGCATTATTGTGCTCTACTTGAGCTGTTTGGAATATTACTTTGAGAATTGGAAGGGCTCTGGGGTGCTAAAACTGATTATGAGATTTTTCTTTGCTTGACAAGATGAGCAGGTCCATGTGAAGTATAAGGCAGTTATGTGGATTGACTGCAGACAGGTTTCAATCACAGAGTCATGTTGTGTTTCACTCATTTTTTGAGGTGGGACTCTGGCAAAATTGAGTTTCAAGAGGATAATTATAGCCCAATCAAATTCTTAGATTAAATTTCATGACTTGTTTTTAAAGACTCTTTGCAGTAAATTAGTGTATTACAAGTGTTTTTCAGTAAACTCTATATAGAATTGATCTCTTGAAAATCTGTATAAAATGTAAGAAATGAGGAGTGAAAAAGACAAATACCCAGACACATGGATGATGACTTCAAAGGTAGTGATATCAGGTATGTTAATCCTGGCATCATAACTGTTCATTTTAGGTGCAGACAGAAGTGACAATTTTCACCTGCTCTGGCTGCAGAAAACAGTTTATAGCTGTGACCAAACCCAAGTGCGTGGCTGCAGACAGCTTCAAAAATGACTGATTGGGTGAAAATCTGACCCCTCATTGCATATGGTATCAGATAAAGATGTTACAAAATGTAGTTTCTTTTGTAACTTGTGTCTGCAAAGCTCCCAGACTGTTGCTATTTTCAGAATGGGAGGAGGTAAAGGGAGCAGAGGGAGTTGTCTGGGGGGGTTTTAACCCCCCCCCCCCC
>NW_017729022.1:140791825-140822603 GCF_001723915.1 Gavialis gangeticus
GGGGGGGTTTTAACCCCCCCCCCCCCCGGAGGCTGGAGCGGGCGTATTGCAGCACCCCCTCTCCAGTTCACACACTGCACCCTTCAGCACCTGCTGGGGAGCCCCAGGAACAAGCTTCCTCTGCTGCCTTAACCCCCTACCCTTTCTGAAAACAGCGAGCACTGGCAGAGAGCCCTGGCCATTGCTGTGGGAATCTAGCTGCAGGGTCCCAGCCACAGCTAAGTTCCCCTCTCCCTGAAACCAACAGTAAACTTGTGTTTGATCTGGGGTAACATTGTAACTCAGAACGCATCTGGGAGCTGCACTTCTGTCTGCATCCTTTATCTCACCTTGTCTTCCAGTATGCGTTTTAAAATGGCTTTTACATGTCAAATCTGCAGGAAAGGGAGTGGTTCAAACTTTTCTCCTCACAGTGGGTTACCAGGTTCTAATCCCACTCCTGAGTGAGAACTTTTTGCTTCTTGCAAGCTCGTTTTTGGGAAACAGGAGCTAACCCCAAGAAGAAATACTGCTCTCAATGAGAAAGCAGTACTTTTTATCTTAGCTGTGCAAGTCCATATCAGCGGGTAATACTAGGAGGAAACCCTTCTGGCAATTATGCAACACTTCCAATTCCTAGTGCCTAAATATAGAGATTAATGGCTTTATGACCTGATTAAATAGCTCAAGTAACCACAGCTGAACCTCAGTCTTCTATGTGATAAGAGCCAATCCTTGTTTCAGTTGCAGATGCTCTAGTATGCTAAAAAATGGTTGAGGACTGGATTATGATTCCTCTTGGTCTGGAGCTCCCAGCTGAGTCATTGAATTAAACTCCTCCAGTCTGGCTCCCTGCTTAGTTCTGGCACCCCCTCCACTAAGGCCAGTTGATTAGCTCAGAGTAATCCAGGTGACGCCCAAGCAACATCCTTCCTAGGTTTTGGACTGAGTCTCCTGCTAAAGCTCAAGTGACTGGCAGTCAACTCCTTGGCTTTATTTGGTATGGCACTCCTCCTTCCTCATCCCTGCCAAAGAAAGTCTTTTTGTGAATTAGCTAGTCTCTTGCAGCTCATCCACCCACACAATAAGGGAGACACCCAGGGAGCTTCAACTCCATCTTAGCTTTTGTGTGTGTTCTTGTGCCAGCTGACATTTGGATAAATTATATACCTGGAGTTTGCAGTAAGAGTTGTTCATTCAGTATGACAGTACTTTGGGGAAAAATCTATACAGACTAGAGGATGCTGCCTAGTCCATGCTCTTCAGTATTTGTACAAATAATGCTGTACTTCCTGTTTAGGTATTTGAGAAATGTTGTCACTATTACGTGGAGGGTAGGAGCATAGCCCCCATAGGGTGCTCTGCCTTGGTTCTCTATCTCTTTCCCCAGCCTAGTACAATGGCTCTAAAATACACCTTTCTATCTGATTTTTATTCTTGTGATTTAGCAGATCCTAATGGAATTAAAACATCTGCAAAATGTCTCTCCTAGCATCATTTTGTTAATATCATTAAAGCAGATGCTCCATCTGAAGCTCATGTCTTCTTGTATGTGACCTCTCATTTACTTTTCCCTTTCCCAATTCACTATTTCCCAGAATATTTCTATTTACTCCATTCATTGTTTCAGGGAAGTAAGAAAGGCTGCTGCACGTATTGTTTCCAAATACTGTTTTCTTTGGCAATGCCCTGATGAGCTCCAGCCTTCATATATCGCTACATCAAATCAGCTCCAAAAATGAGACAGAAAAGGGCAAGTATACGTTAGAAATAGTTATGTGCAATATTGCCAACTCCAAATGTTGAGAAAAAAGTTATGAGTCACACTGTCCCCAAACTCAGGACATTTAACAGAAAATGATAAATATTGTCCTTTGTTTTTGGAACCTTTATGATTTGTGACATGCTTTCAAGTTTTTCTGTACAACCACCAAATCTGGAAACCTAATTTTTTTCTTTCTCCAAAAATGAAAGCTGATAACCTCAAGTGATTACTTGACTTTGGAAGTTGGGTGTAATAGGGTGGTTTGGGCCTCTAAGTGGGATAGACACCCTTGGGGTAGGAGCCAAGCAGTTAAAAGCCAAGTGAGAAAGCAAGAAAGCAGCTTGATCTAGGGAATAAGCAGTTTGTGCCTAGGAGGCAGACTGAAACTCAGAGGAGCTTGCTTCTAGGAAGGGCTAGAGCTAGAAGGCCCTCTCCTGCCATGTGGAGAAAAGCTAAAGGTTTTGTTTTGCTCATTTTTGTATTGTTTTGAGCAAGGATTATTGTTTATGTTGCTGGTTGAGGGGGTCCCAAGGGAGCAAAGCCATCCGGTGAGGCCACAAACACTTAAATCCAATCGTGGATTATAGCTTGAACTGGATGAGGGGCTCCTAAGGGGCTATAGCCCATCTGCGTGGGAGCACAAACACTGACCCACTTGCATTGGGACTTTGAAAAAGTATCAAATATTGAAAAACTTGCAACTGAATTGAAAGAATTGGCAACATCTAGTTTACTCTAGATCTGGGTTCTTCAGCAAAATACAGATTAAATTCTAGGCAAATAAACCTTATTAAAGATAAAAGATCAGGGCTTATTGGTCTGGAGAAAATGTACTGATCGTGTTAATTTTCTTGGATTGAGAGACCCCATCTTGATTGTGGTTTACCTCTTCAGCTTCAGTCACTTTCCTGGCTCTTCAGCCAAACTTGTAAGTCTGAACTTTGAAACCAGCTCCATTTGATCCAGGAGCATGATTTGATAGGTTTTGTGTTTAATTTTCTGTTTAGTTTGAAAAACAAATTCCTCAAGCCTTGCTGGAAAAAAAATCCTGTTAAGTAACATGAAAAGATATTGTATTTCATTCCTCAAGTTGGGTACTTTATACATTTCATGCAGAAGGATAGTTTAGTATTTGTAGGAGTGACAACAAAAAAGCCAGCACTTCCACCTAATTTCATATCATTATTGCCCCTTGGGGAGCTGCATGGGAGTGGAGAGGATGCAAAGCAAATGGAGGGAAAAAAGGCTTTTGTTCCTTGTTCCTGTTCCCTTATCTGTGTTGTTTGCTTCTACATCATACAATCCTTTTTTTTCAGGAAATGGTTGAACAGTTTAATAGTGTTGCAGTGATGGTTGTGGCTGTGATTGTCCAGAAATTATGCAAGAGGTAAGAATTATGCAAGAGGGGAAATTACTCGTATTGTTTGAGGGGCAAGGATTCTTTTTTGGGTGGTATCTTTAATTGGACCAACTGCATAGTTGGGATAAAAGTCAGACAAGCTTTTGAATGCGAAGCATTCTTCATCAGGACCTGTCTGATTTTTTCCCAGCCAAGCAGTTGGTCCAATTAAAGATATCACTCAAAAAAGAATCCTTGCCTCTTAAACAATATGAGTAATTTCTCCCTTGCCTGTGCACAGCATGGGTGTCTATACTGGGTCTTCTTAAAGTCCTTGTGTACTTTTCAACTTTAATAACTTAGGTTGTAGGCATGAGAGAAACAATCTGTAAACAGCATTTAAAAGCAAATTTATTAAAGTTTTAGGACAACTCAAGTACACAATGCTAGACTTCAACATAACCACCATTTTCTTCTCACAGCTGATATGGACTTCCAGTCTGCTAGCCATAGGACACAGTTTACCTTGTGCACAGTAGACATTTTTCGTTTGGATCTGAAATAAGAATAAATTTGTTATTACTTATGAAGTCTAGCATTGTGTACTCGAGTTGTCCTAAGACTGTAATAAATTTGCTTTTAAATGCTGTTTACAGATTGTGTCTATCATACCTACAACCTAAGTTATTAAAGTTGAAAAGTGCACAAGGACTTTATGAAGACCCTGTATATGCTCATCCAACAACAGTATTTGGCAGTTAGTTTTGGATCTATACTTAAAACAATATTTGTGTTTTAATGTTATGCTTTTATTAACTAGTGTTTAGTTTTAGGTATGCTATGCTTTTAGTAACTATTATTGATACAAACTAGTAAGAAATTGAAACTAGAACTAACAACTTGCCTACAACCCCAATTCACTTAATAAAGAAACATAACCTTCCCCAGAAAAGAACAAAGAAGAGAGCAGAACAGAACACCCCCAAAAACTATCCATCATTGAAGAGGAACATAAGTGAAGACCTCATTCCTTCAAAGAGTTAATTACATAAAGTTTCCCTGTGATTTCACTTCAGTGTGCTTAGCCTTAGTCTTGAGCTGTGATCCTGCGATTGGTTCCTTGCGAGTACAAGAGTCTCAGTGCCCAAATCCAACAGCAGGAACTGGTTCTTGGTCCCAAACTCCGCAAGATTATTTTGAATCACAGCTGCTCTCATTTCGCAGAAGAAACTGCTGCTTTAAATTGTGTATCATTTTTATAACAACTTTTAAAAGAATATAACATTGTTTGGAATGATTCTACTAGAGGATAAATATCAGTAATCTTACAAACAATCAGGTTACATTTTTTGTAAATAATCAGCCCAAACACTGCAGTCATGTTTAGGCCATGGCACACTGGAAAATAAAAAAAATGACTATACTTACAAATGAAGTAGGAGGTATATTTTGATTGCCCAAACTGAAAGGAGCATAGAAACCAATCAGATAATAAAATGTTAGTGGCTTGTTCTTTACATATTCAGGGCAAAATCATGACTTTGCTTACTTGAGTGCATTGTACAGCCAGCTAGGTGTCTCTATGAAGGAAGGAATCTTGGTTGCATTGTGCATGCCCAGAATATATTGTGAAGCTGTATATACCAAGCAACAGGGATTGGTGCTAGAAAGATTACAGTGTGGAAAAGGTGGTGATGGCCCATGCCGAAGAGATGTGATTATGCAGATTATCCCTCTGCAGGGGACAGGACAACGGTAGTGTACTGTCGGAGATATAAACTATGATGTCTGAACAGCTGCAGCGAGATACTGTGCCCACTGGGTTTTAACTAAGCAGCAGAGCTGTGGTGCCATATTGCTTGCTGAAGACCTGAAAGACACAACAGTACCTGCTAATGGTGTAGGCATAATGTATGGCTCATCAGCTTTTGATGCCAAGTGTACCCTGATACTTTCTCCAGCGTGTTAAAGAAGACTTATCCCGGCCCTATGAATTCAGAATATGATACTGAACTATAGTATTGGCACGGTTAGTTTCACCTTCTAAAACAGCCTATGTGATTACTGGTGGCAGACGTGATTAGTGCAACAAAAGGGCTGTGATTTAGCCCTTAGCTTTTAATAACTGAAGCTGGCAAATAATCTAATAATGGTAAGGAATGACTTGTGATTTAAGTATATCAATCTAACGTACAATAGTTTTAATTTTTTTTTAAATTAAAACCAAGTTTGTTGCTTGACACAGTTCAATTCTTTAATACAAAGCAGTTGCTTTCATCTTTAATGCATTTATTAAAGTGAAATTTATGATGCATTTGTACTTTTTTGCAACTGTTCAAGTACTTTTCTGGAGGGAAGGTATGCAATAAATAACATTGTTTTATAGGCGTTGTGTATGTTAAATCATTTAGCAGTATAATGAAAAAATCCTGGACTGAAATCCTTGTGGACTCCATGTAGACATGTTGTTAGATCTTCCAATATTGCCTGCTAATGGAAAATTTTCTCTGTTGCTAATATAGATCCATTTTTTGTTCTAATCTTAGAGCTATTGTGAAACATAACATGATTAAAAATATAGGGGGCAGATGCATGTTTTACATCATATAATATGTTTTAAAATATATTTCTGCAGCTTTAAGAATTCCTGTACATCTGTGGCCCTGCTAACACATGCTTCAGTTTTGAAAATCTGTTTTTCAAAATCTGGAAATAGATTTTCATTTATGGCATCATATACTTCTGTTTTCTCCTGCGGTGAGAGGTTTCCTATCTACTATCTATCTACTATCCACCATTTGAAATGCTGCTTGTTATGCAGAAGAAAAACTCCAATCCCATAGTTTTCTTTAGCAAAAATCTTAAAATACACATAGAAGTTTAAAAGTTTAAACAGATGAAGTTACATACATAACCCTCAGCGTGAGTCATCAGCAGGGAATAAATGTAAGACCAACAGTGCCAAAGCAATTGAGCCCAAGGACTGACTTCATTAGCTGGCACCAGTAACAGGATTTTATCATTATCTTAGACCTGTCACACTTAGCCAATATGTCTTGCACAGGTTTTGTGATCTGTTGAACTCCCAGGTTAGCTCAGCCAGTTTACACTGTGTCTTAAAACATAATTGGAAGTTGTTTTGTCTTTAAAAAATGTAATTCTCTTCTGAACAGTGACTATTTAAAACATCATAGTATGTACATATGTTATATTTTGGATTAATTTTTTTTCTCCCCAATTTCCAGTTTAAATATATTAGGGCACACGCATGAACATGTGCATGCACACACTTACACATACTTTCTGGAAGTTAAACTTCTATTTTTGTTTCTTGTTTTGACCCAGTAATCACCGTTGGTTTTAAAAATCCTTCAGGTTAAATTCTAGTCCAACTTATAAGTGTGCAACCCCTTTCTTCAAAATTTTGTCCACGGATATGCCTGTGCTAAAGATAATTTGTAGATGCAAACAAAGGAATTGAATCCAGCTCATTTTCCCATACACATGTTGGCTCAGCAGCAAAAACTTATTTTTGTCATGAAATTAAGTAGGTGTGACTTTGTATAAACAAATGGAACAGATTTTGTAAGAAGGGTAATTTTTAGGTTGTCACTTTTCTGAGTAAAATCACACTTTAATTAGGACTTTGAGGCAATAAAGGTTAAGTTTATCTTATAGGTTTACTAGTATTACATTCATTGAAGACAGTAGGAGATGCTCCTGTGTAAATTAAAGCAGAATTTGGCCAAAAGATTGTCTCTGCAAGCTACTTTCTCCCCTGACAGTTCTCTAGAGGGACAGAACTTCTTTCAAGATAATTTTTTGCATCGCCATAAAAAGTACTATACCAAGTCATAAATCATCAGAGTGTTTTTTTCTCAGTACAGCTCCCAGTGAGTTTTGAGTCTCCCTGACAAAAACTATTACCACACATGCAGTACAGAATTAGTCATTGTGTCATCAGAAAGTGCCCAAATTGATTGGGCATGGAAACATCTACTATCCCATTCAAGGAGCCAGTGTCTCCAATCTAGGTTGATGACTTACCAGAATGGCCTTAGATAAGTTTGCCTAGGGTCAGTTCTTATATCTGTACGTCTACACATGCTATTAATGCAGCATTTCCCAAACTTTTTCACCCCGCGGCACACTTACGTGGCCTCCCCTACCCTGAACATCATGGAGCGGGGGGAGGGAGGGAGGGGATCGGGTAGTGACAGACAGTGGAGGGGGGGTAGTAAGTGGCGGACCAGCAGGAAGCAGGTGGCATGGCATTTAATCACTGGCTGGAGCCATGTCCCTTCCCCCCCCCCGTCTGTCTGGCTGCCCACAGCAACAGCAGGCAGGTGTAGGGGGGTTCCAGCCCAAACACTAGTGTGCCACAGCACACCGGTTGGGAAATACTGTATTAAAGCACAGCAATAAACTATGGTGTATATCGCGCCAGAGTTTATTGGTCCTGGGCATTGTCTTTACACATGCACCCAGGATCACAGCACGTTGAGCTGTTAAGTAAATTTCACTGAAAATGTACTCCTCATGATTGTTGTTCAAAGTAGCATTCGTACAGGCTGAGAACCTGATTTTATGCTCTCTGTGTATGTGCGCATACATGTATCTATATGTTATGTAAAGTTTTGTTAGCATCAATGTCACAAAATAAGCCACTGAATGGAGCTGAACTTTGAAATCGGGCAACTTCAACTTTTTTTTTTGAAAGGCAAATTTACAGTTGTCTTGTTGAATGCCCGTCTGCTTCATGTTCTTTGAGTTATTCAGTATATAATCACACAACCTCTGCAATTTGAAGAGTGATTTGCATGTCATCTTTAAGAAGGCTCTGTGATTCAGTTTTAGCAACACCATTCTAGAGTAAGACGCAGCAATTTATTTTAGAAGAAACCATCTTAGCCACATTTCTTATTATAAAAGGGGTAGATGTAGATTTAAATGTTTTACAGCAGACATTTTGCTGGAAATTGCACAGCATTTATTGCCAATTCTGGAGTGTGGTCAGAAAGATTGTACCTCTTGTTATATAGTAGATTGCTACTTGGAAAGCATATGCTTGCTCCCACACTCCTTAAAGGAACTCCACCAAAGAATCTTTTTGTTTCCAAGCTTTTAGCTCTGTATTGCTACATTTTTGTTCTATAAATGTGGCAAGTCAGTACATTTTCAGTTCTTGTACTTGCTGGAAATGTTAAAACCATTTGCTGTTATAACTGATCCTAGCTTGGAGTGTTTCATTACTGATGCAATCTTGAGGTGAGCATTATAAAATGAAGCATTATTCTCAATCTCACCAAGAAGCAGTAGGGAGTCAAACTGCAGACATCCAGTGTCAGAGATAGCCTTTTAAATAGAATTTTTTAGTGTGAAGGTGAAGTGTATTTAAGCTTAATAAGGCTGTATTTGCAGATCTTGAAGCTCAGGGCATAACAGGAGAAAAGTGATAGAAAAATATGACCTTGCAAAGACCAAAATGGATAAAAATCTACATGAGCTTTGAGAATAATGGAGGTGAGGCACAGTCCAAATGAATGAGACCTTTAAAGGTTGCCTTTGCCTTCGCAAAGGTTTTTGATACAGTATGAAGCTCCTAACAAACTCTTTAAAAAAGGCAATAGTAGTATTGTCCATAGGGTTCAGCATTCAAGATGTTTCAGTCTGACTGAAGCTTGACAGCTATAGAAAATAAAAAAAATCTATTAAATCCATTTAGCGGAATGAAAAAATGTTTTCTTACTCTTAGTATATAGGAAATGTGGTCATTAATTTTGGTTTTTGCTCTGCTTTCACTGTTCAGATTCATGTGTATTGTTGAAGATTAATTATCTTGGTATATACTATATCTTATGAAGTATTGATTTGCTTTTCCATTTATAGAAAGCAGAACAAATGTGTTTCTTTATATTAAGTTTATTTCTTCAAAGATATTGGAAAATGCTGTATTATTAGACAGTCGTTTGAAAAAAAAATTTTTTTTAAAGTAAAGACTTCCCAGCAGTCTCCTCCCATTGAAGAAATCTTCTATCAGTAGTTGGAAGAATTTTACATACAGTAATGTAACAACTTATATCTTCAATGCTTAGGTATAAGATGATTGGAACTATAAAAAGTTGAGAGAGGTTGATGAAGAGGTATATACATTGATGGCTTAATCCAAAGCCCAAGTTGATTGCAGTCTAAAAGTTGCTTTGATTGAACTGTAGATTAGGCCCTGGGAGTAGGTGATCTTCATTAATAAATTAAAACTCTTTGTCATTTGCTTTTTTTTTTTGTCTAATTGTATAATAGACCTGGATCTATTAGCAGAGACAAAATTGAGAAGCATTTCACTGAGGTGCTAGGATAGGGAAAGACCAAAGTATTTTTAAATTGTCATTTGTCATCCAGGCCATTTCACAAATGACAGTGCCTTTTTGAGGACATATGTTTCATCATGACAAAGTTAGAAAGATAAACTTTGAAGTGAGCTCTTGTTTTATCAGGTCCAGTCTCTTGTAATTGAATACAACGTATCCTATAAACCTGTTCAGAGATGGCCATAGCAGTGTACAGGGCCCCGGGGCAAATCAGCCTGTGTGGGGCCTGGAAGCGGCAGGTGGCAAGTGACTGGATGCAAAGTCGGCTTGGCTTCGCAGGGCCCCCCAAAGTGTGGGGCTCGGGGCAGTTGCCCCAATTCTCCCTGCCCCCCCAACCTGAGACAGCCCTGAGCCTGTTCATAAGCTTCCCACATAATTACATTCATAAACGTATGTTTCCTACCCTGCCTGGCCCAGTGACAGTTGCCTTCTCCAGTCTGTAGCACTTTAAGTACTTCTTTTTCCATCAGTTAGCTGGGGGTTCCTCATAGCACACCTTTTCCTCATCCCAGAAAGTTCTCCCTAGAAAGGGAAGCAAGAATTGTTGCTGTGTTTGGGTGCATGGGTTCACACCCTTTAGAAGTTGTGAATAAAGGTAAGTATTCACCTGTTGTTTGTTTCTTGTATTTTACTTTCTATGCAGGTATTTCTTAAGACATGTCTTATGACTTGCAGCAGTCCCGGGTAATGATAACCCAGTGCTTTACTTTTAGCCATTTCCTAGCACTATTCAGTTGCTCCAGACAAGTTACACATACCCACTCTGGTGGTCTCCATCCAAATACTGTGCTTTTTCTGTCTTCTTGTCTCCCAACTCCACTTGTGATTTCTCTAACTGACACGTTAATGGTCAGAATTTCATGACCAATGCAACTACAATTAACAGCTGGTTAAAGTGCATCTGAATCAAACCAGCTTCTTAAATGCACTTAAGTTTGTTTGTAGGCCTCTTGGCATTTCAGGAAATTATACTGTCTTAGCTCAATGGAAGTTCCTATAGTAAAAAAAAGTTAAGCTGAGAAATCTATAGAAGCCCATTGTGGAATACATTTTTTTTTTCAAATGCAAAGCTGTGTTTTTCCCTGTAATCTTTTTCTCCCTTCTTGAAAAGAAAGTAAAACAAAGTCCTGTCCACTAACACATATAAAATGTCTTGTTTTCCACACCCCCAGTTCAGTACATTTTTGCCTATCCTTCTACACCTGGGATCCCTCTAGGCATTTCCAGATATCTTCTTTATCCATCTTAAGCGGCCTTCATCACTGCAAAAATGTCTTTCTTTAGCCTACAGGACAGATGAATGAGCTCCCTTTAAAGCCAAATAGACCTCTTCAGCACACAGCAGCTGAGAGAGGTGCTGAAGTAATGAGAGAGCTGGCAACCTTTCTAGGAAATAAAATGCCTTTTCTTTATGATATGTTGACCCTTTTCTGCCCCAGGCTTAAAATTTTGAGACCACTCTTCAATTTGATTTTCCTACTTTGCACTCCAAAATGCTGCTATAGTTCAGGAGGCTTAGCAGGAGTAGAGCAAATCAAGTGTCATATGTTTGACATTCAAGGCAGGCCCACAGGCAACGAAGCTTGATTTATTATGTCAATGATTTCTTAAACTATAATTCTCCATTGAATATAAGATAGGAAAAATAACTTAACAAGTTTGCTTGTGTTGCATTATTTTCCTAGGCACTAACCTGATTTGAAATAAAGGTGTTTTCATGTAACATTTAGTGTTCTTCCTTCCTTTAGAAAGACTAAACAGATTTGTTCAAGATTTAAAACAAATCCTTGAGGAACTAAATGGAATTCTTAACCAAGCTAAGATGTAGTTGTGCAGTGCAGCCATTTCTTTGTGAAACTGTTGCTCAGAGAGAAAATGTTAGCATCAAGTAAAATCTTCTTATGGGCACAGAATCATATGACTGGGAAGGATCTCAGAGGGCATTAAGTCTAAACCCCTGCAAGAAGGCACATTTTACTGTACTGAAAAAGTTAATTGCTGGTTGGAGATGACAGTGTATTTGGCATCTTGATAGAGATTCTGGAAAGTCTGGATAGTTCAAGACAGCCACTTTGTCTACATGGTCAAAGCTTTTTGAGAATCAATAACATTTAGAAATGGTAGCTGCCATTCACTGCTTTGTTCAACAATGTTGTGTAATGTGAAAATATCATAAGTATACAGATGGATAGGGTGAAAACCAGCTTTTCAAAACTCTTGTGCTGAAGGGTATTGTGGATTTTGTTCAGCATAGTTGAACAAAAAGTGTTCCTGTGACTGAAAGCAGTGTAATGCCAGTTGTTCCCAATGAATAAATCAATTTTCCTAAGCAATTTTATGATGAATCTTTTTTTTTTTTCCCTTTCTCTTTCTCTGTGGGGGTGAACTCTTTCCTGTACTCAGTTAGCTAGTCATAGCAGTGAGTTCACATTCCCCTCCTGTTTTATTTAAACAGGATCCATAGTCATTTGATCTTCACCTGCTGCCTTATGTAATTTGTTGACATTTGCTTTCAACTCTGCTAAGGTCGTATCTTCATAATTAACATAAAGTTCTTCCATCGTGTCTTTGTTGTCTAAGGTAATTTTTGTTTCAGGCAAAAGTCTGTTTAGCACATAAAGAAAAGCTCTAGCCATCTTTTCATTTGTTCTTAAGCAGTGGTGAGAAAATTTCCATGTTGGTCTTTTACTGATCCATTGGCCCTGTGACTGATGTGGCCTACAAGCCTTTATGTGGTTTGGTTCAGAACACTTGCATCTCTGTACTGGCTATTGCCTCCAGCTGCCAGGCCTATCAATATATACTGGTTTGTTTTCTTTCCTGAATGGGCTCTGCTGAGACTGGTACCTCAGTTTGATGGGGCTACTTAGAAACCTCCAACGGTGAATTCTGTTGATGGGAATTCTACTCAAGACAGGGACACTCCTGCTGGGCAGGTCAGGGGGCAGAGGCCAGACAGAAGCTAGCAGCACAGCCCTTTAGGTTTCGGTGTGGGACATCCAGCTAGCAGCTGCACACTGGAAAACATACTTCTTATCACAGAATTCAAGGTTGTTCTAATATGGCTGTTCTGTACCTTTTCCATTTTTTGATATTGGAAAACAGATTAAACAAACGCTAAAAATTAGGTATCTACCAAAGTTCTGGACCCTACCCCAATCTAAGCCACTGTCATAAAGGACTGGAAGTTGCTTAAAGTAAGGGTAGAAATGTTTCTAGCTTCATTCAATAATGCCATCTAACAGCCATTGTAGTTTTACTTGTATAGCCATAATTTCAAGTTATACTGTCACATGTGAAATAAAAACCTAATCAGCAGAAGGTATGCCTTCACAACCTAGCTTGCAGTGCTTTGTGTAGGGTGGTTTTAAATATGCCAGGTCACCTAGCTTCCATCTCTAGACACCTCTTATGAGAGGTCCACAAGTTACTAGACTCTCCAGGGAGATTTCATTATTATTCAAGGGGGGGAAATATTATTTTCATTCTTAAGAAGTGAAAATAAATTCATTTGTTCGTTTTTATGTCCCATACACCAGCAGTGACATTGAATGTCTCTGTTAATGTCAGAGGAATTTGCTGATGGCAGGTAACCTGGTGGATTCTGCGATGAATATGTTCTCTCTGTGGGTCCCAGAGAAAGCAACTAAGTAACTTGCTCAAGGTCAGACAGGATGCCAGTACCAGGGCAGGAAACAGAACCTTTATCTCCCAGGTTCCAGGCCAGCACTTTCATTGCTCCCAGTGAAAATGAATCAGAACATCATTTAAATCTCCCAGCAGAAAACAGCTCTTTGAACAGTATACTGTGAACCTAATTTCTTCCTCTCTTGCCCCCGACATACCTCCCAGCATGGCATATGTCATTTCTTCTTGATTCTCTTCCCATGCTATGAGTATCTTCTGGGCAAACTTACCATAGGATGTGAATCACTGAGAAAAATGAGGGTATGTATTCAAACGGAATCAACATCAGTTCCCAGAAATCTGGGAACATTTTAGCCCCTTTTGAACCATTTTCTTTGGTGATTTTCAGTGGTTGCCATTTTTATCATTTTACAGCATAAAATAACAGGGCTATTATTCAGTCTCTCTAAATGTTTGTTAATACTGCACAGAAATTCACAAAGTCATGATCCATGTGCACATTACTGTTGTTATGTGAAATAGTTACATTCCATGACATTTTCACATCTACCTATGTATTATATGCTCAATTTTAGTGCAAATTAAATATACATTTTTAGAGTTGGCAGCCAGTGCATGTTGGCCATAGCATATGATGCAATTTTAAGCTTTTCATGTACATTTAAAATAAGATTGATTTACACCAGTTTCTATGCAAGGCAAGTACAACTTAAACTAATTCCTATTGATCCAAATACATTTAAGATTGGTTTTGAAAATCCTCAAGAGCATTCAAACCCCTATTCTTTTGAAACCATTTTACTGTGCATTACTGTCCTGGGTAAAAAGCATATTCTTGCTGTGTTTTTCCTTTGACATCATCTTTAGTCATGCTGCCCTCATGAGTTGGAGAAACTAAATCTATAGTATTCATTGTATATCTAGGACATACTACAAATTTATCCCATCATTAATCTTGAGTGTGAGCCAGCTGTGTAAGGTCTTACTCTTCAAAGGATGAAGTTCCTTCAGTAAAGCTGTAGCTAAAAACAAAACACCCCTTGCTCCCCAATTGTAAATCAAAGGGTCATATCCTACCCTACAGAGCCTTTTTTATGCTGGCTTCTCTGTCTTATCCCCAGATGACATAAACTAAAGCCCTCTTCTGTCAGCATAGCTGCATCTGCCCCAGGGGTCTTGCTGGGCTGTGTCAAAAAAAATCACAGCCTCTAGGTGATAGAGTTACTCCAGGAAAGCTCTGTAGTGTAGACTCCTGGCTTTCCTCCAAGGTTAATATACTTAGAACAGAAAACAAAATTCTTGACACTTCATGGCTCATTAGGAGAAACTTCTGATCCATGGCTTGAACGGATAGCTAGGAACTTAGACACTGCAGCTGATACCCCATCTGTCTTTATGCTTCTTTCTTGAGAATAAATATTCATATTGAAGGCCACTCCTATATCCACTATGGTCTTAGATCTACTGATTAAATCGCTTTCTTCCCTGCTTTTTTCCAATTAGGCCGGCATCCTGATCCTATCTAGATAAACGTCCTCATGAAAGGGAAGAAAGAAAAATGAAGAATAGCTAGTCACTCAGTCACAGGCTTGGGGAAATATGGAATTGCATTTACTCAGCCAGGACAGTGTTTTTTCAGTAGATTAGGAAAATTAGTATATGGTGAATTTTAAAAAGGGAAAGTGCCAAATAAGAGCTTGTAGAATATAACCCTGGCAGAAGGATTTGGGTAGCATCCCTGTTGTCCTGAGGAAAAAAGGGAGCTCCAACCTCACAGGTGGTCCAGCTATCAGTATTATTTACCTTTTATGAATAGCTGCAAGAAAGATGCAACAGCCTGATGGATGAAAAGAACTATTAAGATAAGGCCCAGGTGGTTAATCTGCTAAAATTGGCATGACATGTCAGTGAGTTATAGCCAGTGTTTTAGACCAGTGGTGTCCAACCTCCAGCCCACGGGCTAGGTCCAACCTTCACAGCCATGTTATCTGGCCTTCGGGGCTCCCTGTCCATCCAGAAATTTGGTGGCAGGATTGTGGTGGTAGTGTAGATTGCTGTGGCTCTGGGAGCAATTAATGCTGCTACAGCTCCCCATCACCACATTTCTGGATCCACATGATGTGGCCCCAGGCACCGGGTTACACTGGTGCATGGGGTCATGCCATATCCAGATCAGGTGCTCAGGATCATGGCAACCCATGAAGTCATGCTGTGGCCAGATAAGACAGATTGCAGTGCAGCAGCCTGATTGCACAAACCAAACCTGTGCTAGATGAGGCCCGTGGATGACCACGCACATAGGATCTGGTTTGTAGACTGGCTTCATGCCACTCAACCAACCCACAGGGTCAGAGAGATGGGTAGTGTCAATAGCAGAGTACTGAATGCACAATTCGCATCAAAATATTTATTAGGGTGTCCAATTAATTGCAACTATAACATTTTTAACCTATACATTTTTAACCTACATATTTCATACACAAACTTACTGAACATGCAGCTGTGAAAAGTTCCGTATGTGGGGCAGGTTTCGTTTCACTGTGAAATAATGGCCTTTACTGTTATACTGATATATTATTGTTCATATGTCTTGCTTTGTATGCATTTTCTCGCAGATCCTCCAGGAGAGGATGGGGGAAGGAGGGTAAATAAGTTGTTATATAAGATGTAGAAGATTTCTGTTTCACTTAATGTGCCCAAATGGCAGTTTTCCAGCTCCGTAAATGGTATCTTTGGCACTTTCATTTTGCAGTTCTCTTGCCACTGCACTCTAAACATATATGCATCTACAAAGCTATTGACCATGCACAGTAAGCTACTTGGGTACTAGGGCTGTGCGAAGCTTTGGTCACTGATTTGAATCAACAGAGATTCGGCCCGATTTGGCAGCCGAATCTCCAAATCTGAATCGAATCAGTAGACACTTTAATCTCTCCGAATCGATTCAGACATAGACACAGCTTTAAATGTTTTTTTCTACATACCTCAAGGTACCAAGCGGCTCGTGAACACTGAGATGGTGGGGTGGATGGAGCATCCCACAGGAGTGCGGGGGGTCCCCAGCGTGCTTGGTGGCAGACCTGGAAGTAGACCAGAAGCACTTCCAGTCCACTTCCGGGTTTGCCATGAAGCACATGGGGACCCCTCTCCCCCACCCCACCCCCTGGCTTGGTGACTGGTGCCTTCTAGGTCTGGGGGGGTACTCAGGGTCATGGGGGGTGAGGGGGATCCTTAGTGCTCTCGGCGGTGGAACTGGAAGTGGACTGGAAATACTTCTGGTCAACTTCTGGGTCCACTGCCTAGCATGTGCCCCGCCCCCCCCCGTGCTCCTGTGGGACACTCCATCCACCCCAACATTTCAGCATTCACAAGCCATGCCTGGTATCTCGAGGTATGTAGAAAAAATATTTAAAACTGTGTCTATGGCTGAATCACTGATTATCCAAAGCGGAATCCAATCTTCAGATTCTGATTCAGCCAAATTGAATCAGGACAGTGATCCAAATCAATGAATCACTGTCCCCTGAATCGGGCCAAATCCAAATTGAATATGGCCCACTTTGCACACCCCTATTGTGTAGTTGGCTCCACACACAGGTTCCTGAGTGTAAGCCCTAATAAAAATTGGAGAGAAGAGGCTTTTTTAAGGTGTTATAGCTTTGTGGCTAAAGCCCTCACCCAGGAAGCAGGACGTAGGGTAAAAACAGATGTTGTCAAATCAGCTGTGGCAGGACATGCCCCACTACACCTGGTCCACTTTATTGGGCAAAGGACATGCTGCCCATTGTCCTGCATTGGGCAAGGTCCTAATGTGAGGCAACAGGCAATGTGTATTCCCTTTGCCCAGGGATTCCCTGCATCCCTTGCTGCCCTGCTCTTACTTGCCAGGACCTGTGCTGCGTCCTGTGATGACCTGTGCCTCACATGGAGACATGAGTGTGCGCAGGTCCCAGGACCTGGTAAATCCCTACCTCCCTCTGTCTTCATTCCAGGACCTGAACTGACCCTCACCTTCACGTGAAACATGTTGGCATGGGGCCCAGTGCACAGAGATGTGGGCCAGTGTGGGACCTGGGAAATTCCTAGTTTCTTGTACCTCCATGCTAGGACCCATCCTGGCTGCTGTGCTGACCTGTGCTTCATGCAGGCAGGGGTCAGCTCAGGTACTAGCATGGAGGGATGGGGCACTGGGAATTCCCCAGGCCCCATACCGTTCCCTACCTCTTTGCCAGGACCTGTGCTGACCTGTGACTCCACGTGAAGCACAGGTCAGTGCATGGCCCATTGCGGGTCCCAGTGTGGAGGCACAAGGTGCCTAGGGATTCCCTAGGTTCACATGCCTCCACACCAGGCCCCAAACAGGCTTTCCCTGCTTAAAGAGGCATGCCCAAAGTCCCCCCAGGGAGCACCTCTGTAAGTGGGGAAAGCCAAGCAGGTGCTCCAGGGGCTTGAGGGGCTCAATTTTGTATGGAAATTCCCAGTGTGTACAGGATCAGGCCCTTCAAACCCCCAGAGCACCTGCCTGGGGTGGCTGGAGAGTGCAGGCTGCTTGCACTCTCCAACCACAGAGCAAATATATGCCTACTGCAGTCAAGCAGCATTGTTTTACGTTTCCCTTTGTCACGGCCGCTGATACAGTGCAACAAAGCAGGGACGTCTCTCTGCTCACATTTGTGCCACCAGAAAAAAATTGATGGTTGCAGAAGTGAGACTCCAGGCAATGTCTGATTCTACCCTTAAGTTCTAGGCACCTGTAACCCAAAGGCTGTTCAACCCTGCAGCTCTCCAGTTTTCTAGCAGTGCTCTAATCACCATGCCACAGGTCAGGCGTTATCCAGTCTCTTCTCTAGCCCCCGCTTTTTTTTGGAAGCTGGCTGCATGGGAAGCCAAGGGAGGATAATATTGTGACCAAGAGAAAGAAAGCATGATAGAGGATATGTGGATCACTGAGATGGATTCTGCTTTGGAAGCAAACTGATTCTGGGTCCTAGCCTTGGACCCTTGCTCGTAACGGGACAGAAAATTCCACGCTGCTCTCCATAAATGTTTTTTTCTAATAAATATTAAATGTTAGGTGCAGTAGATCATCTTCAAAAGGACAGCAGAGAAGAGACTGGATGGTGCCCAACCTGTGGCAGCAACACTGTACTGAGAAGTGCTTCAAGCCCCCCCTGGGTGGCAATATTTCTAAATATTGTTTATGTTGCTGAGCTCTCTTTAACACTGAATCATTTACTAATGGACTCTTCATTGAATTTTGATTAGCAATGATAGGGAATTGGTCACTGAAACCATTTTTAGTCAAACTTATTGAAACTGTAACTTTCATGACAAAAGCATCCATGATGACAGAACTTTTGTAGGGAAGGTTTTTCAAGTCCAGGAACCGAGAGAGTAAACCAAGCAGCCAGCATGCACTCCAGAATCCCCAAGAGTGGTGGGACTCTTGCCCAGGATGTGCAAGACAATGTTTTACTTCCCTGCTTTACTTGATTCAACCCAAAACTTGGATCTTTCAAGTTCCAAGTGAACATCCTGAGCACCAGGTATTAGCTGTTATCAGTGGATCTATCTTCTTGTTTTGTTATAACAACATCAAAAATCTTTTTTCATCTGAATATGTGGGAAGGAAAGGAAGTAGCTATTATTCTCAACATGTTTCTCTTGCTTTTTATGTTGTCCTGGTATTCCCTGTTGTCTTGTTCAGATACTCGTCCCACTCCCTCAGGAACTTCTTCTGTGGGAAGAATGGGTTTTTCCTATTTCACTGTAAAGAAGGGATTCTTCTTTTTGTTACCCTCCTCTTTCTTGAGAGAGATGGAACATGTGTTTCTCTATCCGCCAACAGTGAGTATGCATCTTCCTTTCTCCGATTAAAAAGTGAGGCTGCTTCCAGGCCATGTGGTCTGTCACTCAGTGTAGACTATTCCCATGTTTGGTGTAAGAAGAGGCATGTTTAACACACATTGCCAATAGGTCTAGCAACTTTGGAGCACTGGGAGAAATAGCTTTCTCATGATCCCAGACAGGCATTCTGGGTTAGGAAGATGCATTTGAACCATAGAACTTCAGGCAATAGCCTCAGGTTTGAAGTACTTTCCTTCTTTAAAAGCAGAGGTTTAAATCCTGTCAACATATAGACGCTTGCCTTTTTTTTAGCCAATTTAAAAAAAATAGGACTTTTGATGTTTAAACCTAAGTACTTAACTGGGCTCGTAAATCTGGATGTAGGCATTTAAATCATTGTTTTTGGCAAATACTTAGTATAGGTGAATGAAGACATTAGGCTTGCTTTTCTGAAGTGCTGATACATCTGCAAGTCTTGTTGTCTTCTCTGGAATTTGTGTGTGCTTAGCACTTCCAGAAAATCAGGCCACCTCTTTTCCCCCCCTCCCCCTCCCCTTTAAAGCAAAGTCTGGATTTAATTTAATAATCTGCGTTTCTATCTAATCTACATTGACATTAAAGTTCTCAAGTCTCTTGTTGAAAAGCATGCGATTGCTGCAGAGTCATTGGCAATTATTTCCCCTTCCTGGTACTAACTTCAGAGACTTGTCCATCAGTTTTCAGAGGATGCTTAACTATTTTAAAAAAGTTTGGGGTTTCCTCTGGAAATAGAGGGGATTATGTAAATTGCAAACTGTAATGTACCTTAAGTCTGATATTGCAAAAGTATTCTTTCAGAAGCAAGCATCTTGAAAGATACTCACATTTTTCTTCATTTGTTCCACTCCAGGCACCCTGTTTGTGCAGCTGTGTTAGTTGCCAAATAAGCACCGCAAAGTGGAGATTGCAGGGGCAGTTCAGCCACACTGATATTTGTTAATCTTGGTTGAATTCTGAGTGTTGGCTGAGTGGCATACCTGAGGCTGTATTGTGCATTGTATTGGTATGAATATTGCTTTATGCTTTTTATTTTCTTATAATCTTTTCTGTTTTCTCTGAGCATATGGGTACTGCTGAAATAACGTGTTAAGTAAGAAATAGGATTATCTTGCTGTCCCAGTAGTAGGCTTTAGCTTCTGGGGTTCGTTGCCTTGTATACAATTTATCTTCTGTGCATCTCATGATCTGATGACTATTTAGTAATAATGGTCACCCACACGGTGTGTGTGGACATCATGCTGTTTGGTAATGAGAACTCCTGGAGTTTTGTGAAGGCACCAATTAATCATCATAGTGCCAATTAAAAAGGCCATTAGAAATACTGTCTGTATCCATCAATCCTGCATAGGTATTCATTGCTGAAGAGAAACATGAATAATAGACATATACATACACTCTTATGCAGTTCAATACGACCAATAGAATGATTGGGCAAGCAATATTGTGTTAGTATCATCCTTCTTATAAATGGAGACATGCATAAATTCCCAATGATATACAGGTCATTTAAATCCCAAATACTCTGAAGCAGAGTTTTTCCCTTTAAATGAGGAACAGTTATCTATCAGGACCTTGTATGGTAGAGGAATAGCTTTCTCTTTGGTACAGGTATAAAAGAGTCCATAACTGCAAGACCACATTCTTTTCCAGAACCTGAAATTGAATCCAAGATTTCTGCATCTCAACATTACTTTCTTGTCAGTAAATATCTGAAAACTCCTTTAACAAGATGTGCCATCTTCTTTCAGTGACTTGTCCACAAGATGATAACAACCTACTACTACTACTATCAGTTATTCCACTATTTTAGAGGTCTGTGGGTGCGTCTACACGAGACACTTTCTTGGGCATTAGACTAATCTTATGTGCAGTAAAGCATAATTGTCTACATGTGCACTTCAATTACTGTGCATTAAATTAGTCTAATGCATCATTTTCTAGTATCAGTACATACGGGTACTAGAAAAATGGTGCATTAACTAAAACACCAAGGTGTATGTTTAGACCATGACTAGAAGCAATTTGCTCCCAGGCAGCAGAGGGCCATAACTGCTGCCTGTCTAAGCCCTGATCTCTATGGAGCATGGGAGAGCTGTCCCAGCTCCAGGGTAGCTCCTTCCCTGCAGAGCAGGTCAGGAGCAGCCCTGGACTGAATTGCTCCCATTGGGAGCAAATTTACTCCTGGTGGGTGCACATTCAGATGTGTGCCTGGGCACAGTTTAATGTGCCTGAATTTTTTGTGTAGAAAATTCAGGCTTATTAATTGCACATGTAGCTATACCTTGTGTCATGCACCTGAAGATCTCAAGTCTATTAATGACATATTTTGGCTTTTAGGAAGATTAGGAAATTTCAAAGAGCTGCAAGTAAAAGACATGGCTGAAATTGAGGACATCCTGGGGTTAAAACTGCCTGCACAACTTTCCTTTGCCCCTTGTACATTATGCATTATAACACACTTTTTAAATACATGATCACAGACTGTTGTTTCTACAGGACCCCTGCTTCATTTAGGATCAGGGATGTGTAATGAAGGAGGCTGTTTTGTGATTGACCCCTTCCTCAATTTGTTGCAGACATTGGAAGGTGTCCATGAAAAAAGAAGGAGAGACTGCAGGAGAGAAAGGGATGAGTTCATGATTAAAGCAACTGAATGTTAGCTTGGGGAATTGGATACGATTCCTCCTTTTGCCACGGTGATGCTGTAGACAAAAGAGGATCCAAGATGGACACTGAATGTGTGTTAACTCATTTTCAGGGTGCCAGATATGGGACCAGAAGTTCCACAGACCTTCAGATCACTCCACAGGGTTTAATGTACTAAGAATGCTAAAACTGCACTGAAAAAATCCTTTTTTTTTTTTTAATTTCACACACTGCACTGCAAGTGGGAAAGTGAAGACTAGCATGTGCTCAGTTTCAAACTGACTCTGCTTTTAAGTTAAATGCAGTTATTAAGGTTCTTCCAGAGACTGAAAAGGTAAATATAACCAGAACAGTTTTATAGATTTGTATATGGCTTGTATCTCTGAATAGGTATTTTAATAATTAGTCCCTTCCTGTACTTCAGTTGAAAATCTTTTGATTTTTGAAAATCCTCAAATGTGACTTCATCTTTCATTTCCTTTTCAATAACTTGGAAAACAAAAGAACTACAGGTTTTAAGCATTTAATAAGTCTTCAGTTCTTTTTGTTATGACTTCTAGTAGTGTTTTAATCAAAGATACTGAGACATCATGTAATGGGTGTTTAAACTGCTCATACCATATTTTAGACATAGCCGGGGAATAGAGTATGTGTATAAGCTTGTTTACTAGCAGTGAAGTAGACTGAATCTTGTTGTTACACTTAATTATATTTATCATCTGCAGTTCAATCACATATTGCTCGGTGGATATGAAGAATCTGTGTGATTCAGTGTTAGCAGTGTATTTAACAAAATCTGACCACTTGCTAGCAGCTAGGTTAGGTGTCAGTTCTTTGTATTAAACACATTCCATTATATAAAGCTATTTAAAAGATCAGTAAGCAACTTAATAATTAAAAGACCTAGAAAACCATTCCTAGTGTTATGTACATTTTAGTTTTCAAGAGTAACCATGCACTGTATCTCAGCTTATCTGAACAAATCCCTATTCTCTATATAGAACTTTGAAGAGCCATTATCGGATTCTCTGCCAATCAGCAGCGTGTCTCTGGAACCATGCAGCTCTACCTAGGTTTTAAGATGTGTAACATAGTATCTGTGTGTCTAGCTACCACCTTCTTGCAAATGTTACGCATCAAAGATGTTAATCTTGCAAAATCATTTGTGTTAACTAATAAGACACTTCCACGGTTGTGGGAACTGAGGAGGGGTGTTATGTCAATAGTATGTTTTCTCCCCCAGGTAGATTTTAAATTATATCCCTACACAATAATGATCCAACAATAATGATGATAAAGAACCTATTTATTTCAAAAAATAAACCCTATCCCACCTTTGACTAACATCTAGGGTGTCAGATCAGAATACAGGTTTTAAGTTCCAAATTTTTTAAAGTTGGAAAGAATAAAAAAAAGCTTTACAGTTATTTCCAGCAATTTCAGTCAACTTTCCCTTTAGAGGCCAAATGCAGTAATTGAAGGATTAAATGATATTAAAAATATTCTTCCAAAAAAAGGGAGAAAGTGTTATTGGTACTTATATGACTGCCACAACAACTCTCAGACAAGTATTTGCGTTGAAAGGCTTAGTAGTGCAATTCACACTGACATCTAGCTTATTTACACATGATTTAGTCTCTGTAGTCTTGTTCACATCACACTAAATGCCTTGACAATCTACTTGGTCCCAAAGTCTCTGCCCACTAATGGAGTTGCAACCCTTCTTTTTCAGTGTTTGTGCTATATTTTGTTTCAGTGATAAGGAGGTGCCTCATGGTACATCAGGAGACCCATACTCACACAAAGTCAGGGCCTTAACCCATGTAGGTAGGTGTCTACACATTGGTCAGAGTAACTAAGAAAATCTGGTTATGCAGCTCAGGCATAGTTGAGTGTTGGAGTATTTATAATAAACTAAACACCAAAGCAGCATCATAACAAACAAACAAAGCATTGCTAGTGAAAAAAAAGCCAGCTAGTTATGTCTGCCCACTGATGTCTTCACAGTATGTCAGAGGATGAAAAAACACCATGGTCAATATGCTAAAATAATCTGCTTCCAGATCTTAGTTTTTAAAGATGTTGTCAAATTTGTGTGATGTGTTTTCTTAGTCAGTGAAACAGGTAAGCAAGTACCCAAGTCCAGCCGAAGGCAGTGGGACATGATTCAGTTAAAGAGCATGGTTAACTTATTTGATGAATAAAGGCTTCCATGCGCATATGTGATGATCAGCATGTCCCTTAAAATTCATTCTTGTTAATTCAACCTTTGTATGGATGAGAAAAAGGTTTCTACAGCTAGGAAAGAGGAAAGCTATGTGCCCCTTCCCATTCATTAGTACTCGCACTCTATTTTTAATGAAGCATTATTGGCAGCAATTTGTTTTTAAAAATTCTGCAATAGCCTTTTTTATTCAGAGTGGGAAGAGTTGCCAACCATGTTGAATGCAGCTGGGAAAAATTTCCTGACCTGACATCTTCGCTTTTACCCCTTAGTGCAAGGGTGTACAAGGTTTACCCTGGGGCTGAGTCTTTTAGGACAAGCAGGAAATATCAGTGGGGATTAGCAATTCTCCTTTCCTTGTATAATTTCACTAAATGAGTGACAGTTTCAGATTTTATTTAACAATAATAATACTCCAAACCTGTTTGGGTACAAGTATATGAAATATATTACAGTATAAACTCTCACTTTTCTTCTAAATATCTGTGAACTCTTTAAGCACTTGTATCAACTTCCTGCAAAATTGAAGCTAGATGTTTCGTAGCATGGTGGATTCCCCACTGAAGCTGAGCTTTAACTGTGTTGTCTTGCTGTTATTGAAAGCAATGTTTACTTTGCAGGGTCCATGAAAAGAACTCTATACTGCTAACAGGGACATCTAATTCAATAGCTCAAGCTCTACATTTAGGAGTTTGGGGGCATATGAAATCAAATATTAATAGAAATTGATTAATAGACATATGCTTTTTTAAAGTACATAATAACAGTTATTTAAATGTAAATAAGTCTCTGCAGATATTGCACCACTAACAGTCTGTAATTGTACTAATACAGGAAAACTTTAAAGGTGAAAATAGTTAGTATTTACTTAGATCAGCAGGCTGGGGCGGGGGGGGAGCTAGTCTTGGATTTGAGTACTGGCCAGGAGCAGGTGGTGGCCCACCCCCAAGACCTAACTCTTCCTTTTTAATTCCATTTTCTCTCCCATCTTCACGTTTTGTAAGCTCCTTTTTAGCTGCACAGCTTTTCTGATCCCATTAGTATAGAGAGGCTGCATTTCTGAAGTTCTGACATTCTCTTCAGCTTATGTAGACTGTGGACAACACTGCGCATATGCAATTTGTTCTGAGCTGCAATGGACCCAGCACAAAGGCACAGACAGGCTTGCTGAGGTGGAATAAATCCCAGATGGTAAAGGAAGAACTGACACCAAGAGACAGGAAGTCAGATTATGGGTGATTTTAGTCAAGTTCTAATTTTAAAATTTTCAGTGCTGCACTGTTACGTCTCATATCTGGAGCCAGACATCAAACGATGAGCCAGTTCCTAACTTGGGTGGAGGAGAACTTCCTGTTCCAAAAGGTTTTGTCATCTCTCTTGGATATTGTCCTGACCAATAGAGAAGAATTGGTGTAGGTTGTGAAGGTGATGGGCAACTTACAAGGACACAATCATGACATGATAGAATTCCAGATCCTGAGACAGGGAAAGCATGAGGTCAGCAGATGTAGGACGGTAGATTTCAAAAAGGCAGGTTTGAACTGCCTCGAGAAGTTGATGGGCATAGTGCCATGGGAAGACAGGCTAAAGGGTAAAGGTGTCCAGGAGGGCTGGGAGCTTCTAAAGAGCACAGTATTGGAAGCCCAACATGAAACTGTTCCAGCATGATGAAAACACAAGAGACTGATGTGGCTGCACAGGGAGCTTTTAGGATTCCTCAACTGCAAAAGAAAAGTATTCAGACACTAGCAGTAACTTGCAGGGGCAAAATCAGAAATGCAGAAATAAAGAATCTGCTGCACCTGGCAGGGGAGGTAAAATACAACAAAAAGAGGTTCTCTAAGTATGTTGCTCAGAAAAGGAAGCTGTGGGTCCACTATTAAATACCCAGGGGGAGCTCTTAACAAAAGATGCAAAGAAGGTGGAGCTGTTCAACAGCTACTTTGCCTCAGTTTTCACAAAAAAAAAAATGAAGCTGCAGCCAGATACCTAATAAAGATTATTTGGATAAAGAAGGGGACAAGCTCAGGGATGAGATAACAAGAGATGGTCAGAGTTTTTGACAGGTCTGAATGTATTCAAATCAGCAGGGTCTAATGAAGTTTATCCCAGGGTTCTGAACAAACTGGCAGAGGAGATCTAGAAGCCCTTGGCAATGATTTTTGTGAAGTCAGGAAAGACGATCAAAGTACCAGAGGACGGGGAAAGGGCCAACATAATGCTCCTCTTTAAAAAAAAGGGCAAAAAAGAGGACCCGGATAACTACAGACTAGTTAGCCTCACTTCAGTACCTGGGAAGTTACTGGAGCATATCCTAAGGAAGTCCATTTGCAAGCACTAAGAGAAGGAAAAGGCTTGTCACAAGCACCCAAGATGGATGTACTAAGAACAAATCATGTTACATTAACTTAATCTCCTTCTTCAACAAAATAACTACTTGGCTGGATGAAAGGAATGCTGCAGATATAGTGCATTTGGACTTCAGCAAGTTCCCACATGACCTACCTATAAATAACTGCTAGATAAAACTACTGTTAGGAGAATAGACAAGCAGCTCAATAGCCACAAGCAAAGGTTAATTATAAATGGATCTGTATCAGAATGGCAGGAGGTTTCAGGTAGAGTCCCACAGGTGTCTGGTGTGGATACAGTGCTGTTCAATGTGTTTATTAATCATTTGGATGCTGAAATTGAGAGCTGCTTGAGCAAGCTTGCAGACATAGAGGATGGGAGCACAATTCAAAAAGATCTGGGTAGAGTGGAAAGTCCAGCTAGAGTTAACAGGATGAAGTTCAGCCCTGACAAATGCAAGGTACTACACCTTGAGAAGAATAACTGAAAACACAAATACAAATTGGGTGACATTTAGCTGGATGGCAGCAGTATGCAAAAGGATGGGGGAGTCTTGGTACATCACAGACTCATATAGAGTCTGTCGTCTGATGTAGCTGCACAAAAGGCGAATGTAGTTTTGGGATGCATCAATAGAAGCATTTACTGGGATGTGATAATGCCAGTTCCCTCTGCACTGGTTAGGCCTTAGCAAGCGTGCTGAATGCAGTTTTGTGTTACATATTTTCAAAAGTACTTGGAGAAGTTAGAGGGTCCAGAGGCAGGTGGCAAAAAATGATAAAGGGCTTGCAAGGCAAGTCATATGTGGAGAGGTTGAAGGATTTAGGCATGTTCAGCTTGTGGAAAAGGCAGTTAAGAAGGGATTTGATAGCTGCTATCAAATACATGAAGGATTGACATAAAGAAGAGGGAAAAACCTCTGCTACACCTTCTAGCCACGGGTCTATGTTCCACTCTGCAGCAAGAGAGAAAAGTAGGTTGAATTTAGATATCAGGAAAAAATTCTTCACTGCTAGAGCAGTGAGGCAGTGGAAAAGACTAGGGAAGTTGTGGGCTGCCAATCACTGGAGGTGCTCGAAAAGAGGTTGGACAGGGATGATCTAGGTGCAGCTATGCCTGTGTTCCACTGTGGGTATTTCCCATGCTTCTGGGCTTTGCTGGTTGTTGCATGGGGTGAGGAGGGAACTGACTATGTAATTTTGAGAAAAGGTTAGACAACAGATCTGAATAGGATGGTTTGGATAGGGATGTTCCTTTCTTGGGCATGGGGTTGGACTAGATGACCTCTTGAAGTCCCCTTCAGCCCTGTTTCTCCGATTCTGTGTATTGGATGGTAGCTTGGCTCTTGTGCATCTTACGAGTCTGACACAGAACCCCATGTTGCAGATCTTATATGACTTTAGAGAACATCGTCTACGTACAAACTCACTGTAATTGGGACAATACTGTCCTAAATCAGCATGAAGCAATACCTCTGAGAGGAGTGAGCTGTCCCAGTCATTTCAATGCTTATTAACTGTGATGACTAATGACAGGTTTATATATCAGCTATTTTGTTTCTGTCCCTTTTTTTGCAGAATCATTAATTTACTGCATTCATCTATTGCTGATGGCTAAAAGTAGAAAAAGGAAGGAGAGGAGGACAGATGGATATCTGAGTGTTGTTAACCTAAATTCAGTGCAGTGCTCTGAAAACTAAGTCACATCCCAAACAGGAGAGAAGAAAGGAAATGCATTCCTTCCCCAGTGGAAAAAATCTTTTATCATCTCTAAAGGGGAAAAAACAAACAAACAAAAATACTGCCCAAACCGAAGCTATCCCACTGCCTCCTACATCTTCTTCAGTGCCATGTGCCACAATTTGTGGTTGCCCAGTTTTTAATATATTTAGCTCCTGCTCTGGGAGCTACAAAACATAGTTATGTATAGTCATTGGAAAAATCTGTAAAACACCAAGGATAAAAATTTGGCGATAGTATAAATTAAGTGGAGAGCCCAAGGAGAACTGTATGCTAATGATATCATTCGTTCCTAGATGTCGTTCAGGTAAAACCTCCTCCTTTGAATTTCCCTGTACTTGATTCTGAATATCCAGTTTATCACTAAATCCACAGTATTTATAGTCAATCACAGCACAGAGAGTGCATTTTCTAATCATAATAGTTGTGCCAAGCAAACTTTAGCCATCTATTTATATGACTTCCATCACTGAGGGTTAGAGCCAAATATTAAAAATGTACAAAATGAGTTTGAATGCTAAGAATTAGTGTTGGGTGACCTCAACAAGGTATGGAGGTTATATTTAGTCCTTTATCTCAATGCAAATCCAAACTCTCTGACCCATAAAGAATTTGGGAAGTAGTGGTTTGTCATTGGGAAGCTGTAGGACCTATGTATGAAAGGGCAAGGGAACTGTGAAATAATTATCAGCTCCACATTTAATTTGAGTCAATGAAAATGCCAGAATGATTGAAGTGTTTACGTTGAAGATCAAGGAGTGAGATTGGAATAGATAATCAAGAACAGGGGCATCTTAAGTTTTGTAATATTACTTGCGGAGGAAATTAGGGTGGACTAGGAGAGGATAGCATGTAGAAGGAACAGCAGGAATAAAGGTCACACCTGTGTGAAATAATGGTTTGAGAAGAACAATTAAAATGTAGCCCAGAGTAAAAATAAAATACATACTTTGGTTTATGTGGAAGAATGGATTGCATGCATTATGGAAGAGGCAGAGATGACTCTGTAGTTGATACTTTGATAACAGCAGTTGCCAGTGGAAAGGGTATTAAAAATAGAACTGGAGGAAATGAATTAATATTTAAAAGAATAAAGACACAAGCTGTCTTCTGATCCCATTGCCTGGCAAGTGTTCACACTGCTGTGTGAGATAGTGGATGATTTGTGGTTTGCTGAACATTCATGCAAACTTGGTATTGTGAGCACTCATGCCTGGACTCTACATTATTTATGTAGGCAGCTGTGTTCCCCAGCTGCTGTTCTGTCCCTTTTCCGTTCCACATCAGAACGTGGCTCCTTCCACCTTTCTCTTTTATGACCTGACCTCAGTCTGTCTTATCTTTGCCATTGGCCAACACCAGCTTTGACCTAATTCTAGGTCAAAGCTGGTCTTGTAAAATAACAGTTACCTCTTACACTACCAAACTGTGCTAATGGCTTCCTGGGCTGAACAGGGCAGGTGGCAAAAAAGATGAAGAGATTCAGTATACCAGAGGCATACATAAGGTTTTCTAGCAGTGGGGAAGCAAGGTGGCTCATGATTCTCTACACACAAGAATGCCCCTCATCTGTAGCAGAGGCAAGGTACTCACTGACTTCTAGTAGTCGTGGTGCTATGCAACCAGTAAAACCCTAGCATCTAGTCAGATGCTACATGTCATTCACTGCGGGAAAAATATGCTTTGAGGATTAAAAGGCTATCACTTTTCATGTAAAAAGCTCCCCCCCCTCCCCTGTTTTTGTGATCAAAGCTCAGCTCTAATAAAGATTGTGGAGAGCATTGAATAAATGGAACTATGAACATCTTAATAAACATTACAGTGGTGTAGGTTGTAGCCATGTATGCAGAGCTTCCTCAGCCTGACAAAGGGTTTTTAAACCCGAAAGCTTGCTAAAAAATTTTTTCCAACTATTTCTGTTGGTTTAATAAAAGATATCGGATTCACCCAAAGAACCTTGTCTGCATCTTTTAATAAACATGGCATTTTAAGAAGAGAGGGCCAGTGGCCAAGACTCAAAAGCAGAGCTAGAGACAAAATGTAAGCAGCAAAACTATGTTCTGTCCACCTCTACCCTCTCTGTGATTGTCAGCACAAAAATGTCAGTGTTGACATATTCAGCAGGCCAACTTTATCCACTGCGTGGTAAAAACTGCTTCTGTACACATTGTGCAGATGGAGTTTGCTGTTTGGAATGTAGGTACATTTTTCAGTCTCATCTAAAACACGGATAAGTATAATCCCCTTATGCTTAATAAAATGGAATCATACACAGACGATATCAATGAACAGTACAGCTAATGTTTATGGTGTTTTTAGCATGCAATGATTTATTTGTTCAAATACAGTTGCCTTTTCTCAGTGTGTCGGCTGATTTTTTTTCATTTGCAAATGCTTGATATATAAACAAATATGTAGAGTTGACATACCATTCTTAACATTTTCACCTCCTGTTTTTGTATTTTTTTCAATTGAAATGCAAAGGTCGATAGGTTGTAAAGCCATGAGTTAAAAATAAATCAAGTAATTTTATCCATACTTCATGTCAGACTACCTAAGTCTGGAGCCATTGTCCAGTTACTTCATATCTGCAGTGTTGAGAACTATGTGGTGTCATGGTACCAGTTTATAGATTATTAAACCTAAATTACCCCGTTGGGGAAACAATCATATCTGTGGGTCAAGTGTTTTATTTCCCTGCTATATACTGGACCTGTAGTTTGGTTGGAATGTTTAGACATTGCTTCCAGGCAATGATAATGTTTTTTAATTAGCCTTGGTCTTTTGAGGGAATAATAATGTGCTGCTGCTTTTTTTTTTTTTTTTTTTTTT
>NW_017729022.1:140822736-140827668 GCF_001723915.1 Gavialis gangeticus
TTTTTTTTTTTTTTTTTTTTTACCCCTTGGCTGCTGACAGATGGCCACTTATTACACATCATTAAAATTCTGACATCAATCATTTTTGTGCTTTTTAAAATATGTTCATAATTGAAATCAAATAACATGTATGAGGAAAAGGTTTTTTCACACCAGGTTGTTTAGACATTGATGTACTGCTGAAACAGCTCTTAGCGATGGCCTTGATTTTTTGATGATGTTTTGAATAGGATCTCAGGGGTCTTGATTTCTCATTAAAACATGTACAGATGTGTGTGCGCACAGGCATGTGCACACACGCAGATGCATATACACACACAAAATAAAAGAGGTATTTTGAGATCCTGCACACAGAACTATCCCTTCAGTGAATAAATTGGAGATAGAACTATTGTTTAAGCAATTGGAAATGGAAAAATGGGGAATTCTATGTTCCACATAGGTAGGAAGTTTCATGCATTTACATATAAACTAAAATTAAATGCGTGTTTATGAACACACTGTAAAACTGGAAGCAGAGTTGTTGCACGTTTTGTGGGATAATGCTTGGCTTGGTGCATCATTTCTAGAACTGTGTAATGTGTTGATTTGTGAAACTTTGTTTAACAGATGCAAATACAGCGTGCATTGTGACCTTGCTCATTTTAATAGGAGTATTAATTTGCAAGAAAGGACAAAGATTATCGCAGCGTTATCATGTAGTGTGTAGGCTTTCTAAATGCTAATTAATTCCAAGCTCAAACTCTGTACCTGCTGTTTAAAAGGCTGACAGCTTGTATTCATCACCTGAGTGGCAGCTGTTTCTAACCTTTTTTTTTTACCTTTAAAAAAAGGAAAAAAGAAAATAAACTCTTTCCATGCCAATGAATGGTGTACTGAAATGACAGGTGAAATGAGCTTCTGCCATGAGTACATTCAGAATATAAGATTGCAGAATTTTTTCTGCCTCAACTTATTTTTGAGTTTGGCAGTCGGTTTGTCTTGGAGCTGAGAGTAGCGGTGACAGATGAGCGTATTATTATATTGATAAGATAAATTGTTACAATATATTCCTGATATATTATTCCATTTCTTTGAATGCATAAAAGTACTATTAATTGTATTTGAACATAGATTTAGAGCCTGCATATAAAATAAGCAGTGCAAAGAATGAAAATGTTGCTAGTCAAAACCTGAAGGTGCTTACAGAGAGGGAGATGTTGTTAGTATTTCTATAACCATCCAGTCAGAGGTTTTTCTTTAATACTTGCTGCCAATAAAAGCGTGTTTATTAGTTATAATTCAATTGCATGTTCAGCTAAGACATTTAAATGTCACACAAAGTAATTTAATAAAGAAGTTTTATATTTTAAATGTTATATTCAAAGACCATGAGTTGTCATTTGTCAAACTAGACTCCCCCAAGCCATAAAGAAACTGTAGCCTTTTAGTAATTAAAAAGGGTCCTAAAGGCATGTAGGTAATTTCTACTGTTACATTTAATCTGAGAAATGAATATAATCAAATACAATGAAGACGTTCCTATGTAGATTTGAAGTGGATTTTTAACCTGCCTGAAGGACTGAGGTAGTGAGATATTAATACTGGATTATTTCTGTCCTTTTGCGCATAAGACCAGACAGTTGCACTTAAATTATAATTCTCACCCCTACTCTCATTCCCCCCCCAAAAACCACAAAGATCTCTTCATACCCTATTTTCATATTGGATGGATTGAGGGCTCACATGAACATGAGTTTACTTAAAGAACAAGACTGCAATAGGTCCCACAAGGGTTCCAGCCATTATTTTGAAGGGAATTCAATTTTTCTCTCACCCAAGGGTTCAAAAAGGTAGATGACCTGCAGCAGGTATTTTACAAGCCTGTCAGGAATGCTGACGTGTATTATTCAAGGCAGACTCTTTAAAGCTTTTCCATCCTGCTTTGTCACTTAGATCCAATACTTCAAGAGGCCTCATGGGATAGGCCCTAACTGCTGCACGAAGGCTGGAGTCCAGGAAGTGGATCTAGATCTTAAACCATGCCAGCCAGCCTTACGTAGAGCTAATTTAAGTGTATGTTTAATTTGATGCAGGTGCTTAAGGGCCTCACTACTCAATCAGGTAAAGGGGAAGTGGGATCTAATGTGCTATGAACATAGTCACACATTAGATCCCATTGCACCTAATTGCTGGTGTAGGGGGAGCCTGATCCTGAGCTGTCCCCGCATTGGCAGGAGGCAAGCAGCTTCTGCAATTTCCCTGCCTGGGGGTGTGTGAAAACTGCGGGGCTGGGAAATTGCTGCTGCCACAATCTCCCTGTCTTGGGGTTCTGTGAAATTGCCAAAGTTAGGAGATTGCAGCAGCTGCATCTCCCAACCCCAGGGCTGGATCCAGACATGCAGGCAGGTGTCATTTGTGGCACCGCAGACCTCTTTAGAGTGCCACAGACTGCATGAGTTGCACGTTAATCGTGCGTGGTGCTGCTAAAACCTGGAAAAAACGTGGTGCAAACCACATGGAAGTCATGAGTGCCAGGACAAACGTGGAGATGGGGGAGCCCTGGGCTGCCTGCTCTCCCATCTCTGTGTGCTATGGGGCCCTTGTGCTGAGGCATAGTGCACCCCAGCCAGTCACTCCCTCGCTGGCTGGGGTGCAGGGTTCCTCAAGATGGGGGAGCAGGCAGCCTTGGGCTTCATGTACCTTGGGTTGCCTGCTCCCCCATCTTGAGGCACCCTGCACACTGGCTCTGCATTTGTGCCAACGCTCACCACTTTGGTGTGGTTTGCACCAAATTTTTTCCAGGTTTTTTTTCTGGGGAGTGGCTGGCTAGGGGGCGGGGGGCCTCAGCATGGGGGCTGCATGTGCCTCAGCTCAGGGGCTCTGCAGTGGACTCCCTGCACTGAGGCACATGAAGGCAGAGGAGCAGCCACCCCAAGGTTGCCTGTTCCCCCATCTTGAGGCACCCTGCACCCCAGCCTATGGGTGACTGGTGCCACCTTGGTCAAGGGGAGCATGTGCCCCCCCCAGAAACCAGTTGGGGGGAGTCTCTCTGCAGCCAATCTCACTGATGGGAAGGGTGGTCTCCCCATGGCTGATCGCGCCAACCAGGAAGTGGCCACAGCTCTTCATCTGGTGCTCCCACTCGCTGCCCACCGCTTGCAGTGGGGGCATCAGCACTCCCACCTGCCCGTTGCCTAAGTCAGGGGGTGCACCAGTGCTCTTAGGGGGCGCATGAGCACCCCAGTGGGCCCCCTGAGCATTGCCACTGCCCCAGCCTTAATTAATCAGTTAATTACACAATACCTGTAATGTAGAGGGAGTCTTTCTCATATTTACAGGAACCTATAGTGAACGGTGACCGAATTAAAGAGAATAGGTATACTATTTATGCTGATATTGTAATTTATTAAAATCAAGCCAAATCATGGAAAATCTGAATATCCTTCTATTAAAAATAATACAGCTATTATCAAATACTCAGCCTGCCTTTTTATTAAGTATTTTATATTAGCAGAATTGGCACATTATCGAGGTGTTTGTTATGACATACCATTTCCTTTTACTTCTGACCCAATGTTCCATCTCTCGTAAATAAAGATTGTAATTAGTAATTAAAAATGCAAGGTGGAAAATGGAAAACCTGCCATATTTGTTTACAAAATGTTCTGAACAGTGTAAATTATTTTTAAGCGATTGGTGTCAGATTGTTGCAGGTTACTAAGCTATCTTTAATTATTACTTGTCAAGTTAAAAATGGTGTTTTTACAGTATGCATAAAGATATTTTTAAAGTATGGTTTTAAATAAAGCATAAATGGAAAACCTTAACATTGTAGCTAAATTAATTTTTGCATAGGGTGCAATTTTGTATTAATTTATTCTGGGGGTTGATATGGGTTGAGGAAAAAATGATTGTTAGGAACAGCATACTGACTCTGTTGTATCTGGCAAGTAGGATTTCATTTTGTGTTTGGCTTGTGAAAATAAATGTTGTTGAGTAGCTGAAGTCTTATATTAGGTTTAGGGCTTTTTTTAAATTATGTAATGTCTCATTTTTGTTGTTTTTGTTCCCAATGTACTACCTACT
Organism: Gavialis gangeticus; assembly: GCF_001723915.1. Taxonomy (NCBI): domain Eukaryota; kingdom Metazoa; phylum Chordata; order Crocodylia; family Gavialidae; genus Gavialis; species Gavialis gangeticus. The sequence continues at coordinate 140,826,805 of NW_017729022.1, forward strand.
GCATGTAAGAGACTGACTTGGTGTTTTAGAGTTTGTGATACAGGATTTTTTTTTAATCCCCAGCTCTTGGAATTATGTGACTTTTGTAAGAATCTCTCATCTTTTACAATAAAATAGGCCTCTATCATTCAGTCATAAGAAAAACAAAACAAAAAACGTGACAATATACCTGTAATAGTTCAAAAATCAGGCAATGAATATGAGTAATACACACAAGTAGATGTGATTAAAAATATTTAGGAAACAAGGCAACTGAAATTGGGGCATTTCTGCAGTTAATTTAATACAAGTTCTTTGATCATAAGCCTAGCTAAATTCTCCCACTGCAGATTGGAACTTGAGGATGAGTTGTGAGAACAGCAGATGGCAGGATATTTATAGTGTGGCTCCTTCAGAAGGAAAGTGGTCAGGGATTCAGGGGTCATTGAAGTGGCACAGGGACTTTTTGTAAATGGTATTGATCTCACTGAATTCCTGACTCTCTGAGGATATTTGGAAATTATTGGGTTTTGAAGACTAGAACTGTCTTGTCTGTAATGGTTCAGTGGTTAGAGACAACACATTTGGTCAGAGAATTCCAAGCTGGGGTGTGGGACTTGCTTAGAGGAATAAATTGGTCTGTAATGTTTAATCGCAAAATGCTTTAGAAAGGAGAGAGAGGTGCTTTTCAGTAACAGATCAGTAATGGACTGGAGTTATTTGGGTGTCTGTAATGCATCTTTAGATTCTTGAATGGAATACAAATTATAAATCCACATAATTGTTGCAATGTAATGCTGAAAACAATAGATTGAATGCACTGTATATTATAAACCCTTAATAAAAAAAAACAACACTGACCTTATTTTTGTCTTTAATTCACTT
>NW_017729022.1:140827679-140831046 GCF_001723915.1 Gavialis gangeticus
AAAAACAACACTGACCTTATTTTTGTCTTTAATTCACTTTCTCCTTGGTTCACTTTCTGTACTCTCTTCTAATGGTCACCATTGTGTCATTGTATTGTCACTGTCAAAGGTGACCATTTTCCCGAACGGTAGGGTATGGAGTGTGCAGTAAACCCAGGGGCTACTCTCTGAAAAGCAGTTCATCACATCAGTGCTGGTATTTATTTTCACTGGCCTGGTGAGTGAGTGATCAGGTCTGTCTGTCTTTCAGCCCAACTCACAGACTTTTTATTACAGGCTATTACAACTGATTCAATTTCCAGAACTTCTGCTGATGTTCACCCTCGTGTAATTTATTATTAGATCTAAGCTTGCAAACAATTTTGGTTTTGTCTATAATACTTTTGTGGAAATTGTTATTGTATCTGACATTTAAGAAAAGAAATTGGAAATAATGTTCAAATCCTCAAGGAGAAATATATTGTGTCATGTTGGAGCATAAAATGAAGGCTTCGCTTAATTTGTTTAGACCATTAGGAGAAGGTAGAGCTGTTAAATATCATTCAGGATGTACTGCTGTCAATTTTGTTCAGATATGTTTGTGAACTACAGGAGAGTGTGGTGAGTTGGTAGTGAATTAGCCATTTATTGGTCTTTGCTCTTGCCACTATTTGAACTATGAATCCCAGGACAATTCATACATGTAAAAATCAGTGGGTGGTTAATGACAGCTTTATTTACTTTGCCTGTAACACACAGTCACCTTTGAGGTCTATCTAATGTCGCAGGCGGTGACAAGCCACTGCTTATGACATCTCTCAAAATATAAACAAGTTACAAATGATGAATGGATATGACGGTGAAAATTGGAAGTATTCTTAAAAACAAACCAAAATGCAGTTCAGATAGAGTTAACAAAATGGCTTCTCTCTGTGTGTCATAAAAATTAGATCCCTGAGGGGTCTGTGTTACCAAGTATGTGAGGCAATATAGGAAAGGGGTCTCCATGTCATAGTAAATTAATGCCCTTGGGTTAAGTATGATTACCATGACACCTTAAGATTTTTAATCATTTGAACTGCCATTGTTAATAGAAAAACTAACTGGGGAAGTAAATTAGGTGTGACATTACTTGTGGTGGCCTCATGTGTTACCAAATTAATACTAATTTTTCAATAAAATTAAGAACCAGACATATCTGCACCACATATCTCAAACTGGTTCACAAGTTATTTATGGTCCTAATTTCTATAAAGAACATCTTAAATGAAATCTGTATTGTAGCAAGAAACATTTCATGCTTACTTCTATGTCAAATTAGTACAATTTTAATGGACATTATTAAATGGTGAAGTAAAATAGTTGTCTATTTCCATTTTGAAATAGTAAGTAAAAGGGAATCAAAATTAAAAAGTAGCTAACCCACGGCAGAATATTGTCTTTGCACTGGGTTAGTCAATAACCTATAAGCATTTCATATACAAAGTATATAGATGAAGAATTGTTTGTTTGCGCTTTACTTTTCTTAACTGCTGAATTCTTTGAGTGAAAAGCATTTTTATCCAGGAATAAATATTGATTTTCTTTTACTGTGCTTGAGAGAAGTAATTCAAGATGGGTAAGATTCACTTGGGTGAGGTAGGTCAGCTTAAAATCCTTTTCAGTGCTTAAACCCAATGATTCACAGGTGGGGAGGCAGCTAGGCAGGTTTGCCTCATTATCCCTGGCTCTCCACAAATATGCCAGACCTACCTTGATGGGCCCACCAGGAAAGGTCAGGAAGTTTCATGAGATCGATGTTTACTCATCTATAGTGGTTACCTGTAGTGTAAGGGCAACTGCTACTACTTCAGCTCAGTGGGTTAGAGCTTCAGTATAGGAGCACATCTGCCCATATGTTGTTGTTGGTAGTATGGATTTTTCCTGTCTATCCACTCTGTTTATCTGCAGAAAAATGTGGTACTTGGGCTACATGTGGTTGATGAAAACTTCATACTATTTAACTACTAAGAACGCACGTGAAAAGCCAACACCAGTCTTACATCCTTATTTTTAGTTTATTGCAGTAAACTGTCAGCTATTCTAGAAAACAGTTACCTGAATTTTCTCAAATAGAAATCAGAGGGAAGAAGAAGACTATTCCACTTCTTTTTTTGCCCCTTCCTCATAGGTACTCTTAATTTTACTTTCTTTCCGCTTATAAAGTATATTTTGAAATATTTGTTTTCCTCCCTCCCCCCTCTTCATTTTGGTTAAGATGAGTGTATCTTGCAACTTAAACACATAGTTTGAGTTAATCAAAGTGGCAATATGTTGCACATTCTGACATCTTAAAGATGGCATTAGGAAAAACATTCAGTTGCTTGGCTTATGGGGGAGGGATAACAATATTTTGAAGACTCATTTCTGCACTTGGTTTTCAAATGGGAAACAATGTTATCTACATTGTTTTAGGGTCAGGGCTAGGATGCTTAGTATGCCTTTCCACTCAGAATTTCTGTCATGTTGTAACCATGTTATGCAAAGTAGGCCTATGTGAAGCGGCTTTGGATTTGGATTCAGCTGATTCAGAGGACGTGATTCAATTTGGTGATTCAAATCGCTGTCTCAAATTGATTCAGCCAAATATGACTAGGAGATTTGGCTGCAGTCAAATCGACTGAATCTCCAAATCAGCCCCATCCCCCGCCTGCTCTCAATGGCTGCCCCACCCACTCTCCCAGCTCCTGGCTCTTTCAAAAAAAAGCCAGCTCTTAACAGCTGCTACCAGGTGGGGAGTGATCCCTGCTGCCCCCCGCTGCATGGGGGGCTCTGCCACAAGCCCCCTGACCCCTGGCTGCTTTCCCAGCCTCCCCACGGTTGCCCCGCCTGCCTCAGCTCCCAGCCCTTAAAAAAAAAAAGACAAAAAAAAGACCTGACTCACCAGTTCCTGCCTGGCGGGGGTGATCCCTGCTGCCCCCCACTGCCCTGTGCTGCATGGTGGGCTTTGTCACAAGCCCCCAGATGCCCTGAGGCCACTGCAGCAGCCAGTGAGGCAGGGTTTCTTTCTTTCTTTTTTTTTTTTTAAAGGACTAGGAGCTGGGATGGAGGGGCTGAGAGAGTGGACGGGGGCTCGTGGCAGAGACCCCCACATGGCATGGGGCAGTTGGGGCAGTGAGGATTGCCCCCGTCTGGCAGCAGCTGATGAGTGGGGGCTTTTTTTTAAAGAGCTATGAGCTGGGGTGGATGGGGCAGCTGGGACAATGGGTGGGGTTTGGGGATGCTCAGGGGGGCTGGGGGAGCAGGCAGAGGATGGGGCCTGGCAGAGGTCCCCCCATGGTCCCCTCCCCCCTCCTCCAGCCTCCCCTCCCCCTACTTACCAGCACGGAGTCTGGGTCCAGCTCCCTGC
>NW_017729022.1:140831429-140859947 GCF_001723915.1 Gavialis gangeticus
CTCCAGCCTCCCCTCCCCCGCCCCCTACTTACCAAATTGGAGTCCGGGTCCAGCTATGCCGCAGCCAGCGGGGAGTGCCTGAATTGCCAAAGCTTTCTGAATCTTTTCCAAATTGATTCTCACCTTTTAATTAGGCTCCTGATTCGATTCAGATTTGGAGATTTGGCCACCAAATTGGGCCGAACCTTCTGAATCAAATCATCATGTGAAGCTTTGCAGAGCCCTAATGCAAAGGTGGGCAATTCAGAGAGGAGCTAAAGTGGTAAGCTTGGGATTTCTGGGCTAGACTTTGGGAAGAAATTGCAAAGCTGAATGGGCATTACTGAAGCTAACACATAACTATGCTGTGATCATAGTGATGGTGAAAGGTCCTAACAGTTATAAGACTGTGGTAGTTCAGTAAATGTAAAAAAGAATATTAGTAAAAACTGGAAGGCTCAGCTCCATGGCTACTTTCCCCTTGCACATCCTCCTTTCCTTTTCTTTGATACTGCTGTTAGAAACAACTTTAGTCTCTTCTCATAAGGTTATGTTATTCTAGGTGTTGGTGCTTACTTAAGTTGTTTGGCCACGCACACTTCCATTTAATTGGAGGCCAGGACTTGTTCCTGTTCCACAAACCTGTCAAAGAAATATTATTGGACCACCATGTCAAGGAGCAGACCATCCTACAGATCTGTAGTTGCCAAAAATGGATCTTTAGAAGCTCTCCTCTATGCAATTCCAGCTTTCTTTATGTATATAAAATAATAGTGTGTTTTTTTTCTCTCTCTCACTCTCTCACACACACATTTTATTTGCATTAATATAGAAATAACTATAAATGGCCACCAGATGCTGCTTTTATAGAAATCCTTTTTTGACTGGTCAATAACCATCAGAGGGCATAAGTAAGACGTTAAGAAACAGCTGGCATCAATTTAGAAGAATGATGCCCCATGCTGCCTTGCCTTGACCATTCTGAAAGCAGGGATTATCAACTCCTGTAATTATATTAATGACTTTTTTTTTGTAACATTACAAACACTGATTGTATTCAAAAAATCTATTCATGCTATGCTGTAATAGTGGATAACAATGCAATACAAAATCTCTCTCCTTGCACACTAGCCAAATCAAATTTGACAAGAAAAATGGTCTGTGTGTGTGCATGCACGTCTGCACATGTGTATGAGGCAACCAAGTAATGCTTCCACTTTACATATCACACTTGTGTTTCACCAGAAGCATCCTGCACTTGATAACTCCCTTTCTTTCCCAGATTCACTTCTTACTGGGTGTGTCTACACATCGCCCTACAGCGACATAGCAGCGTTCTATGTCACTGTATGGTACACTATGGAGACGTAACAAACGTGCATCTACACGTGATCAGCAGCTACATTGCCATAGCGATGCACTCCCTGGGTATAGCATGCTGCTACGGTGATGTAGTGACAACATGTAACTGTGTACCATGCTCACAGTGCAGTAACCACCCAAAAGGAAGTACTAAAGCATGGCAATGTGTAGACATGCCCAGTTATGACAATAATTGGCTTGTGACAAAATTTGTTGAAGCCGCAAATCTACAGAAAGCATTTTTCTTCAGAGAAATGATAGTCCATGATATTCCATGTGTTCTCCCAGACATCATGAATGAATTGGGGGGTGAGGGGGGTGAATATAGGTTTACACTGAATCTATAGGTGTAACCCCTTTCCCCAAAGCTTGGGGCTGCTCATATCTCAGTCTAGCACATCATGTTTATGCCCTTTCTTAGCATGAAGGTGCCAAATTGCGAAAAAGTCTGTTAGGAGTAAATTTTGTAATACTAAGAAATAGAAATGAAACATCACTTCCACTGTATTCAATGGTGTCAAAAGAATTTTCAAGCATAGCTTTAGAGAAAAATAGATTTCATAGACATATAGTAAAACATGACATTGTGAGGATGTTGTCCTGAAGGCTAAGCACAGAGGTTCAAAAAACCCAAGGCAAAATCAATTCAGTCTTTGCAGCTTTTTTTCTAAACTGTGTAGATTGAACCAGTAACAAACTGAAGTGACATTCGGTGTTTGTGTAGCCAAGACTGGCAGAAACCTGCACTGGCCCAGGCCAGAAGCCTGAGGATGCTCACATGCACCACTCTTCATGGCCAGGCTGCCTAAGGCTGCTGAACCCAGCTCAGTAGCAGTCCACGCCTGATTGGCAGCTGGGATCTGCGGGGTGTGAAGAGGAAAGCACCCACTGGGGGTCTTCACCCCCCAGTTCCAAGTTGGGTTGGGATCAATACAACCTCACCCCTTCCCCGAACATCAACTTCTGAGAGGTGGGGTGGGAACGTGACTTCCTGCCTACACTGGACTTCCCAGCTCGGGTCTGCCCTGTTGTGGGGAAGCATCTGCTGGGGGCTTTTTACCCCCCCACACAACTTGAGCTGGGCTTGGATGACCCCAGCCCTGTCCCTTCCCCATCCCTCTGCCTCCAAGAGGGTGGGGGGGAGAGGGGATGAGAACTCCTCCTTCAGTATCCCCCCAGCCAATGCCTGCCTGGCACAAAAGGGAAAGAACCCACTGTGGGGCTTTTCAACCACCCCACCTCAAACCTGGCTTGGATTGCCCCAGCTCTGCCCCGTCCCCAGCCATTGCCTCCAAGAGGGTGGGAAAGCATCACCCTCCCACCTCCGCACAAGCCCTCCCCATCTGGGGTCTGCCTGGTATGGAAGGAAAGCACCCACCTGCAAGCTTTTATTTCCCTGTAGTTCAGAGCCAGGTTGAGATTGCCCCAGCCCAGCTCCTTCCCCAGTTGGCACAGCTGAGGAGCGGGTGGGGCTGGGGTGATTCTAGCCTGGCACTGACCTGTGGGGATATGAAGAGGCCCCAGATGCTCTCCCCATGTGCCAGGCAGACCCCAATTGGGTGGAGGCCAGCGCTGGGTCAGTGGGGTACAGTTGCGTCTCCCACCATTCTGCCCCTATGAAGGAGGAGAAAAGTCCCTGTGGTGGGGGCTTAGAGGTGACAGCTGAGGAGGAGGTGGGGTGGGGGTGGTCTCATCCAGGTTCAAGCTGCCCTAGTGGGTGCTTTCCTCTCTGTATTGAGCAGATGGCTGCTAGGGGGACTACTGCGGGTGGGGGGTCCCCACTCCCATCCCTCCCCAGCCCCTCTCCAAGTTGGAGGACTGGGGAAGGAGTGAGGCTGGGGTGATCCCAGCCTGGCTCATGCTGTGGGGATGCAAAAAGCCCCCAGTGGGTGATTTTCCTTCCCATACTGGACAGCTCAGCTGGGACCTCAGCTGGGGAGTACATTCCCACCATGCCGCCCCCCACCTTGAAAGTAGATGGCTGAGGAGGGGGCACATCTTAGCCAATTCCAGCCTGGTTGGAGCTGCACAGGGCCAGGTGAAAAATTCCCAGGTGGGGGCTTTCCTCTCCCCTTTCCACAGATTCCAGCTGGGGGAATGAGTGTCAGGTGGGAACAGGGAGGGGTATGTTTCCCCCCTCTAGGAAGTGGAGACTGGGGAGGGGGTGCAGCTGAGATGATCCCTGCCTGGCTCACTTGTCTGCAAGGGGGACAGCAAAGCCCCCACCACAGGTACTTTTCCTCTCCTTCATAGTTTCATAGATTTATAGTGCTTAGGGTCAGAAGGGACCTAAACAGATCATCAGGTCTGACCCCCTGCCCCGGGCAGGAACGAGTGCTGGGGTCATAACACCCTAGCCAAATATCTATCCAGCCTCCTCTTGAAGACCCTCAACGTAGGAGAGATCACCACCTCCCTTGGAAGCCCATTCCAGAGCCTGGCAGCCCTAATCGTAAAGTAATGTCTCCTGATATCCAACCTGAATCTTCTCTCTAACAATTTGTGGTCATTATTTATGGTAACCCCTGGTGGTGCCCGGGGGAACAGAGCCTCACCCAATTTCTGCTGGTCCCCCCTGATGAGTTTGTAAATGGCTACCAGATCCCCTCTCAGCCTTCTTGTGGAAGCTGAATAGATTCAGGCCCTTTAGCCTTTTTTCATAGGGCCTGACCCGCTGTCCCTTGACCATGTGAGTGGCTCTCCTCTGGACCCTCTCAATGCTAGCCACATCCCTCTTGAAGTGCAGCGCCCAGTACTCCAACTGTGGTCTGACCAATGCTGCACAGAGGGGGAGGATCACCTCCCTGAACCTGCTTGTGATGCATCTGTAGATGCACGACAAGGTGCAGTTAGCCTTACTGACCGCTTCCTTGCACTGGTGGCTTATGTCCATCCTGGAGTCAACAATGACTCCAAGATCCCTTTCAGCCACTGTGTTGTTGAGACGTGTGTTTCCCAGCTTATAGATGTTGCTGGTTCCTTCTCCCTAGATGCAGTACCTTGCACTTGCCTGTGTTGAAACCCATCCTATTCTCATCCGCCCACCTCTGTAACCTGTCTAGATCTAGCTGGATTCTTTCCCTCTTCTCCAGTGTGCCCACCTCACACCACATCTTGGTGTCATCAGTGAATTTGGACAGCATGCTTTCCACACCCACATCCAGATCCTTGATAAAGATGTTGAACAGTACAGGCTCCAGGACTGAGCCCTGGGGGACTCCACTGCCCACATTCATCCAGGTCAAAAATGACCCATCTGGGTGCGGCCATTTGGCCAATTTGCCACCCATCTGACTGTGTAGGCATCAGTGCTGCAGTCACCTATTGTTTTTAAGAGAACATGGTGAGAAACAGTGTCAAAGGCCTTCTTGAAGTCCAGGAAGATGATATCCACCTCAGTGCCCTTGTCCAGGGACTTTGTGACCTGATCATAAAAGGAAACCAGGTTAGTCAGGCAGGATCTGCCCTCAGTGAGCCCATATTGGTTGCCCCTGAGTATTAACTCCCCTGCTGGGCCCTTGCAGATGTGTTCCTTGATAATTTTCTCAAAGGTCTTCCCAAGGACTGAGGTAAGACTGACTGGCCTTTACTTGCCGGGGTCCTCCTTTCTCCCCTTCTTGTAAATGGGGACTACGTTGGCCCTTTTCCAATCCTCTGGTACCTGGGCAGAGCCTGACAAGCACTCATAAAGCCATGCCAGGGGCCCTGCTATGACTTCCGCCAAGTCCCTCAGCACCCTCAGGTGAAGAGCATTTGGACCTGCTGATTTAAACATGTCCATCCCCTCCAAAAGTTCCCTAACTGGGTTGTCCCTTACCGTAGGCATGGTGGTGCCTCCCCTGGGTCCGTCTGTAATCCTAGTGGGGGAAATGTCCTGGTCCCTGTTCAGAAATGTGGAGGCAAATAATTTGTTAAAGAGGTCAGCTTTTTCATTTGCTGCAATCACCAGATTGTCAAGCCTGTCCTGTAGGGGCCCAACATTACCCAGTGCCTTCTTCTTACTCCCTTTGTATTTGAAAAAGAACTTTTTGTTATCCCTAATTCTGGTCACTAGCCCTAGCTCCATCTCTGCCTTGGCCTTCCTAACAACCTCCCTGAAGTGCAACGGAAGTGTAACCCTCCTTGGTGATAGCCCCTTGCTTCCACTGTTTGTATGCCTCCTTTTTTGCTCTCAGGCATTCCTGGATGCCTTTGCCAAGCCATGGGGGCTTTTTAGCACTCCTTCCCATCTTGGTACGCATTGGGACTGATTCCCTTTGAGCCCAGAGGATTGTCTCCTTTAGGAACAACCACCCGTCTTAGACTCCCATCTCAGTGCAGTTCTGAGACCCCAATGCCTCTCCTACTAATCTTCCTAACTTATTGAAGTTGGCCCTCCTGAAGTCAAGGACTTTTGCCTTACTGGTTGCTTTCACCATCCTGCACTGGATAGTAAATTCCAGCAGGTGATGATCACTGTCACCCAGGTGGTCAAGTACCCGCAGACCCCTCACCAGGTCGTCGCCTGTGGCAAGAACCAAATCCAGCAAGGCATTTCCCCTGGTGGGACTATGCACCTCCTGGGTTGGTTGGAGGTCCTTGTATCCCGGCTAGGAACCTATGTAAGTGGTCAGACCTGGCTGACTGCTCCTCCCAGCAGATGTCTGGGTAGTTTAGGTCACCCTTGACAACCACATCTCTTGACTTTACAGCTTCTGTGAGCTGACCTGAGAATTCCAGGTCCAAATTGTCCCCCTGGTGAGGCTGTCTGTAGTAGATGCCCACTATCAAGTCCCTTTCCCCACAACCCCCTTGCATTCTTACCCAGAGCACCTCAGTTTGCCCCTTCTCTGACCCCATCCTGATCATCGAGGACATTTATTGTTCTTTGACGTAGAGGTAGAGCGCTATACTCCCACCTTTTTTCCCTGCTCTGTATAGCCTGTTGCCCTCGATGTCCACTGCCCAGTTGTGGGTAGAATCCCACCAGGTCTCGGTGAGCCCCACTAGGTCTGGGTTTTTGCTAGCTAGCAGGAGGGCGAGTTCCTCCTGCTTATTCCTCGTGCTTTGAGCATTTTTGTAGAGGCATTTGAGGCCTCCTGTAGGTGCATGTGCTGCCCCCTTTTTCCTAAGCCTGCACCGGCCCCTGTCACTTACCTGGGTACTACCTGCATGTGTCACCTGGCTTGACGGCGAAGTGTCTTCATGTTCCTCTGCATCCCTGTTCCCTGGTGAATCTAGTTTAAAGCTCACCATATGAGATCAGCCAGCCTGGAAGAAAAAACATGCTTACCTTTTGGGGAGAGATGAAGCCTGTCCCACCCGAGCATGTCCTTTGTGTGGAAATATGGGTCATGGTTCAAGAACCCAAGGCATACCCGGTAACACTAGCTCCAAAATCACTGGTTGACCTCACCGATGCATGACTTGTGTTGCTGTCCACGTCTGCTCATTGTAAGAATAGAAGAGAAAACCACCCGCACCCCTTTCTCCTTGAGCTTGGCCTCTAGAGCCTTGTAGTCTCTCATGACATGGTGTGGGCTGCCCCTGGCTGTGTCATTTGTTCCCACGTGGATGAGGACCATGAGGTATTGATCAGAGGGTTGGATGAGGTCCAGGATCATCTCTGTGACATCCTGAATCCAAGCTCCAGGCAGGAAACAAAGCTCACGTGCCATGGGATCAGGGCGACAGATGGGCGCCTCCGTTCCTCTCAGGATGGAATCACTGATGACAAGGACCTGGCATCTCTTCCTCTTAGTGTTCTGGCATTGCTTAGTTTGTGCTGTGCGTGGAGTAGCATTGGCTCCTCTGGAGGCATCCTCTCCTACCTCCTGCTCCATGGCTACCAGGGCCTCATACCTGTTCCCCAGCTGTACCTGAGGAGCTGACACTGTAGTAGCATGAGTAGTCCTGGCTCTGGAGGTGACTGTCTACCATACCACTACAGCGGGTCTCTCCCAGGGGGATTCTGCACTAGGTTCCTGACCATGCAGAGAACAAAAGTACCTGTCAATTTTGTCCTCAGCAGCCCTGATCCCCTGCACCCTGCTGACCTTGGCTTGGAGCTTCCTCACCTGCTCTTCCAACCCCGAAGGTGGACACAAAAGGGACAGGTGAGGGGACTCCAACTCCCATCTCCTGTCCTCGGCCACAGAGTCCCCGCCAGGCAGCCCCAACAGACAGCAGGGCAGGGTGCCACAGCCCCTCCCCAGGGGCCCTGTCCGGGTGGAAGCCTCAGAGGAGGCCCAGGTAAACGGTGCCACTGGGGCAGGGTCCCTCCTTGTACAGCCTGGGGCTAGGGGGGCCTGGGTGTCCATTCCTCTTTCCCCACCCCCATCCTACTGGGCTGACAGGTGCAGGCAGGATATAGGCTGGGGAACTGAGGCTTTAGTGCCTCAGCTGTCTGACAACTGGGAGCTCTTCTGGGAGTGCTCCGCTGGAGCAGATAGCACAGCCCAGGGCTGCAAAGCATCCTTGGATCCTGGGGGACTCTGAGTTAACTTGAATCAGGAAGGGATCTGGGACAGCAGTTCCATAAACCAGTGTAACCTAAATCAGTTAAATCTGATACTACATTCAGTCCTTAAACTGGTTTTGCCCATTTTGAAAGCAGGTTATGTGTACTGAACTTTTGTTCTGTTACCGGTTTAAACTAGTTTCCAATCACTTAAATCTTTTTATGTGTAACTTCTTTCTCTAGCCAAAAAACATGGTTCATAAATTTATAATAGAACATCTTTGGTTTATGATTACTAGTGCACATTATTTTTTTTAGTTGTGTACTCTCCTTTCTTTTATAAAATTGATACAAGTAGCTGGGGAAGTAGAGAAAAAAAAAAGAAAACAATATATAAATGCATAAAGCATAAGCTTGTATGTTAATGTTCCTTTGTTCTAATGTCAGTAATATTGAACAATTGTTGCATTTTTTTATTTTGGTTTAATTCTGAATTTTTCTTGGAAAAAATTAACATGGAAAAGAAAAACTATGTAGCCAATAAAAAAAAACTCACTCTTGATTGCACAGTGAGGCTATCCTGCTGTAATGAAAGCAGTGGGAAATTTGCCATCACCATACTGGGAACAGAAATTAGGCCAAAAGAAAACTTCTTAATAGCTTAAATGGAGTTTTGTAACTTCCTCCTCACAGATGGATGTTTCAGATTTGGGAGAACAGAGGACACCTTCACTTGGGATGCAGTGTTGGAACCCAAGTTTGTGCTGAGGTCTAGTACCACAAAATGCATGAAGTCCACCCCTGCACTTGAACACATGTACATATGGAGACTTAAAAAATAGTGCTCTGTATTGTGGTATAAGCACAGGAATAGCCTGTGTGTGAGGCACAACAAGAAATTCTCGAACAATTCTTTTTTTGGTTATTTTAATCTGTTTAATCATAAATACATTAGAAAGGTTTTATCCAAAGAGGTTTGTTATGCGATAGGGATCTAATATTTGTAGAATTATTCTAAGTTTCTTTTTTATTAGTAAAACAACTCTGCAGTGGTATCATTGATGTAAGTCAGACAAGGCAAAGATTTGTCCCATTTGTGTGATGTGGTCTTCTAGAATGGAATTACATTTCATTGACTTCTAAGCATAGCACTCATTTGGGAGTAAATTAATTAGGGCTGAGTTGATAACTGTCTGCTACTGTTCTGCAGTCATGACGCTATAGGGCATTGGGGATGGCATGCAAAACACACTGATGCATCAAAAAATAAATAAAATGTTTCTACTTATTGGTTCTAGAGTGTTACATGGTACTGTAAGTGAATGACTAATTCCGTGTTCAAGGCACCCAATGATAGAACATTCTTGAAATGATTCCAAGCACGGTATTGCATTTCCATTGGGAATGCATTACTTTAAGAACTACACAAGCTCATTTGAGATGCATTTACCATGAGCCAGGGAAGTAGCCTCTGTATTTTGCCCCACATGCTGTACTGCATGTCATACTTAGTGGGATCCAGATTAGGAAGAAAATGTGAATCTGGAGCATATGGAGCATGATAAAATGCCTCTGAATAGGGACTCCCCTAGTGATCACTATTCATGGAGAGGGCATATTCGGAGGCAACTCAATGGGAGTGTGATATGGATCATCTCAGTCTCCATGCACATGCTATATGCTGGCTGGCTTCCCTATGCTTCTGTGAGGGGAAATAAAAAATTCATGTAGCAGAGAAAAGGACATTAAGAATCTCAGTCAGTGATTTAACTGTTGAACCTTCACTTAAGACAACAAAGAACACTATATGAGTCTTCTATTGGGTTTTTAAAAAGTCCTTGAGTTGGTGTCTACTCATGCTTGAACACAACCGTTTTCCATGCCTGTGGGAGTTGTCCTCTTATCATTTTGTGCACTGAGGTATTTTTTGTCAACATTTTCTTTTTTTTTTCATAATTAACCTTTAGTTGTAAAACTTGCCATTAAAATAATAAAATCTTAAAGGCGTGCGGTGCACACAAATGTGTTTTGTAAGTGTTCTCTGTATTATTGACTGAAAGAGGTGGGTGGAAAAATTGAGTGCTGGGTGTGTTTAAACTTAAAAATGCTTTCTTTAGAAGCGGATATTAAGGGAAATATAACCGGAGCTTAATCATAAGCTTTTCACTTTCCTGACAGTAGTGACATTTACTTGTTTCTGTACAAATAAGATGAATCATACCTAATGAGCTGTTTTGATAGCTTATAGTGTTAATACAATATTAGGCCCCATATATTTTGACCCGATATCATTGAATTAGGTTTTCAGATTTTTTCAGTTAAATAGGTAATGTTTTGCAAAGACGCATCTAGTATATTTTACAATCTAAAAGTTGCTCTGCTCCATAGGTTTCAGCCTATTGGTAACAACCTAGTGATGAGTCATTGGTGACTGCTTAAGGAAGCTGAAGCAGATTTGTCATGCAGTGGACATTTGCTGGCACCCAGCACTGGAAGATGAATATTTAGTAACACTTTTCTTTTCACTTCAAAGTGCTTTACCTGTGGGTCTTGCTGTGAGTGAAATGGACTAGTATTATGTTATCCCCGTCTGTTTTATTCACAGCAGGCTCTGTAGGTGAAGGGTTTCACTACAATAATGCCACACTTCTAACTACCTCTTGGTCTGAACAAGCTGAAATAGGGTGAGAAAAGGAAAGAGAGAGGTAGAAAGGGAGAAAAAAATTGAACACTGGGGGTAGAGAATGGAGGTATGCAAAACAGACAAAACCAAAAGTGAAACACAGGGACCAGGAGAGAACAAGATATGAAAGATAACGGAGCATGAAAACAGCTTATCACTGAAAGCTGGGCGGTAGGTTTCCAAAGGTTTTGAATTTGCACAGTGTGGTTTCTCATAGGTTTGGAGCTATATTTTGGTTCTTGAGAGGACTTGGAGCAGACAGTTTAATAACCCCTAGTTACATTAGTAGAATTCCAGGAGCCTCTCTGGGCTTCTCTGGGGAGTAATACTAGGAATTGCATATAGCTTACTGTCTAAATCATGTGGCAAATTTAGAGCTGTGTCCTCCTAATTTCAGGGATTTAAAAATATCTTGCTCTATGCTTCTTTTTTTAACTGTATTTTTCTAGCCCCTCATGTCGCATGCTGGCCTTCAAATGTGACCTTTTCATTGTATTTGACAGTGTATCGGAAAATGATGGGAACAAATGCTGTTAGGGAGTTGATGTGGAAGATGAAGAACACTCTTTGAAGAAAAGACATCTTTGGCCCTGATCCTCCTCTTCCTACTGTCTCTGTTTTTTACTAGGTATAACCAGTCTGTGGGAGGTTTTAACTGCAGGAAGCCACAAGGAAAGCCAAGCAGGCATATAGGGAATAGAAGAAACCATAACACTGAATTTGTGATGGTGTGTTCATAGAGGGGTTAGTGGGAAAGGATGTTAGAGCTGTGCCTAGACTTTGGTAGTGCCATCTTCACTATAAAGATATATTAACAAAAGTGATTCCGTGATATCCCTTGCTACAACCTGACTAAAGCAAGGTACAGCCATTAATTTTTTATCTGAAGAATCTCTGTTCTCCTGGTAGAAACCAAAAGTGTACAGACATTTAGGCTTTTTCGCCCAGAGCAAAAATGGCCATTCCAGGAGAAAAATAACCTGGGAACCAAGGTTTAACCTTGGAAAACCAGGTCATTTTTCCACGGTTATGGTAATCTTGGAAAAATAACCTGGTAACCAAGGTTAAATGGCTCATGAGGAATTTCTCCTGGGACACTTAGAGTTGCCTATACATGTGCTCCAACTTGTTCTAACACTCGAGTGTACCTTGCCAGCACAAGTATTCAGTGTCCTGAATTTCCAAGTGATGGTGGGGACGCTGCATTTAAAACTCATTGAACAAGTTTTAGTTAAAGCACCGCTGAAAGTCATTTTGAAATGCTGCAGGGGCATTTCAAAAGAGCAGCTATCTAGGAGCCACTGTAATTAAAACATCCCTTTCACCCCCACCCTGGAGCATCTGTATAGACACCCTTAATGTCTGCACAGGTTTTCCCAGCTTAACTCCTCCTGGCGACCAAGAGTAGTTGAACTGAGGGAAAAGCTCACTGCCATTTCTGCCATACTCCCAAGGAGCAGCCTTCCAGTGCCCCTTGGCCTGCATTTACTCTGGTCTTCAAGGCATGGGGGGAAAACTGCTCCCTCCCTTCCTGCAGACTGTAAGGTCAGAGGAGCAGCAGCCACCACTCCCCACCTCTTTCCCAAACTGGGCAGTTCCTAGTTTTGGGAAGAAGTAGGAGGCTTTGCCAGCTCCTGCCAGCTCCCCCTTGCTGCCCTGCCACTCAGCTGAGCCAGTGGGCCAGTAACTTGAAAACCAGTGGCTGGGAGTGAGGAGCTAGAAAGGGGAAAGCCTCTGAACACCTGGTTCCCATTCCTGCTGGCTTAATTGTTGCCCCTGCTGCTCAATTGAGTGACAGGGGAGAGAGGGAAAGCTGGGTGTGCAGATGTTTTGCCTGGTTAAGCTCATGGTCCCTCTGCCTTCCCCTTGCCACTTGTGATGCCCAGCTGACTGGCAAGATAGGGGTGCATTCTTCCAGGGAGGAGCCCTCCCTGGCTGCCATTTGGCAGCCTACTCCCTTCCCAGGCAGGAGAGTGGACAGGCTGTCAATTAATGGAGTCCCCTAAAGGCAGTGGTGGGGCAGGGAAGCAGCCTTCTACCCCCAGTCTTCTAGTACCTCATGGGGCTGGAGGAACATCTGTACAGTCCCCTCCCCAGGTTATTTTTCTATTGGAAGAAATTTCTTCCAGTAGAAATAAATGTCTGTACAGAGCCCAGAAAAGTCTTAGTCTTCTCTCTTAAGTTGAGACTGCAGTCAAAAATAATCTTGCAGCTGGCTGGCTCTGTATGGGAATTGTTGACAGTAGTTTGACAGGAATAAAGTTTTAATGCTTCTGGGCTGAAATTAGCTAAAGCTTCCTCTTTTCATATAAAAGCTATTGTGGTATGATATTCAAGCAAACATATACAGTATGTACCAATTATTTGTCTAGTGAGCAGTGTGCTCATTTATCCTATAGGAATAAATGCATTCTTCAATTACTTTAATAAACTATATTCTTAAATAAGATGCTCTGTAGATCTCGTATAAACAGTACTCTCTCATATTATTTCAGAAAATGAATAGCATGTGTGTTCTGTCCAGTCATCTATGGGAGGAAGTATAGAATCACTGGCAGTTCTTGTTACACACTTTCATAGATAGCAGCTCTGAGTAAACGTCCAGTCCCTAGCATTACATCTGCTGCATCCTGACTCATATGAGGCTATGCATCTATTTGACATGCTTTCAGTGGAGAATTGTTTATTCATGCTTGATCCATGCTGGTTTCACCTTCCAAAGGAAACTAGCATAGGTCAAATGTTGGCAAGATGGATTGAAAAGTGTTTCCAGCTGATGGAAATGCTTTGGGTAAGTGAGTGGGGGAATCTGAAATCCAATCTATTCTCAGTGGAAAAGCAGCAAATAACCGGTCCATGTTTCAGTGCGAGTGAGCTATTCCAGCATCTAAGAAGCTGATGCATACCAGGGTTTTAAACAGAGACCATGGATCAGCAACTATTTTTGTGTGGCTGACACAAGTACAAAGCTTTTTTTTCTTTCCCCTTTTGACACTAGAGAACAAACGGAAGGTTTTTAGTGGCTCACAACATGATATTGCCTAGTATGAGTGTCTCCAGATTTCTATTTTGTTCATTTACCACTTTGTTGTATGCTTTGTTTTCCTTTTCATCTGTTTTTTCTTTTTCTCCCCCAAATTTGACCATTTTTCTTTTTCTTTTCTTTTCTTTTCTTCTCTCCATCCTTTCGTTCCTCTTGCTTCTCTCATCTCTCTCTCTCTCTCTCTTTCTCTTAATCTGTTATTCCCTTTCCAATTCTCTTTTTGTATCCTTGTCCATTTTCTGTTTCCTGGTGCCTGCCTCTCCTAATTTCTTTTTAAGGCTTCTAGCCTTTTGGGGGATCTTTTTTTAAATAATGAGGCCAGAGATGCATTTGTTCATTTTGTCCGTTTTCACTGTCTCTGCAGACACACATACAGACATTGATGAGCAAAATATAACTGCATGTTTATGCTAATAACCATTGAAATCCTCTTACCCACCCTTGCACTTATTTGAAAATATCTTCTTGCTTTGCCTCTTTTCTTTTCCTCCGCTTTCTTTGTACTCTGTTTCTCACCGGCTGGGAAAGATCCTCTTGTCCAGAACCCAAGGACAAGTCAAAGCAGTTTGCAGGCAGGTAGAAGATTCATTTCTGTTTTCTGGACAGTAGTAGTGGAGGGTGACAATACTAGACCAAATGGTTCTGAATATAGCAACATTGACTTTCTGCCTTATTCTTTTCCCTATTTTTGTGCTTCATTTTTCCCATTATTGTTCTTCCTTTCCTTCCCAGTCACCTTCTGCTAGTCTGCGGACACTACCGATTGATTCAGTAAGGGATCCTCCTGGGTAGGACATAATTTCCTTTTCTTTAACCTGGAATAAAGAACTCAATAGGATTAGCAATTGTGCCTCTTGGGCAAGAACCACTGCTTTTATCCTTGCTTGAGTACAGCTGGAGGCTACAACCTGGGTTTAGGGTTGCAAATTGAAAAAGAGTCCCAAGTGAGAAGCAAGACAATATAATGTAGCTCCTGAACTACTAAGAGAGGTTCTGTGCTCTAAGCACAATATCAGTAGCTGCATACAACTGCTCAGACCCAGGCATGTGGCCGAGACTAAATTGCTGAGGGCCTTTAATAGCTATGTCTTCCATGCACATAGCTGGCTACCTCATTGCTCTGCTTTTGGTTTACGTGCTTTGCTTCACAGGCAAGCATTGCCAGGTTAACAAGAGCTTTGTTGTGCTTCTCTATTTGCACATTATAGGATTTCTGTGTTACCTTCAGGTGTTTGTGCAACCTTGTAGCATGCAGTCAACCAACATTCATGCAGTTGTATATGTTTTTGTAGGAATCCTTACTGCCCTCTCTATGATTCTTTTAAAAAATTAACTTTGAAATATCCTTTTAACATCCAAAGCTATCAGCAGAGATAGATTTGATAGCTGAGTTAGAAACAGTCACAGTCTTGTTCATCTACCTCAAACAAACTGTCCCAATATCTGTTGACTAGTATGACTACCTGGAGTTTCTAGCTCAACCCATTATTATAGGTCAAGCACAATGACCCTGCCCTATGCTTATTTTCAGGAAGAGACAATAAAGACTTCAACTTTATCTTAATGTGACCATTTTATGATGCATGGAGTATCTTTGTTTTCTGGCTTGTCTCTAGTAAAGATAATGAATGACCACTTAGTTAATGTTTGATGACAGTTGCAATACACATTCCCCTAAAGTTAGGTATCAGTATGTCTTTATATGAGAACTGACCTTCAGGGACAGTAAACATATTGTTTGGCAACCACTTAATTACAGGCTTTATCTTCCAAAAACATTCATGTCACCTGCTGGATAATTAAGATGTCCTTGCAAGTGAAAAAGTTCTTAAGTTATTTTGTAACAAGTAAATTCTGGAGAGGGAGGTCGTATAATAGTTGCAAGAGCTGTGTACTAATGTTGTTTTGACTAAATTATTCTCCTCTTCAGACTATAAAAATGAAAGATGGATTTAACTGATATGCATAGTCCCATATGTCCCATATCTTTGTGAAGGAGAGCAAGCAAACTTTATTTTGTTTCCCTTCCTTCCTCAGGGCCCATTTCTTTCCTTAGATACTTATGAATGAATTGTCAGTTTTTGATGTTACCTGGCTCAGGTCATGGTGATACATTGTTAAGTATTTGCAAGAGGAATTAGGGTCTTTATAATACAGCAGAGATATTAGCAATGATGATTTCAGCCAGTGCTTTGGAAAAGGCATATAATTTGAAAACATTGGGTGAGAAAAGTGTTTTGGGGCAAAACAGTGACCCACCGTTTTTTTAGGATTCTTCCAAACTGTACAATCAAATGGTTCAGAGTAGGATATTCAGCATTTTCAGAAGATGGAATCCCAGTAGGGAAATGATTTCCAGCAAAATACCCAGCCTTATGCAGTTCTGATGCTTTAGATATTACTTAAATGAAGATCTATATCAGATGCCCAAGCTCTATAAAGTGAGATGAATTAGCTTGTCCCAGGTATCTTTGCTTTTACACAAAGCTAATAACCAGTTCACATGTGCAATAATATAATTGAAAGAACCCAGCTGAAATACTTTCACACCAACTTGGAAGGTGCACGTCTACTTTACAAAATATTTTCAAGGAGTTTCACTAATTAAATTAAAAGACTAGGTTAAGATTTTTATGTTCACATTTTGTTTGGAAAACTGCTCTTTCAGCAAAAACAAACCAGAAGCTATCACTATTATCATAACTGACAGTGTATTTTTCTATAAAGGAATGAGCATTTTTTTTCTTTACCATATGAGAGGCACTTATATTTTGTGTGTGTGTATACATATATGTATATGTGTGTGTGTGTGTGTATAAAAATATGGAGCCAACACCCTTTAAGTGTAGTTAAAAGATATGTAGCTGTGAAGAATTGTAGCCAGTGGATATGCAGAGTATGTATGGGTGATTGAACTTTCCATTTGAACACCTAGGTCCAGGTACACAATATGTATATGAAATAATCTGGTAAAATTTAAGCAGCCCCAATAGTAAATGCAGATCTACAACAAAATAAGGATTAAGTACAGGATTCTTGATTGATAGAAGCATATTACTGAAGTGTAACATAATGATGGTAATGTGTTGGCATGCTGTTTGAGTGCCACTATAAAGGATGCCTTTTAAAAGATGCCCTATTCAAACTTTCACAAACTGCAGGTACCCTCAAATGCTCTCCCTCTTTTCAAAATGAATGTACACCTTCTGTATGTACACTCACGTATACTAAACTGCACTGCCATTCCAGGTGGGCAATTGTTAGCGTGCAAGAGGCAATAGTGTATATTAGGATAACATTTTCAAAAATGCTTAAGTGACCAAAGAGCCACAGTCCTGTTAAGTTCAATAGGAACCTAGCCCTTTAATCATGTAGATGGTTTTGAGTTTTGAAATGTTACTCATAGACCTTAGAGGTTCTTTGGTCAAGAGAAGGAAGGAGAAACTGTGATCTTGATTGCCCCTGTTTCTTGCCTAACTATTACATATCACACTGATGTCATATAGGGCTGAAGCATGAAAATTGCTGTGAAGGTCAAAACCTGTGGCTTCTGTAGGGCTTCTTGGGTTTAGCACCAGTTATGAACTGATGTGCAGTTCACAATCTTATTTTATCTTCTGTAACACAGCAGTCACTAAGTTGATGGAATGCTGATTTGCATTTTTGCAAACTCTGCTCTAATGTTATAAAGATAATATCTGTCAGTGCTAAATGTAATGTGTGACAGCTTGATACCTTTAACACAGCTATTACAAGTCTGTATCATGTTAGCAGTTGTTGTTTATTAGAATAATTGTAAGAGACATTAAGTGGACATTAATACCCACACATGGTTTTTGTAAGATTTTCAGCAGTTTCTAATGAAAAATACCCCTGGTATTTGGTTCTTATTTTTATGTCCATTATTTTCTTGGAGGAAAGTTGATTTAGATTCTTTCCCCCTACATTATAAAAGGATTTTAAAGTTCTTTTCTCTCTCTCTCCATCCTCACTTCTTGCTCAGGAAATTTAATAAATTATTTTTAAGATTACTCATTTTTCTTTATGCAGTTTCTATATTCCTTCTAACCTGATTTTATCTCTCTCCTCTCTAGATAGATAGATAGATGCATGTATCTATTTTTCTATCTATATATATGTGTGTGTGTGTGTGTGTTTACACACACACATACCTTTGTACACATGAATACTCTAACCACCTTTTCTCTTGAAATCAGTTGCTTTAATGCCTGTTTCTGTCATTGTCAGTATACTCTGGAGATCAGAACTCTACCATATTCTAATACTACTTATATGTACTTGTTGCTTTGTGAGTCAGGCTAATAAAATATTGGAAACACTGAACGCTGAATGCTAGATATTTGTTTAGATTTTCTGGGACAACTGCTAATAATATTTTCTTTTTAATTGTTATCTTTCATGGCTGAAAAACACCCTTTTTTCCTGATAATCTCAAGGACTCCCACCTTGTTATTCCTGTTCTGCATTTGACTTTGATCTCCTCTGTAAGCTTTAACCAGTTTTGCTGCTTAATAATTACTTTGATACTACTAAATATTATTTAGGAATTATTCTGCTTCATGCACATCCAAGTAATAGGCACAAAGGTCAATTTTTAAATATGATTACAATTATTTCTGTTGTTATACCAGAACTATATTACACTGTATGGTGTCTTTGTCTTGGCTTAAGGAAAAAGTGCCTTGTTATTGCTTTCCTGAATTCAGTTGCTTTGATGGTGCTTTTTGCAGATGTTTCAGATTACTGTCAAAACTTTATTATCAGTGATAATATACTAATGCACTACATTGACATTCAGGTTGGCTGTGTGACTGTTGCAGTATATAATTAGGCTGGTGTAACATGATACATTTTCACTGAACCTGTATAGCTTTAAAATTTAATTTGTTTTAGAGTAAATTCTCCTGCTGTATTGTTATCATTCCCTAAGTGTCTGTTCTGGAGGGGTAGTAGGAGTGGATTAAACTGTCTCCCTCTGATGCAGCTACAACATGATTTTTATATTATATCACTGAGAATAATAACCCCATTTTAGAATTAGCAGAAAATGTATCTGTATCTAACCTAAATATGTCAAATAAAAAATATTGTGTATTGCTAGCTTTTAAAAAAGTACTAGAGTATTTGAGAGCTGTAGGCATTGGGAATTTTTTACTCTGCACAACAGAATAACTATTTGCTGTAATTTTTGTAAAGCTATAAAAATGAAATTTTAATGGATCTTCACCAATAGCTGTCAGTTCCTTCCCTGAATCTGGTAACTGAAGGGTAATTTTTTTTTTCTAAGAAGATGGTTTCAATTATCCAAAGCTAGTGGAATGTTTGACTACCCCTCTGCTATCAGTGACCTTGTTTACAATGGGATTTTGAATAAATTCAGATTGCATACATCCAGATTTTATGTGCTTTGGTGACTTTTTTTTCATTTGCTTTGGCATAGGATTTATGGGAGATTGCTACCATCTCTTTGTCAGCTTTGGAAGTGAATCTAACCTTTTAAATATTACTCATTGCATAGAACTGCTCACCCTTTATCATTGACTGTTCCCCCCCTCCCCACCAAGATGAGTCCTGTTTTCCTTACTTATATGGCTAGATGCAGAGAAGTAAAGTAAACTGGATATGAACCTGTCATATACCTTTTTGTGTGGGCGTATCATACATTGCAGAAGGTCAGTTGATTATTTGGTTAACATAAAGCATTTCATTAAACCCCATAAAAGGCAGAAGTGTAATGACATTTATAAAACACTAGATTGTAGTGAGGATGTTGTGTAGTTAATACCTCCCCTTCCATGTCATCTTAGCCAGTTTAAGCAGCAGAGTGAAGGCTCCACTGCCTGTGTGCAAGAGGGAGTAATGCCGTAGCAACAGCTGATCTCCCACTCATGTTATGACCCTCAGACAGCTTGTACACTCTCATGTGGGCTGGGTCATACATGAGCCTATTCACAAAGATGGTATAGAAATGGGCATATAAAAGGGCAAAGCAGAATTTCATGAAACATTAGCCAAATGAAATTAGAGAAAGAAATACAGCATTCAAAACCAGAAACATTTTGAGCAGTGTGGCCTAAGCATCACATTATATAATGTATTTTTTACCATATACAAAGAATGCCCATTTTAGCCCAGAGGTGGCCTAAATAGAAGGAACTATCCATTGGTGGGAATATTTTCATATCTGCCTTTTTTTAGATAGATAGTCAAATATCAATTACATATTCACATACCTGTTATTTTTCCTGCTTACCGTAGTCAGCTGTTTTGTTAAATGTTAAGAGATGTTTTTGTTATTTTCCCATTTTAATCCTTCCTAAATAAATCACATATGAAGGAGAAGGGAATGTCTCTTCACACCGTTTATTTTGGGTCAGACTGCATTTGTATGTTGCTGGAAGCCCTGTTCATGTGATCTCTCTCTCTTTCTCTCACCATTCTCATGGCTAGGGACCATGGCTAGAAGTTACATAAAAACAAATTTAAGTGATCAAAACCAGCTGAAAATGGCTGAAACTGGTTTAAGATACTACTTTCAATCAGGCTTATCAGATTGAACTGATTTGGGTCAAACCAGTTTATGAAACTTCTGTCCCAGACCCCTTCCAGGTTCAAGTTAAATCACAATCCCCTAGCATCCCAGCATGCTTTCCAGCCCTGGGCTGTGCTGTGCTGTGCTGTTTGTTCCACAGAACAGGGCTGGCCCTGCCCCTCTGCTCCCTAGCTGGAGCAATGAGGGCTGGCTGACAAGGGGGCGGGGCAAGCCCAGCTGGGGATGCAGCCCAGTCTGCATAGGGGGACTGCTCCCCTCCTCCCCCCCAGCAAACCCTGGCTGGGATCTGGGGCCAAGGACAGGGGTTGAACATCCCTTCCCCCTCTCAAACTTATTGTTGGCTGCAACCATGGGCTACACATCTCAGAGGCACCTGGAAGAAGGAAGAGGAAGTAATGAGTAACCCTGCAGAGTTCTGCTGTTGTGATTTTGCACTGCAAATCTCAGAGACCCTGGGAGCAGCAGGAACAGGAAGCAAACACACAGACAATGTTGCCTACATGCCAGAGCCATGCTGTAGTGCCCCTGGCTTCTGGCATGAGCCACTGCAGGCATGTGGCTGCATTTCTTGGATCAAAGGAAAATGTCTGTTAACTTCTGTTTCAATTTAATTTCTGCAGCTTAGGCTAAACTACAAAGACTGAATCAATTCAACCTCAGGCTTTTTTACTATCTGTACTTAGACCATGCCTAGTGACAGACATTACACATAAACTGGTTTAAATTATCAGAAACTGGATTAAACCTGTGACAGAACAGACATTTAGTGCTCATAAACCAGATTCAAAATGGCTGAAACTGGTTTGAGATAAACCTGGTTGAATGTAGTATCAGACTTAACTGATTTGAGTCAAACCAGTTTACACAGTGTTTGTCCCAGACCCCGTCCTGGTTCAACTTAAACCAGAGTCCCCCAGCAGCCCTGGGTGGGACTTTCAGTTCCACAGCAGAGCTAGCCCCTCCCCTCTGCTCCCTTGCTGGAGCTCCGGCAGAGACTTGCAGGCACAGCAGTCTCTCCCTGGCTTTCCCCTCCTCCATCCTCCCCCTTCCCCCACCACTGGCTGCTCAATCAGGGATCCCTCCCTCCTCTCTCCCACAGCACTGACCATAAGGACCATGTGGTATGCTAGCTAATTCTGAGAGGTGTCTGTGTAAAGCAGACAGAACAAAGGCAAACAGGACAGTGTCTGCTTAGGGCTTTTTGGAGCTAATCATCAGGTACCTGGTAATGTCCCTCCATTCCTTCCCTGGAAAAAAAGTTGTTTAAGAGGTTTTGCTGATGGGCTGATAAATGCTATGCAACTCCCTGCTGTGTAAGTAAATGCTGTGTAACTCCCTGTTGGCTCCATGATTGGTCAGAGGAGAAGTGGGGGTGGGGAGGCTCCCTAATCAGAGCATCCTGCTGGGGCCTGGCCATGCTCCCCTCAGCTCAGCACTGTAGAAGGGAAGGGAGGGCTGCTCTAGCACCCCCCAGCTTTTACACTGAGCCGCTGCAGGTATGTGCCTCTATTTCTTCTGTCCAGAGGGAATGCCTATGTAGTTACAAACTGGTTCAGCCTAGCCACGTTAAACTAACCTGCAAAGACTGAGTCAGTTCAGGCTCAGCATTTTTGAATGTCTGTTCCTGGCCTGTGTTCACACATATACACACAAACACTAGTGCATGGGCAGATGTAGTGTGGCCTGAAGTGATTATATATGAGGGAAGGAGCTGGAAGGAATGTTTTTCATGGGGAGCTCCTAGGAATTGTGGCTGACCCAACTAGCATTCTGTTCCAGGTGAGAAACAGAACTAACAAACATAGCTTTGCTTTTTCCATTTCTGCCTTCTCTGCATGTCTTGAGTGCAAATGCCATACATTCACCAACCTGACTGACTGGCCCTGATGTATATTTTTTGCGGAGAAGAAAGGCTTCCTTAGTACTTTCCTTCAGATTTATATACCCATTCTGGGCCAGATGGAGTCTGACCCTCTCTGCTTAAAATCCCTCTTACAAAGCCTATTTCAACCAACTTTAACACTGTTCACTACAAAAGAGTCTTGTTTGCAAAACAGACATGTCCTGAGAGGGGCCAGCGGAAAAATGTAGGCACCATATGGCAATGGATTCTTTCAATTTTTCATGCTGCTTGCAATTAGTTCAGTACCTGAAAGTTGCACTGTTTTTTACAGTCAGGGCTGGGCAGCCCTCCACAGAGCCACTGAGCTGGCATTTCTGGAAGCCCATCAAATGTTTTAAAGTATAAATCAGATGACCAATTTAAATGTATTTTTCATATATTTAAAAAACAAACCAACCCCTAACATGTGTTCTGTGTCTTCTGTCTGTCACGCTGACTACTAGGTCTTTGGGCAGAGACTGGCTTTACATTCACATCTCGCATATCTCTCATGCATATTGTTGGCACGTATCTAAAAATAACTAATTGTGGAAAATAATTAAGTAACTACAGATGCACATACTCTCTATCATGTGGACCTGGGGAAAAAGGGCAGAGAGGAACCAGCCAGAAACTCCAGCTGGTAAGAACAGCTGCAGAAGCAGCCGCAGCAGGGACCTCTGGGGCATGTCTACCCCACATTGGATGGGAGAGAGGGGCCGAGGTATGTTTTCACAGGGGTGCTCCCTCTAGCACTGTCAGTGTGGTGCAGACATGCCCTTGGAGATTCAGAGAACTTTCCTTGGTTTTAACTGTCTTTTGCTGTGCTCTTTGCTGTTTCAGGGTTGCTTCAACCCTCTTTTATCACACTAATTTTCTTCCATCTCAGCTTCGCTTCACACCAGTTCCTCTCATCTTTTTGTCTTCTCTCTTCCTGCTTCCCTCCAGTGTCCCATCCACTTTTATACTTTTTTAACTAAACCCATGGACTCCCAAAAATGTAGAACTAGGATGATGTTTGCTGACATCTTACTGCTTCTGGGTTAAATACCTATCCTCTCAACCTGTGTCTGTCTTCCCAAGATTTTTGCATCAGGGACTGTCTGCTTCTCTGTTTATTTACAGTGTGAAAAATCACCTTTATCTAGTTCAGTATAGTAACCAATGGTAAATTATGCTTAAAATAAGAAGTCACTGTTTGGAGGGTACTGAAATAGGATTGAATCTAGCTGTATCTATCTAAACACAAACATCATGCATCAAATGTGAACCTGATGCAAGCTATACATATCCAAGAGTCACAGAAGTGTTATAGGTATAAAATGTTTTAATCTGCAACCACAGAAGGCAAAGAGAAGATGGCAGAAGGAGAAATAATCAATGGATTATTGATCTCCATGGCAGAAGGGGAAATAATCAAGTAGATAGTAGAAAAGTTACAGATGAGGATTGTATGCTTTTTTAACGCTATTCATAGAATCATAGAGAAATAGGCCTGGGGGGATCTCCTGAGGTCATCTAGTCCAACCTCCTGCCTGAGGCAGGATCATCCTTATCCAAACCATTCTGTACAATCCTTAATCTAAACTCTTCATAAAACTACTGTCAACCCTGACATCACACAAGATACGCTGTTGGTTCTGTTACAACTCAAGCTTTAATCTGTTTATGTACAAATTACAAATTTCACTTTGATTTTTATGAAGGGCCTACATCCTTTCATTGTATCCTACCTCCGTCATCTTGTCCTAAGCAGATAGTGGCCTGGTGTCTATGGCCCCCTCCACATGTTCCACGTTTCATGCAATTACTGGGTTATGTTAATTTAGATTGCCTACAGATACAAATTGGCTTCCCACCACAAAAAGGTTCACCCAGCTATAAATTTATCACTGGAAAATGTGTACTAACTTCATAGCTGGTTGCTACCCAGCTTTAATTTGCACATGTAGCAGAGTCAGCTCCTGTGGTTGGGAGCCCCATCAGTTGTCTGGGCTCCCAGTTCAGGGGTGCACCATGCACAGCTTGAGCTGGGAGTCCCACAGCTGAGGGGACTCCCAAGACCAGCAGCCCCTGGCAGCTGTAGACTCTGGATCCTGGCAGCCATGGGGCAGGGTACGACTGCAATCTGCCAGCACCAGGGGTGCATAGGGCACCCTGTGCTGTGTAGGGTACCCCTGTAGCTGGGAGATCCTAGCTGTTGTGATCTACCAGCTGCAGCTATGTGTGGTATACCCTGTGGTTGGGAAATCATAGCAGCTGCAGTCTCCCAGCTGTGGGAGTGCATGGAGTTGTACTGTGGCTGATAGCATTGTCAGTTGAGAGGTCTTCTAGCTGCGGAAGCTTGCTTCTTACTGATGTATGGGAAGCCCATAGTCAGGCTCCTCCTGAACTGGCAATAAGGTGCAGTGAAATCTAATGCATGATCTCACAGTTGCACCTTCTGCTGTGCACATGTAGCATGGCAGGAGATGCAGTTGTGTGAATTATGCATTAGATCCCTCCTGCATGTGCAGGAGGGGCCCTATATGTCAGTCCATAAATAAGTTAATTGGGAAACATTATCAGTACTATAATAGAACTTAATACAGAAGAACAAAAAAGAAACTATTCTAGATAAAGAAATTTTTCTTCAAAAACTGTGCAAGGACTGGGGTTTGAAGGAGTGGAATTCCTTCAGAAGCAGGGCAAAGAAACTAGTGATAGGACTATCAAACTTGGAGGCAGTCATGGAAATGAGTGGAGCTAAACTGAGCAAAGAGAGAGATGCATAATTCAGAGGAGAAAATCCCCCAAACACTTTAGTCATAAAAAAATCTAGGCTAGAAATTGCTTATCCCAGTGTTTGTTTGGTTTAGATGTGTATATAGTAAAATCTCTGTTCTCTGGCATGACGAGGAAATGCCGGGTGCCAGTTGCATAAAAATTCCAGATATCTAAAAATACCGGAGCAGGAGGGGGCTTGCATGTTGCAGCAGCAGCGTGGGGCGGTGGATGGCAGCGGTGCAGGGTGGTTGCACACAGCTTGCATGCAGTGGCGGCAACACGTGTTGGTGGATGGCAGAGGCGGTGTCGTGCCAGTTAATAGAATATTCCAGCAAGTAGAATGATAGATAGCACAGATTTTACTGTATTCCTTATACTATCTAAAGTAAAAATGAACTGGATTTCAAAGCTTTTGTAGTGCCCTTGTGTTAGGCACTTCAATTATCAGGTGGCCTTGAAAATCTAAAGTGTAACCAGAGTGCTTACAAGGTTAGAGCAATGGGGAAAGATATGCTTAAGCATCTGAGTTTCCTGGGCATGGATGGGCCAGCACTCGTCTTGCAAGCCTAAGGAAGCTGAATCATCAGCTCTTATTTCTGTAGAGGTCAAAGAAAGAAGTGCCCCTTTTTTGGGCCTCTCTGGTATAGGACTGATAACTGCTTAGTCCAATGGAGACTTAAGTGCATGTGGGTCCAATGTGGTAGGACCCAACCACACCATTTGTCCTGTATAATATGAGCTACTGCTACCATTAATCTCCTTTCTAAAACTTGGTAGATCAGAACAGTGGGATACTCATGAAGATGGTGGCAAGAAATCTTGCACGAAGGAAGCATTGATGTAATCAGCTACTCACTACTAGCAGGACATTTTTATCATAAGTGCTGGCTACCAGCTGCCTGGCTTGCCTCAGAACGTGGCAGTTGCATGCACGTCACCTGTGAGACGTCATTCATAGTACTGGGGAGTTCCATTTAAATGAGTGGCACGAGCCTCTCGCTAAAACTTTATACATACCCAGGTGATCACCCCCCCGATTAGCTTTGAGACTAATTCATTCAGGGAGGCCTACACTTTCATAGGTGGCAGCTTTCATCAGAAGCTGGCTGTTGCCTACAAAAGCTGATGAGCCACTTAGTTTCTTAAGGTGCCAGCCACCCTGCCCTGTCTTCTGCCTAACATTAAATATTATTATGTAGTGTATATGTCTATATTTATTTATTTGGGAAATCAAGATAAATATTTCAATGTAATATGAACATGGCAAAACCTTAATATTAGTAGGGCCCTGAGCCATTTCTCCCTACTGCTTTCTTCCTAATCTTGTATGGCCCAGGGGGAGAGGTGAGTGTTTGAAGCTGCTGCTGAGCCATTTTCACTGCCAATTACTGGTGTGTGCTGCACTCTTGTGGGAGCAGGTGGGCTGGGTTACTTCCCAGGCAGAAGACTCTGGGTCAGGAGGGAAGCAAATAGAGACATGGCCCCTGGTCCTTACTTCTCTGACTTGTTGAGACCCAGAAATCTTATTCACAGTTCTCCACCCACCTAAGCTTTCTCATGCGGGTACCAAGAGAAAGTACTATGGGACTGTTTGTGGCAGTTCAGTTAAGTTTTCAGCTACCGGTTTCAGTTTGGTACATTTTAGCTCCATGGTACCACCAGCTCAGTTATTGCTAAGTCTGTTTTAGCAAAGTCAGCTGCATAGAAGGACCAGATTCTTTGAGATGGAATCTTAAAAAAGACTTGCTTGCTCATGGAAAGAGTCCCTTGGTTTCTTCTCTAAATTTGGCTCATTACCCAATCTGTAACCACAGCCTGGAAAAAAACAAGAGTAATCCATTTTCTCCGGATCATACCTGTCTCCACTCAATGAACACACCTATATGCAGTATCAGTATTATTTCCAAAAACTGCAGCAACAAACTCCAGGCTTTATTACACAGAGCCCTGTTCAGAACTGAAATGGAACAAAATGATAATGTAAGTAAATCAATCCATGTTTTCTGCTTTTTCCCATATAGGGATCAGAAACAGTCTTTTCCCTATAAGCTTCCTAGCTCGGGCCTCCCAAGGCAAAACAACCAACTCTTAATAGGAAGACTTTTACCTAGCATTAGGATCAAGCTATAAAATCTGGACCAGATTTCAAATGCTTCAAAGTTTGAGGGTGTTAGCATTTTGTAGTTTGGTTCATGTCCATTTCCACCTTTCTCTTACCAAAAGTGCTTCCTCAGTTTAAATTTGCTATCCTCGTCTCAAGTTTGTGAACACTGGCTTGCTTAATTTGCAGTGAACAGCTGCAAGTAGATTTCAAGGAGGGAGAATATGCTAAGCAAATTAGTTAGCAGTTTAAGCGCACAGCAGTCAGCACAGTCTTTCATCTGCAATATTGTATGCTGGTCTATGAATTCTGAGATAATTTTCTGCAGTTCCAGAAAACTTTCAGATACTGTATGCAGAATTCCAATCAATTGAAACTTGCTATAAAAGTTCTTAGAGTAACTTCTTCAAGTATTTAACCTCCCCCACCCAGTGTCTGTGGAACAACCAGGGATTTTTTTTCCCATTATCCCTAAAACATTTTCAATGTTTCAGTTAACAAACTCAGTTTTAAGCAACTTCAACTCTTTTGATGGGAGGAAACAGGATTTATTGATGCAGTGCACTAATCCCAAATGCATTAATGCTAAAGCAAGAGCCCTTGACCTCCTTGATGTGAAGGGGATAGGAATTATAGAAAGCCCATTGTATCCTCTTGTCTTTGATATCTCTTATTTTAATACCACTATTTAATGTTAGGAAATGTCTGGCTTTTGTGACAGCCATAAGTTTGACCACTGATTTTAATTCCTATACTTTGGTGATTGCTCTACGCTATTTTTAAAATAAAATATATTTTACTACATAATGTCATCTACTGCTTTAATTGGTGGGATATTTTTGTTATCCTGGAAGAAAGAAATTTACTGGGTCAACATCATTACAGTATAATCCATTGTTTTGCTATTAGCTTCCTACCACTAAGCCTGTTTGCTTCTAGCTGCAAAGTAATATGATTGCATAGGATTGCAAAGTAATATAAATGGTCATAATACCCGTGAAACCACTTTGTACAGGCATGGAAGAAAGTCCTGTGGAGGAAACAATACTGTCAAAACATGGCTCCAACATTGATTTATAGAAAGCGCAATTTGTTCTGTGATTCATTGGCAGGTAAAATTACATTGCCTCCTCTCTAAAATGCTTATATTTAAAGATATACTTATTTAAACAACATCAGAGAAAATCTAATTTGAGGTGCTTGGGACTGTTCACAATCCTACACCTGTACAGTACAGACAGCTCCCTGCTGTAACTCAGCTCCCTGTGCAGCTGCCTGCTGTAACTGTGAAGGCTTTGCAGGAAGCGTTACAACACTCCCCCAGACCAAACAGAAGTTCACTGTTGGTTCCAAGAGGGAGGGAAAACTAGCTGCTGCCTGCCAACCTGCAACCAGTTTCCCCTAGCAGTGGTCCTTCCTCTCTCTAAGTCTGTCAGTGTTTCAGAATGGGAGGGGGAAAAGGGATGAGAGGGAGTTTGTTCTAGGGGTTCCCTAGCCAGGGCTGGAGGGTGGGGTAGGTGAATTGGAGACCCCCCACCCTGGGGAAGGGGAGATCTGAAAAAACTCCAGATCGAATTCTCTTCACTCTCCCCCTCCCCCCCCCCGAAAACAGCTGGCAGCACAGACACAAGTTACAGAAGACTCTCTGTTTTGAAACCTCTTCATCTGAACTCTCATTCAAATGGGGGT
>NW_017729022.1:140864947-140871978 GCF_001723915.1 Gavialis gangeticus
CTTCCCCCCCCCCCCCCCCCCCCCCCGAAAACAGCTGGCAGCACAGACACAAGTTACAGAAGACTCTCTGTTTTGAAACCTCTTCATCTGAACTCTCATTCAAATGGGGGTTCAGATTGTCACTGATCAGACATTTTTAAGCTATGTGCAGCCCTACATTTGTGTTTGGTCATGGCTATAGACCACTCCCTGTTGCCAGATTGGGTGAAAATTGTCACTTCTGTCCATGCATCTGTAGGCTTTTGCTTTAGTCCCTACCAGGGATGTGGTCTCATGCCTAGTGCTAACAGTAGCCCCTGGATATCATTATGTAGGTCCCCTTAAACAGGTTAAGCCATGACTTCACTACAGTTTACTGTATCAGTTAGGCAAGAATTTCTTGTGTTAATATAAATGAGGACTTCATTGTCCAAGATGGCCACTGTGCACAAAGCCTTACCTCCACCTAGTGTCTCATATTTTAAGGGACCAGGGTTGGGAGAGCAGTCTCACTTTGTCTTCTCTCTTCTTCTGTCAACTTGACCCAGAGTCTGAGGAGTGCTTACTCAAAACCGCCTTCTCTTTATGACTGATGAACAGAGAGAAATTAGCCCATAGTTAATAACTTACTTCCAGTACATTTTTTTTGAAAGAATACCAGTTTGCATTTGAACTTTGTGAAACGTTTGGAATTTGTAGATATTTACAGAATACCCAAAAGCTGCCCAAGTACTCACAAAGACTGGAAAAGATTAAACCATAACAGATAGAGAATTTACTACTTTTATTACAAAAACATTGGAGGGTCATTTTTTATATTAGCTGATTCAGAGCTGTGATTTATCACACTGTTCTAGGTTGTAAGGTTCTGGAACAAATGCATACCATCCCTCCATACTTTAACCGTAGCCCTTGCAAAACAAACCTGATATTCAGTGCCTCAAAAAATATTAGAAGATATTGTTAAATAATTAAAGTGTAAGCATTTGAAACCAGTGTCAAATATGCAACCTTATAGAAAGCATCTTATGGTTATTTAAAAGTTTTGTCTTCAAACTAAATGCTTTCTAGAATTTTAGACTAACAGTAGCAGATAGGAAGCTGTGTGTTAATGTTTATGGGATTTATGAAATACTCTGCATCAGAACTACTATAAGTTATCCATAGAAATGTCTGTGCATCTGAAGAAGAGACTTCCTACAGTGATAATAGTTTCAGAGTCTGTAAGTAGTGTCATTTTTCTGTGGTTGCTAGGAACTTGGACTTCTGTGTTAACACTCCAACCGCTAATGGGTGTAAAGGGCCCTTTTTAATGGAATCTTTATTAGTAAATGATAGGCTAACAGAAGAGGAGTGTTTTATGTTTGAGAAGATTAAACAAAACTTATGTTACCATGTTGGGTAGTGAAGAAATAGAACGAGGCAAAGAATTTACAGGAAGATAAACTGCCATCATGATTAATGAAGCTTGTCTCCCATCAAACACCACATGAAAATGTTGATTTCCTTTTAAATAAATGAGCAATGGACAAGTAGGAAATTAACGTATGTTGGAAATAAGTCAAACAGTATTCAGAGTAAAATTTGAGAAGTTAAATCATGTAGAGAATTCAATTAAATAATATATATTAAATGCTCTGTGTGAAGAAACTGAGGGATGGTATGTGTACACATGTTTCTTTTGGTTATTAATTGTAATACCATGGAACTGAATTTGCCATATCCACATAATTTGTAGGCCCAAGACACTAACTAAAACTTCTCAAATAAACATGCTGGTAATTTTTCTGACGGTCATTCATATTAGATTTTTCTCACTAGCCACTACAAGAGTGCTTAAGCATTTCGTAGATAAATTACATTTTCCTGGTGAAGTCTGTAATAAAATTCATAGAGTTCTGTCTCCTAGTTTAAAGGAGGTTGAGGTTGGAGAATACTGTTTATGTACAATCATCATATTCTCACAGGTTATTGTGAAGAGGGAAGCTTGTATTGTGCTCAGAATAGTTTGACTCAGGAAGTTCATTCCCACCAGAATCTTATGAAATGGGAATCCTCCCCTCCCCCTGAACCTTTTCCCTACCACATCACTTCTTGCACTGGGCAGCACAGTTTGGGAAGGAAATAAGCAGCTAACAGTGGTGAACGTGTTATTTTAAATAGCCAGTTGCTCAAATCAAGAGTGAGTCCTTATAAAGGGGGATGAGGCAAAAACGCTGCGTTTATTAATTACATGAAGCAGATACATAAGCTTGGACACACCAGTCATACAAATAGACATACACAAACATACATACAAACAGACATAGACAAACATACGGACAAAACCACTACAGTAAGATGTTAACGTTAGCAGCAGAAGTTACTCAATGTTAGCACCGGATGGCCAGTCCAAGCTCATTGAGGGTGATGGGAGCGGGGGTAAACAAATGTGCCTGTGCTCCAGGAGTTTGCAAAGAGTGGATTCCCATCTTGGCTTGTCTGCATCTCACTTTTATAGGGATTTCAAGTCTTTGTTCAGTATTGGGGGTTCTCCATGCTTAGCTTTTAATTAGAGGTTGTTTCTTATCCATCTTCTGATTATCTCAACTTGAGGTCATTCCACGGAAGTTGGCATCTCAGAGTTGGTATTTCAGTCTTGAAGCATTGTGTAGTTGGTATCTCTGCCTTGAAGTATTGTGTAGTTCAAATGGCAGGACATGCAAAATTCTTTCTCCTTACTATCTTTTTTGCACCTGATCACAGACAAGTTCTTCAGCCATCCATTAATTAGCTTAATTAGTTTACTGTCTGGTAACTCATGCGTTGGTGCCATGTTGCTTACACAATCAGTTAAATCTTCTGTTTTCATGCAAATAGTTACCATTCTTTCACAATTCACTCTTTCACACAGGGCATACAAAGTTCGTTTACTCATCTCAAGCAGCTAACAAGCACAAAATGGACTTTTAGTTCATAAAAGACGAAAATTAAGCTAGTACAATCATAGAGGTTTATCAATTCAATACTATTATTATTTAAGCATAATAACTAATATGCAAAAATTCATACTACAGAAGAACAGGTTAGGGACTATTTAGAAAAGCTGTGTACAGTTCAGTGGGGCTGGATGTGATGCACCCAAGGGTGTGGAGGGAGTTGCACAATGAGATTGCAGAGCCACTGGCCATGATTTTTGAAAAGACATAGTGATAAGGAGATGTCCTGGATGATTGGAAAAGGGCAACCATAGTGCTCATATTTAAGAAAGGGAAAAAGGAAGATCCAGGGAACTACAGACCAGTCAGCCAGACCTCAGTCCCTAGGAACATCATGGAGCAGATCCTCAAGAAATCCATTTCTAAGCTCGTGGAGGAGAAAAAAGTGATTAGAAACAGGCAGCATGCATTCACCCAGGGCAAGTCATTAGAGCTGTGCGAAGCTTCAGGTGGTGATTCGGTTTGGAGGAGATTCAGAACCTCTGAATCCAAATCGAATTAGGGGACCAGTTAAAAGGTCTGAATCAATTTGAAGCTCTCTGAATCAATTCAGAAAAGATTCAGAGAGCTTCAGTGATTCAGGCAGTCCCCACCTGCTGCAGCAGGGAGCTGGGCCTAGACTCCAAGCTGGTAAGTAGGTGACAGGGGAGTGGGGGTGGGGCTGGAGGAGAGAAGAGGAGACCATGTGGGGGGACTCCTGCCAGGCCCCATCCCCTGCCTGCTCCCCCAGCCCACTCCCCCATGGCTGCCCTGCCCACTCCAGCTCCCGGCTCTTTAAAAAAAGCCGCCACTCACTGCCTGCTGCCCAGCAGGGTGGTGATCCCTGCTGGCCCACGCAGTGGTGAGCTTTGTCATGAGCCCTGACTCCTGCCCGCTCTCCCAGCCCCTCCATGGCTGCCCCGCCCACCCCAGCACCTGACCCTTTATGGAAAAAAAAAGAAAAAAACCCCCACTCACTGGCTCCTGCTGTGGCCTTGGGGCTTCTGGGGGCTTATGCCCCCCATGTAGTGTGGGGCAGCAGGGATCAACCCCCAACGGGCAAGAGCCAGTGAGTCGGGGCACTTTTTGTTTTGTTTTTTCTTAAAGGGCTGGAGCTGGGGCAGGCAGAGCAGCCATGGCAGGTCTGGGAGAGCAGGAGGGGCTGGTGGGCTCGTGGCAGAGCTCCCAATGCAGCATGGGGCAGTGGGGAGCAGCAGGTATTGTCCCCACTCCTGTCAACAGCCAATGAGTAGGTTTTGGTTTTTTTTCCAAAGACCCGGGAGCTGGGACTGTGTGGGGCAGCCATTAGTGGGGCTGGGATAGCAGATGGGAAATGGGGCCAATTCAGCAATTTGGCTGATTCTGCACTAGCCGAATCTCCAAATCAGATTTGGCTGAATCGATTCAGGATAATGACTCGAATCACTGTCCACCAAATCAGCCGAATCCAAATCTGAAGCAAACACTAGCCACTTCACACAGGCCTACAAGTCATACCTGACCAACCTGATTGCCTTCTATGATGAAATGACTGGCTCTGTGGATGCAAGGAGACCGCTGCATGTGGTGTACCTTGATTTTAGCAAGGCTTTTGATATGGTCTCCTACAACATTCTCGCAGCCAAGCTAAGGAAGTATGTGCTGGATGAATGGACTGTAAGGTGTATGGAAAACTGGCTAGAGCATTGGGTTCAGAGGGTAGTAATCAATGGCTTGATATCTAGTTGGAAGGTGGTATCAAGTGGAGTGCCCCAGGGGTCAGTTCTGGGGCCGGTTTTGTTCAATGGCTTCATCAATGACTGGAAGATGGGATAAAGTACACCCTCAGCAAGTTTGTAGATGACACCAAGCTGTGGGGGGAGTAGTAGATATGCTGGAGGGTAGGGCTAGGATTCAGAGTGACCTAGACAAATTGAAGGATTGGGCCAAAAGGAATCTCATGAAGTTCAACAAGGACAAGTGCAAAGTCCTGCACTTAGGACAGAACAATCCCATGCAACCGTACAGCCTGTGGGCTGACTGGCTGGGCAGCAGCTGTGCAGAAAAGGACCTGGTGGTTACAGTGGACAGTAAGCTGAATATGAGCTGACAGTGTGCCCTTGTTGTCAAGAAGGCTAAAAGAATGCTAGGCTGCATTGGTAGGAGTGTTGCCAGCAGGTCAAGACAAGTGATTCTTCCCCTCTAATGAGCACTGGTGAAGCCACATCTGAAGTCCTGTGTTCAGTTCCCCCCCCCCCCGCCCCGCCCAAAGAAATGTGGACAAATTGGTTAGGGTCCAGCGGAGAGCAACAAAAATACTCAGGGGGCTGGGGCACATGAGGAAAGACTGACAAAATTGGGCTTCTTTAGTCTAGAGAAGACGAGACTGAGAGGAGACTTAATAGCAGCCTTCAACTACCTGAAGTGGGGTTTGAAAGAGGATAGAGCTAGACTGTTCTCAGTGGTGGCAGATGACAGAACAAGAAGCAATTGTCTCAAGTTGCAGCAAGGGAAATTTAGGTTAGATATGAGGGAAAACTTGCTCATTAGGAGGGTAGTAAAACATTGGAACATATTACTTAGAAAGGTTGTACAATCTCTATCCTTGGAGGTTTCAAGTCCTGGCTAGACAAAGCCTTGGGTTGTACCACCTAGTTGGGGGTGTTCCTGTTTTGAGCAGGGGGTTGGACTCAATGATCTCCTGACATCCCTTACAACCCCCATTTTCTAGGACTCCATAGTCATTGTGCTATGAAGCAAGGGGGACCTCAAATCTTCCATTGCTTTGATAAACAGAGAGGTGAGATGCCTTCAATTGAAAGGGAAGACTCCTCAGATAGTCTTTTGAAGCTTTTTTTCTTTCTCTTTTCATCTCAACCTTGTTTGGATTTAGTTTGAGCCAGCTGTTCTTCTGTACAAGATTGTGATGTTGTTTACAAACTTGAATGATCAGGTCTTGAATTATCCACCTTACATGGATTAATTTAGATGGTGGAGTCATTTGTTATATATGCACTTTCCTCTGAGACTTTGAAGGTGATGCCAGGATTAGGTCTTTATCAGATAATGTATTTTTATGACCTGTAGAGCTTTTGGCAAATAGTTGACACACACTAATGGAAACTTCGACTCACACTAACTGAAGTCATATGCGTAAGGAAACTTTGGCTTGTTGACAGCTATTGCATACTTTTAGAGGTTTTTAGAGATGGATTTGTTTAACACAAATTGTATTACATGAATGAAGACCTAGGACTCTTTGGAAAATCAGTCTAATATCAAATGAAAGCATCTAATGCTGAAGGACATAGGGAATTGATTCAGGTGTAATTTTGTCATTTTCAAGAAAACTACATCAGGGATGAACTTATTCGAAAGCCTTTTTCCCTCTTAATGTAAAACACAATATATTGGTGTTCTTATACATAGTCCATTTTGCAAAACAATATAGTTATTTTCTATACTGAATAATCAGAAGTATCATGTTGTGGGAGTTAATTTCCACTTTGAGGTATTTAACTTTTGGAAGAAACATCTGTCCCCAGAAAAGACAGATGCATTTTCTCTCCTGGCAATGCAAGACCTCACAACATTTCTAGCATGTTTTGGTATGCAAACTAGCTGCAGAATAGAACACATATGTATGTCTGCCACTAAACCTACTTATAACAGTTTGAATTGCTTAACAATTAGACAGAAGTATATTTTTACATTGCAGTTCCCTTTCAAGCAATTCTGAGTGGAAAATGGAAGAGTTGTTGCATATATAGAAAAATGGGACATAAAGTAGAAGACAAGACAGTAAAAAGTAGGGTGGAGGGGGGAAGCAGGCTACTCTAACCAACCATCAGTACAGAATGTGGTACTTGCCTTTGTATTACTTAGTGAATTATGAACACTAATGTTTTAGTTTAATATTTGTATTGATAACTTGGTAACTGAATGAATGTTCCATCTCCTTTAAATTATTTGTTTTTTTCCTTGTGTTTCTGCCTTAGATAGAAATGCATATTAGAAAGGTATCAAGACACAGCCACAGGGGGCCTCAAATGCCTCTACACAAATGCTCGTAATGTGGGAAACAAGCAGGAGGAACTTACCCTCCTGCTAGT
Organism: Gavialis gangeticus; assembly: GCF_001723915.1. Lineage (NCBI taxonomy): Eukaryota > Metazoa > Chordata > Crocodylia > Gavialidae > Gavialis > Gavialis gangeticus. The sequence continues at coordinate 140,871,975 of NW_017729022.1, forward strand.
TGAC
>NW_017729022.1:140873162-140873433 GCF_001723915.1 Gavialis gangeticus
AGGGCCAGTGTGCTTCCCATCTTCAAAAAGGGGAGGAAGGAGACCCAGGAAACTATAGGCCAGTTAGTCTTACTCGATCCTGGGCAAGCTTTTTGAGAAAATTATTCTGGAACATGTCCACGAGGGGCCAGCAGGGGAGATTATGCTTAGGGGCAATCAACATGGGTTCATTAGCGGCCAGTCCTGTCAGACCAACCTGGTGGCCTTCTACAACCAGTTCACCAAATCCTTAGATGCAGGGGTAGCAGTGGACATAGTCTTCCTGGACTTT
>NW_017729022.1:140874306-140905312 GCF_001723915.1 Gavialis gangeticus
AGTCCCTGTTCCCCCGACCACTACCAGGAGTAACAAGAAATAACGGTCACAAGCTGGCAGAGAGTAAATTCAGATTAGACATCAGGAGGCGCTACTTCACTGTCAGGGCAGCTAGGATCTGGAACAAACTTCCAAGCAAAGCGGTGCTGGCCCCTACTCTGGGGGGCTTTAAAAGGAGGGTAGATGAACACCTTGCTGGGATCGTTTGACCCCAGTACTCTTTCCTGTCATGGCAGGGGGTTGGACTCGGTGATCTGCTCAGGTCCCTTCTGACCCTAGAAACTATGAAATTATGAAGAATGTTTTCCCATTGCCATCTTGGTTTCTGATTGGATGCACAGCTGTTTTCTGGTCCTGATTAACAGAGTTAAAATCTTACAAGAATAGTCTGCATTCTCTGTGCAGACTGGTCTCATAAATCTGAGGGTTTTAAATGTGTTCTAAATAATTTATCTGAATTTTTTGCCAGACATGTAACTGCAGGGTCCAAAATAACATCTTTTTGCTCCACAATTATGTAGGTAAAGGATTTTGCCAGAGAAGTTAAGTCATTTGTCTTACCTACAATTTGCTTGAGTTTTGTTTTGCACATTCACTTTCTGTCTTTGTCCCTTTCCATTTCCTTCTCTGATCCATGTTATTCTTTTCCTTACTTTCACACTGTAAATCTCTTTTAAATAAAATTATTTTAATAGCTCTTTTTTTACTATTTTCCTTTCTTTCATCCTCTTTCTTTAGAAAATAGAGATTTCTTTTTTTTTGCTTTGTGATTTTTCATGTTCATCTACATTTTTATGTCTACCCTGTTGATCTTATACATCTTCTATTACCTCTTATTCTTCAATCATACCCTGTTGTTTTTGAACAACTTCCCCTCTGTTCTTTGTTACATGAGCAGTAAGACTAGATAGGTGCTTATCGACCTTTTTTCATTTGCAGAACCCTAAAACAATTTTGAATGGAGGTGCTTGACAGCCTTTGGAAATGTTGAATGGACCCCTTTGAATTGTAAGCGTGGGTATTCACATGCTTTTGACTTATCATAAACATCCTTCACGGACCCCTTAGACATAGTCTGTGGATCCAGGGGTGTGTGGACCACAGGTTGAAAACTACTGGACTAGATGATCAAAATGCCCCCTTCTATCCTTAAACTATGAATCAAGGAATCGGTGTTCTTGCTATCAGATATATCCTGTTGCTTCTTCAAGGACTTAACACCAACACTTACATAGTATATGGATTATCAAATAACCTCTGCAAGATCATTAGACAAGTAGCAGTATTCCTATTTTACAACGGAGAAACAAAGTTAAGATGTCAATAGCAAGATTTTCTCTGGCACAAATGGCTGTTTGGTATTCAACTTCTATTGATTTTTTGTGTGGGATTCTGAAATATTCTTTAAGCCTTTAACAGTTTTACTTAGAGTGACTGGATTAAGGCTTTTGCATTAGTGCTGCAGTGACAGTGCTCCCAGACTCAAGTCAGTCCATTAGATTAGATTACATTCCCTCATCACCACAGATCAGCTGTAACAGGTTCCCAAAATCAGAATGGAAGCTGTGGCCCAAAGGCCTGTCCTAATATTTACTGAGTTACCCCAGAACAATGGTCCTCTCTTTTTCAGACTTGAGGCACCCCTCAGAAAATGCCAGCTCTTCATTTTCACTTTTCTTTTTTAACTATAGAAAAATAATAAGAGTTTTTCTTATGTTGCAAAGAACTCAAAGATCACAAGTCAGAAATTTAACACAGTGGATTCCTATGTGAAAATTCTGGGTTTATCTTGTGAATAATAGTTGCACACCTGAAAGTGCTAACATTGCGTGACACCTTGGGGCACCCTTGAAAGGATGTAAAGGCATCCCATAGTGCCACAGTACTCTGGTTGAAAGTCACTGCCCTAGAAGATGCCCAAGTTGCACACTGTATAGTGCATTCTTAAATTATTTGATCATTCCAGATATATCCTTCGTATGAGGAGTGGGGAGGAAGATAAAAGGAGAAACCACAAGCTTTCTAATGCTAAGCAGTCCCTGCTTCTTTTCATAATTGGAAATCTCCCTTAAAGCACAAAGTGCAAAAATGGAATTTAAAACAACCTTTTGTGGAGGTCTCCATTATTGGGTGGTGGCAAGGTCTTTTCTATTACGCTTGACCCTACTTGGCTTAAAACATTTATCAAGGGCTTTTTTAATATATTTAAGTGACTTTGGCTCTTTAACTTTTAACACTTTCCCAATTAAGATGTTCAGGCCTTGGACTTGCATATCTTCTCAGAGCTGCTGCCAATTGATTTATCCCCTGATAAGGCTGTTGGCTGAAGTGCTGGAGAGGAGTTAAAAAAAAAAAAAGAATTTGAACTTTTGTGTTGTTTTCCTCATGTTTCTTCTTTTTAAATGGAACCTTTTCAGCAATAAATTAGCTGCAAACAGAATATGATTTTTTAAAAGTAATTCTGGTAATGATTAAAAGTACATATTAGGACAAATCCAGCATTTTACAGATTGACAGCTAGAGGGAACCTAAGGTCCCAGCACACATTACACTTACGATGTGATTAACCAGTTAATGACATCTTGAGTTGTTACCCAGCCACACATTAATGCAATTGATTGTGTGATAGAACAACAAATAAACCACAATGTTATGACACAAAAAACGTATAATAACTTTGTGGCTGCTTCCTGTCATGCTATTAATTGAACATGTGGCTGGGAGTCTGAGCCTTGGGGGCAGAGCTGGGAGCCCTGTCAGCTAATCCAAGCTCCTAACTATGGGAGCATATGGTGTGCCCCCAAGCTGGGAGCCCTATCAGCTGATGGGGCTCCCAGCTGTGGGAACTTGTTCCTTGCCACTGCAGGGGGAGCCCCAGATTGTGAACCCAGGCTCCCCCTCCACTGGCAATAATGCACGACGGGATCTGACGCTCAGTCCTACAGTAACACCTCCTGCCATACATGTGTGACATGGGAGGGAGCATGAATATGGGGACTGCACACCAGATTCCGTTGTGCCTATACTTCCATAGACCCAAGTTCACTATCCTGAGACCTGGCCTATGCAGACAGATCTTTGAATGTAGAGGTGCTATGGTCTGCCAGTGTGGAGCAGACTGCAGGAACAGAACAGAAGCCTCTTTATATATATAATATGTGTGTGTGTGTGTGTGTGTGTGTGTGTGTGTGTGTGTGTGTGTACACACACACATATACATATATATATTCCATACAAGTTACAATTTTCAAAAGAACATTTTAAGTACTTTCCACAGAACAGGTATACTGAATGCTGTAAGAGAAAAGATACAGAAGTACTGGCAACTGGCACAGCAGCTGCAGAGGTGGCTTAAGCATGTATGAAGAGAGATAAAATGGGACCTTCTCTCTACTGGCAACTTCCAGATCCAGAATCATGTAGGAGAGACCCTCCTTATAGAATATTTGAACTCATAAAATATGACTCTTTCCTGTGCCACATGACTACTGGGAAAGAAAGAAACTGCAAAGAGGTACCAGATGCATATAGAAGCTGGCAGAAGCAGGTACAGAAGAAATTAATTTTCTGATTGACACTGATAATGTTTTCTGCATTTTTACATGACTTTCTTTGCCTTGAGCTGATTGGCTTTTTCCTTCACAAACACCTTCCTACCTGCTGTCACTAGAGCTACCTAACCAGAATTAGGTCAATCTGAGTCTTGAACTGCATGCACATGCAGGGTGTTTAGATTGGACAAAAATGGTCAGCCTGATTTTAGTTCACCTAAGGAAGTGCACTACTTAGATCAGGCTAAACCACACCTGATCTAACTGAGCATGTGTACACATTCAGAGTGTGGCCCTGGGGCTGGGAAAGCCTAACCACTCATCCCAGCCCCAGGCTGCACTTTTCCTACCATCCCCACCCACTCCGACCAGGCTACTTTTAGCCTTCCAACCTCCCTGCCATTCAAGAAGGTATGTGAACTGTCACAGGGTTTCTCCCTAGAATAATAGGAAATTATGCAGTATTTGCTGGCAGATCCACAGATTTCACAGACATTGGGGCTGGAAGGGACCTTGGAAGATTGGACAGTAAAGAAATTCTTCCCTTTGTCCAGCCTGAAACAGTCTTGCAGTAGTTTATAACTGTTCGACCTCATCATCCCTTGGGGTGCTCTGGTGAAAAAACCTCAGCCCATACCCCAGGACTGGGAGGATCGACGAGAACACCACCTGTGCCCCCAGACACTTTAGCCCCACTCTCAAATCCCTGTAGCACCTCATGACCCGGCTGGGAGCGCTCCGAGCTGTGTCATTGGTGCCCACATGAATAAGGAGCATTGGATAGTGGTCTGTGGGCTGGAGGAGCTTTGGGATCTTCTCCACAATATCTAGGATGTGGGCCCCTGGGAAGCAGCAAACTTCCCAGGCTAAGGGGTTGGGGCGGCAGATTGCCCCCTCAGTCCCCCTCAGGATGGAGTCTCCCACAACAAACACTTTACATTTTGTCTTGTGAAGAGCGGGGGCGGTAGCTGCAGTTGGGCCTGTGTTGCCTGTGGGAGCTGGCAACTCAGCAGGCTCTGCTGGGCCTGCAAGAGGTTCATACCTGTTGCTAAGCTTCAGCGGGGCAGGGGCCTTGTGCAGCAGGCCTTAGGGCCCTTGACCACCTTGGTCCATCCCCCTGACTGGACAGAATGGGAGGTCCCAGAGCCTTCCCTTGTCCTGGAGGGAGACCGTGGTCTACCCTCCAGCTCCTGGGGGAGAAGGGCCTGGCAGTAGGAGTCGATCTCCTGCTCACAGTCCCTGATGGCACGCAGTCTCTGGACTGTGGCCAAACTTTGAAAGCCAGTGATGTTTTCTGTATATCAGCAAATCTGCAAATTAATATTTCAACTCTCTTGTGAAGTCATATATTTTGTCGTTATTATTTTGTTAGAGCTGAGGGTGTTTAAGCAATCACAAAGCTAAGTCATTTTGAGCTTCAGGATAACTTTCTCTATATACCTCTTGAGAATCCCCGCTGCATATTTGAAGTGACTTTTAAATAATTTAGCATATAGTCAGGGCCAAGCTGTGAAACATGAAGAACATCTTATGGCAGTACCTCTACTATTCTGAACACTCCAAAATCAGACTTTGAAATGTAAGAAAAGGCCAGGGAAATGCATTCAATTATTTACTTTATTTAAGTTCCAAGAAATCTGCAGGTAAATGCAGCAAATAAACAACAGCATTGATTATCTTCTTATAAGATCATCTGATAAACTGTTCCCAAAAAGACAAGAGGCATAATGAAAAATGTACATATTGAATTGAATCAGATGGAGACCACTAGTTAAAATAATATAGTGTAATTAAAGTAAGATTAATAGGCTTTTGTTCAATATGTTTAACAATTATATCAGTGGGAGCTACAGATAGGATTTCCACTACCATTACAGGTATGTAACTGTTTGTTTCTTAGCCTGGCATTATAGAATTTATCTTTACCAAAACTTTATTGAACCTACAATGGTTCTTCTAGTAAACAATCACTGCTCATAAAACAAATAATACTGATAGTTCTTTAATAAAATGTACTATTTGTTTTCCAGATAATCTTTATAAATAATTTAAAAAGTTAAAAGGGTGATAAAGTAAAGGCCCTACGAAACATACATTATGCCCTGTAAAATAGAAGTTACTGTTGTAATCATACTCAAAAAAGGAAGCTTTTCATCTGATTGGGTGATTTGAAAAACAGCTGATCAGAATGTGTCATTCGATAGGGTGCTACCACTGATATCCTGTTTATTGCTAGGAAGCCAGAATCCCCTACTTCAGTATGAGTTTGCTTAAGTAGTGAATCTAATCTCACTTTAAGGGTTTTTTTCCTCTCTGTACTTGAGAAGTTATAAAATGTGGAGGACGCATGTCCAAAAGCAGAATCCCCCTTGGGCAAAGTGATATAATCCAGCCATTTTCCCCTAGCTGAAATTATAGAAGAATGAAGTGGTTTTCCCAGCAATCTCCATATATCTAACCTCTAGCATAAGGGACTGATCTAACCTCTTTTGCCTGAGGGAATTTTTCAGTAAGGAAGTAATTACAGGGTTTGCTTTTCCTTTCTTTAATGAGTTTGGGCTTCAGTGATTTGTTCCAAGGTAATGTATTATCATAATAAATGCAAGTCATTTGCAGGATCTCTCTCAATTCCCCCCCAGTTTCCTTGAGGCTCATTTCAGGGATTGAAAATATCAAAATATCACTACATAGACGCAAACTGTTCTCCAAGTCCTGATCTGCCTTTTCTGGTGTTATAGCCCATTTGCTTAGCTCCCCTCCTTATCCTTCAACTCCTTCACAGTCTGGAAAAGAATGTAATGTCTCTAAGTATGTCTAAAGTCACAATTTCCAGCCTTACAGCTGCATGAAAAATGGAGATTGCCAGCTACAAATGGCAAAGATAAAGGGGAGGGGAGAAAGATCATCAAAAGGTAAAATACCAAGGTAACATACTCCCTGTCTATAGCTTTCTGTGCAAACCACACTATGTAGGAATTTGAGCCTCACCACTATCATTACATTTACCTGATGCAGCAATGTGGTTTTCAGTCTGTCTCACACAGCAAAAATAAAGTAGCACTAATTTAAAATAGTATAGTCATAGTGGCAGGTGAGACTTTACATTCTTATCATAAGGTAACTCTTCATTTTTGTCCTTTTTACTTTTTTAAAAAAGTTCCAAATACCAGTAATACCTCAGGCTTGAAGAATGCACTCAACTTGTGCAATAATGGGCATACTTAGCATGGGCAATCATTTGCTGTCAAAAATCAATTTCCCCAACCAAGTATATTAAAACCAATATTTTGTCATTAGCTATAATGGACAGAGACTTTGTTTTTAGCTGTCATTCACTATATATTTATTGGTATTACTAGTGCTTTACAAAAGAATGGGACAATCGGTAGGCTGAGCTAGTAGATTTAGAAATAGTATAGAAGAAATGTCTTTGTTTTTTCTATTGCAAGCTACCCGAAAGCTGCATAAATCTTTTCTTACAGTTTGACAAGCTTTCTGCATTTTTCATCAGGCCTTCCATTAGCTATTACAGAATGGACAAGAAACTTGAACATACTACAAGCCAGCAGACTTACATTTTAACAAAAATGTTGTTCTGTTTGCTAGTTTGCAAGATTAAACTTATTTGAAAGAATTCTCCTGTGTTCTAATTTCAGAATAAGCTAAAACTAGCATAGGACTGATTTGGGCCATCACTGAAACTTAACAAAGTTGCAAGTATATAGCTGAAAGCAGAACTTGACCCTGAGTATGAAGACACAATTGTTAGGAGGAATTTTTAATAGCTGATTTCTTCTGAAAAAAACTTGCTTTGTATTACTTTTTAACATAGTAGACATCTGTATTCTTTTGTGCCATTGTCTTTCCAGGAAGCAGATTCTGTGTGGTTCTATTCAGTATAAGCAGCTGAACCATTACTTATTTACATTTTTTATCTACCTTGCAGATATTTTGTCTTCTATCTAGTGTGATATGTTATTAGAGAAAGTGCAATTATTACAAATAAACTGTCTCAGGGGACTTCCCTGTAGTAAATTCTATCCATCTCTAATTTTATTTGGAATGTTATTTATATTGCTGTTAAATACCAAAGATACCAAATTTTTATATGCTGGTATGTTTAAGATGATAATCCCCTGCCACAATATATTTCACTATGAAATCTGTTTATTAAAAAGAGGAGGTAAAAATGCAAACCTTAAAACTATTTGTAACATTTCAGCCGACTTCCATTACACCAGATTATTATGGCAAAATAATAGAAATGATTGCATGTAGAAAGACAGAGGCAGAATTAAGGGCATCACAGTACATTTAACTCAGCTGGACTAGGAAATAAAAACCACTTGTTATACTTAAGTCAATACATCAGAGGATAGAACATCAAAAACACTGAAAGAGCCTACACAACTGCATTCATGCCTCTAATTTATTCTAACCATTAAACAGAAAACTACAATATTCCCCACTGTCTACGAAGCATATCTCTAAATGGCTAAAAATGACCTCCTTAACCTATTATGCTACATCAACAGAGTCAAATGATCTGGGAGAATTCTCCTGGGTTTGTTCTCCAAGTAGAAAACTTACCCAGAGCCACGTGTACTGATATGCTAATGCTGGGGCCCTGAAGAGTGGAGAGCTTGCAGTGCTGATACTGTGTAACTGGGGTGATGGGGGGAAGGGGGTTGTGCATGCATCTCATCATGCTCTGCAGGCTCCTTTAGTCTGCCTGCTGGAAAATGGCAACAGTGCATAGGACAGCCCTGATTGGCCGACCCAGACTGCCCATGGTCACCTTTGTTTCCCTGCAGTATGATGTGGAGATTGTGAAAGGGACATGTTCTGCTCCCTTCTGGAGCAGCAGAGCCCAGGGGAAGACACAATGTCTCCTTGTGTGGGGAGCAGGGAGGATGCAGGAGGACTTTGTTTTCTTCTGAGAAAAGCCATAGCATATAGACATTCATTCACTCAGGAGAAACTCACCTGGGAATGGTTTAAACCTAGTTGTTCCCAGGTTATTTTTCTCCTGGAGTAGCCATTTTTACCCTGAGAGAGAAAGCCTGAACATCTATGCACTTGTGGTTTCTCCAGGGAAAACAGTGTCTCTCCCAAGAGAAACTGAATGTCCATACAAGGCCTTAAGATCAATACACTCATTTTTTTGCACAGTAACCCCAGACTAACTTAATTTTAGCCACCAAAATAATAGAAAATATTGCTTCCTAGACAATGAACACACAAACTCAGAGTAACAGGCATAGATATAAAATATGACTTTTCACTTGTTTTCCTTCTTCCCGTATTTTTGGATGAACAAATAAATTATTCTATAAAAATGTAAATAAATCATCATGAATTTCAGTATTCCATCAGTGGCAATGGCTACTGGTGACTTTTCCACAAGATACCTTTTCAAGGTACCCATTATTACTGAGCTGTTGTTAGTGTTCAATTACCTTATTATACAATGACAATTTTACATATTTGGGAATTTCATATTCATCTCTACCATTTTGGCCCAAGAAGAAACAGATTTTGCCAACTGAGTCATCATCCAACGCCATGAGCTATACCAGAAACAGAACCAGCAGTCCTCAAAGAATCAGAACCAGCACAATGCAATATAAGAAGATCTTACAAAGTCTAGTAATCAATTAAATCTTAATGTGCTGGTGGGTAATTAAATAACCTTTGTCTATCTCAGTTGCACTGAAAAGTGCACAAGATTAAAAAGTAAGCCTTTGTCTGATCATGAGACTGACTTCAGCATGATAAATTGCAGTATTTGCATATCCTGAGACCATAAATTCACAGAAAGGAGTGTTCCTGTTAAAGGATACTGTAAATGTTTCCTTTTCTTAGTCATTATTTGTGTAAATTCAGATATAGCATAACAAACTGAGATACATATACCAATCCCTTCATGAAAGCTATTGCCGCCTCCTCCTAAAACAGCAACATTCTGCTATGTTTCTCAAACAATGTGGATATTCATTCAGTAAACCATCTCTTGTCCTGTACAAAGAAATTAGTATAGTTTTCTTTAGATAAATATTATAGGATGCATGAACAAGAGCACTAAGAAAAAGACGAAGAAAAATGTATTAGTAGCTTAAGGAAAATGGGTAAAGGAGTAAGCAAGCTAAGGTTTTAGACAGGTTGAAACAACTGGTCTGATAAGCACAATCTGCCAAAAAAGAAAAGGAGCCACCGTCTCATGCAAAGGAAGTTTTGCTGCTCAGGAATTACATTGGAGATAGGTTGTGCAGGGAAGTGGAAACATTTCTAGAAATGGAGAAAACATATTTGTCATTTTCTTGTCATGGATTTAGAACTCTTTAAAAAAAACAACCCCCCCAAAGTTTTGGGGCAAGGGCTGCCTGCTATGATATATATTTAACTGTGCCTGGCAAGATAAACAAACTAGCTGCTAACTACAGTAATGTAGACTGACGATAAAACAATAAAAATAGTTCCTAGCTTTTATTCAGGAAGACACAGACTTAGTATCACAGGGAGAGAGAGCAGAATCTTTTTCAAAATATTTTTGTGCCAAACAACGTGAACACATTATTTGTGTAGTTTGTATCATGCAACTGTCTTTGATTGTTTATTCATATCTGTTTGTCTCGTCTTTTACATAGTATGGTCCTTAGGGCAGGGGTTCTCTTCTACTTGTCTAGCAAAAGAGGACCAATGATCCTGGTTATAGCTTTAAGTTGCTACTGGAACAATGATGATGATTATTTTCTCAACAGCATCACCAAAGTAGATCCTGTGTTTGTTTAACCAAATTCATAAAAGTTTAGAAATAGAAATGTAAACAAACAGCCCAGTTAATTAATAACCAACTAATATACCATTTTTAAAATTTGAGTATTCTGTTTACAAGCCAAAATGGACACACAAAGCGCACACACAAAAGTAAGCAAACCTACATGACTTAATTCATCAATCAAGTGCAATTTTACTTAGTGTTTAGATATAAATGTAAGGACAGTTGCCAGGATTCATTCTGGCTATCTAACTACAGTACATCCTGGAAAGTACAAAATATGTGCAAGGAAAAGTACAAAAGCTTAGATGGCACAATTGAATATACTGTAATAAATTAATTTCCCCAGAGGTAGGAAAAGGTGTTTAAAATTTTAACGAAACTATCTGATTCACCAGCTTGTTAAATTATCATAGTGAAAACATATCTAATGTTAGATTTGTTCAGGCATATATAATATTACACAATACATTACACTTTTTAAAAAGTGTAATATATTAGCTTTTTTCCTGCTCAGATTTCAGGTTTATTCAATATTTTACTGAAAATGACTTGGCTTGCCAATCAAAGTGCAGGAAAACTGTAAAATTACTGACATACAATTTTTTTTTGCCATCTCCCCATGCTCAGGTAGCAGGGCCTGATTTGCATGATAGTAAAATAATCTCTCAGTTACACAAGAGCCAAACGAGTAGTTTCTGAATGATAGGAGGCCATTATCGGCCAATCAGAACACAAGAATTTAAAATAATACTTTATATTTCACTTCTACACAATTATGCATGTCTCTTTGTTCTCATTGGCTGACTTTTCTGAAGCGTCTTCCTGTAGGGGAGGGGGCATCTCTCTGTCTCACAGGAAAATAGATTTGAGCCAAGTGAGGTATCAGCTCATTAAACATCTGCAAGTGTAGCTGCAGAGCCCAATTCTTGAGTGACAATCCTTTCTGCACTTACCACTCATGAAGTTCATATCTCACAGTGCTGAATATGATGCAGGGCTTTTCCTGAGGTTTCTTCTTTCTACTTCATGTTGCACTCTTTTTTCCTTGAAAGACTTCATTCCATGCTTAATAAACTGTTTCTAAGCACTTCGAACTTCAGCAGTCTTCTCCCAGTCATTTGGCTCAGTGTTCACTGCCTTCATATTTTTCTTGCAAACATTTTAAAAATGGAGATAAGGATGCCTCCTATAAAGAAGATCCTTCTTCCATACAAAAGATCTTTCGGTATGCAGCCATTATTCAGTCTCTGCATATGAGCAAGCTATCAGAATTGATGTCGACTGTGATGAGAATGGTTGCTCAGAACGTTGGCATATTCCAAGGCCTCAGCATCTTCAACTTTGTCCTGCCAGGAAATTCTAGAAGGCAACAGAAGTGAAAGCTGTTAAAGCACTTTTCTTGAGTACAGCATGTAGTCCAGGATGGTCTGCCGTACATAAGTGTTGAAGACATGAGCATGATATACTTTGACCTTGGTCTTAACAGTTGGTTTCTTGTTGTTCCATACTTGTTTGCTTGGCATGCTCATGATACCTGATGCAGGGCCAGTACAAGTATTTAGTTCAGCCTCCAGTGACAGGTTATTGGTAACAATGGAACCAAGGTACATACATTTACTTACAACATCTGCTAAGTTTTCACCTCTTGTGATCACTAGTGGTGAATCAGTGTTCTGGCCCATAACATTGGTTGTGTTGATACTGATTATAAGACCATGCTCTTGGCAGGCATACACAAAGTGACTGATGAGGGTTTGAAGATCATTCTCTGTGTGGGCTATCAGTGCAACGTCATCAGCAAACAGCAGCCCATGAGTCAAAACTTTCTACTGTTTAGTCTTCACTTTAAGACTTGTGAGGTTGAATAGTTTTCTATCTAAGCATTTATGTAGATAAATTCTGTCCGTGGCGGTCCCAAAAGTGTCAGAAAAAAAGAAAATCCTGAACAGGGCTGAGGCAAGGATGCAGTCCTTTTTGTCTCTGCTTTGAATCTCAAAAGCCTCAGATGTTGACCCATCATAGCTGACTGTTTCCCACATCCCGTCATGGAAAGAATGGATTATGCTGAAGACTTTTGGTGGATAGCTGGTCTTGTCCAATAATTTGAAGAGCCCTTTTCTGCTGACAAGATTGAAGGCCTTGGTCAGGTCAATGAAGGTGATATAGAGGGGTCTCTTTTGCTCCCTACATTTTTCTTGGGTTTGTTGAATTGAAAAGTTCATATCTATGGTGGATCTACTGGCTCTGAAGCCACACCATGACTCATGGTAAATACTGTCAGCAAGGATCTGAAGTCTTCCGAGTACTGTTCGAGCAATGATCTTTTAAAAAATACTTAAGTGAAATGCCAGGACAGTTGTTGAAATTTCCAGAGTCATTTTTATGCTTGTACAGAGGGACTATATTGGCATCTTGCATATCTTGTGGCACTGCCCTACCATTTAGCAGTGAGTAAGAAACTTATGAAGATAGAGAAGAAGCACGGGTTTTCCACACTTGATCACTTCTGCAGGAATGCTGTCTTTTCCTGGGGCCTTACTCCTAGCCAGATTGTCTATAGCAGGGGTCCCCAAACTGTGGTGTGTGCAAGTCATCTCTTGGGGATACACGGGCTAAATTGTGTAATAGCATATTTAATTTTCATTATAATAATCATTGGCATTTAAGAAGTTAAAATATAAAATGGATGCTGGTAGGGGTATGTGGGCAGCTGGTAAATCTCGAAGGGGGTAACAATAAGAAAGAGTGTGGGAACCTCTGGTCTATAGATTTAGTTAGGTCCTCAACAGTTGGAATATTCTCAAGCCCTTCAAGGGCAGACAAATTCTCAGTACAGTTAAGAACTGTAAGTGACATCACATTCCCTTGAATAGAGTTCAAGATTTTGTTCTACCCAGCTTTCCTTCAGTTGCTAAAGATTTCTTATGATTTCCCCTAAGGCTGTCATTAATGGAACTGACTTTTGGACCTTTCACATTTTTTGTCATAATGCATGCCTCTGATGTTTGCAGTGTCAAATGTTGTCCTCCTCAGGCTCACAACAAAAATAGCTACCTCAGCTTCTGATTCCATGTGATTCCAGACCCTAAATATAATTTTAAAAGAACTGGTTTTAGTAGAAAAATGGAAAAACAATCTTTTTCTGAAGGTCCAGGAAGAACGTAGCGAGTTACAGTGGCTTGTGGTTGATGAATGGATTTTGTGAAGATTGGAACAGATATTTTGGCAACTGCTACATTTATATTTATGGTAGTTCTGATCTATTTCTGACTGAGTCTTATTTTTAGTGAGCTTCAGGCTCGTTGTTATAATTAACTGGTAAAGAAAGACATCCTTAAAGTATGTCATCAAGTCATTGCGTATGGTCCAATTTAAACTCTGGCTATGTAGCTTATAGGAGGAACTTGTTGCCCATATTCCTAGATTTGCCTTGTAGAACCAAATAAGGTGATAAAATTAAGTCTTCTCAATCAGGATCATCTTAGATTGCTTTTCAAATTTAAGTTTTATTCCCAGAGTAGTGTTAGGTATTTTTAAACAGTATTTGTTCTTGGACAATGATAAACATAGAAGGTTTGTGCTTTTTTTGTAGAGCTGTGTGAAAACCTATCTTTGTATATTGAGTTAGAATCATAGAATCATCGAAAATTAGGGTCGGATGGGACCGCAGGAGATCATCTAGTCCAAACCCCTCAAAGCAGGACCATCCCCAACTATATCATCCCAGCCAAGGTTTTGTCTGCCTGGGTGTTAAAGACCTCTGAGGATCGAGGTTCCATAACCTCTCTGGGTAACCTGTTCCAGTGCTTTATTATTCCCCTAGTGAGAGAGATTTTTCTAATATCTAACCTAAACTTCCCTTGCTGCAATTTGAGACCGTTGCTCCTTGTTCTGTTATCCGCCATTACTAAAAACATATGTGGCTGTTTTCTTATAAATACAGAGAAAAACAGAATATAGTTTTAATTTATACATTTATGATCCTAAAATAAAGTAAAACCTAATGGGATTGTACAGGGACAGATCCAGAGGGTGCAGGGGTGCAGTGCCATCCCTCTTTTCATTCCTGCTCCACCAAAATTTTAAAAGCAGTTGCTTTTAAAGGGGGAGCAGAATTTCTACTCAAGCAGTGCTGAAAGAGTCAATTGACTTCATGGCTCATTTTCTTCTTCCTGATTCCTGCTAAAATGTCTTTACTCCGCAAGTGTTAATGACCCTGTCTACTTTTTAAGGATCTTGTTATTCTGTTATTCAAACTAGCCTTTCTTCTGCAATTTTGCTGTCTCTTAGCCATTCCTGGGAACGTCTCTCTTCTATTTTTCAGCCCCGCAGACTGTTTTTAGCTCTAGCTCAAAACCTTCACTCGGCTATGATAATATTAACTCAGGTCTAGAAATGACTGCCATTGGACAGAAGTACTGGAGATACTGTCCAGAGGCTTAAGAAGGCTAGATTTTGTTTTATCGCCCAGGATCAGAGATGTGCATTTAACTGTAATGACTACAGGACTAATAAGACTATTGACTGTTTTCACTATTTTTGCCTAGTTTGTTGCAGTTCTTTAATATTAATATATAATCTATCAAATTAGTGCACCAATAGTGCACTAGTTTGATAGATTATATATTATTATTAAAAAATCCAATATTTATATTTGTTCTTGATTTGATCTGAAATTGAATAATATAGTGACAGTCCCTAGCATATTAGTAAAGGTTCTAGTTTCTCTTGAAACAGGAGAAAAATGTTTCTTGTGTTATATGTAATAATGTGCCACACCATGTGCACTGTCCTTTTCAAAATCCTAGCTCTGCCCATGAAGTTGTAAATGCTCCTGCATATCTGTATTCTTATATAGCAACAAAAGTAAAACATGTATGAGCATTCAACTTAGACCAGGAGATTTATTATTTCTACTCCTTGTAAGCAAGACATGAATTATAATCTTAGTTAATAAGGGGAATATTATCTGACATGTTTATAGGAAAAGAATGTGGTAAGCAGTCTTAATCTTATCTTCAGATGCTCAAGGGTATCCAGCAATGGCTCAATGCCAAAGTGGGAGGTCATACCACATAGTATTCTTGGGGCTCCATCCTGGGTCTGATACAATTTGATATTTTTATTAATGATTTGGATGAAATTTAATAAATTTGGAGATGATACCAAAGTGGGTGGAATAACAGACACTTTAGAGAAGAGAATAAGTATCCAAATACTTTATCAAAAGATAAATTAGAAAAATGCTCCAAAATAAACAGGATGAAATTGAAATTCAAAAAAGACAAATGCAAAGTTCTACCGTATGGAAAGACAGATCACATATATAAACACCGAATGGGGAATGACTGGTAAGGCTGATAGACTACACAGGAGAACCAGGGAGTTACAGTGAATTTCAGGCTGAATTTGGCAATATAATAGATTGCTTTTTTTTGCAACAATAATAGCTCTGAAAAAAACAGAGACAAAGAACATAAATATTTGGCGATCTAGGAAATATGACATATGAGGCAAGATTGGAAGGATTGGGATTATTTAGTTAGAGAAGAGAAGCCTGATATGGTAAGTCTTCCAATACAAGGAGATGGTTATATAAAGGGGATAGCGGTCAGTTATTTTGTGTGTCTGAAGAGGACAGGTCAAGAAATAGTGAGCCTAAATTGAAACAAGGAAGTTTAGATATTGAGAAGAAATCTATGTAGGGTGGGTAAAAACTGCCCCTGCCATCCCTCCTCCCCACACCACCAGATGGCCAGCTGCTAGATCAGGGATGGGCAAAGTCCAGTCCATGGGCTGGCAGTAGACTCCATTTCTCACCAGACCCAGCCTGCATGGCTGGGGCCAGTCTCCATGGAGACCCCCGCTGCACCTGCACTGTGATAGTGTAAGGCTGGGGTTGCCATGGAGACCGTCCCCAGTCATGCTGGCAGGGTATGCAGCAGGGCAGGGCAGAGGGCTGCTTTGAAGTCTCTGGGATCTTGCAGTGGGGGCAGCTTGGTCCGGGGTCAGGGCAGAGCTGAGATCTGCAGCCTGCATGCTCTGGGCAGGGGCACACAGGCAGCAGATCATGGGTCTGCCCTTGGTTGGACCAGGCTGTCACTGCTGCAGGGATCTGGGGCAGAGCCATGATCCACTGCCTGCGCATCCCTGCAGCATGCAGGCTGAAGGTTGTAGCTCTGCCCTGACCCCGAACCAAGCTGCCCTCACCGCAAGATCCCAGAGGCTCCAGAGCAGCAGCCTGCTTTGCCCTGCCAGCACAGCTGAGGCTGGTCTCCATGGAAACCCCAGCCTCATGCTATCATGGTGCAGGTGCAGGTGCAGGTACAGCTAGGGTCTCCATGGAGACTGGCCCCAGCCATGTAGGCAGGGGCTGCTGGGAACTGGAGTCCAGCTGCCAGCTGGATTTGCCATTTTGCTCACCCTTGTGCTAGATTCTCAGCCCCTCTGTAGCAGAGGTAAATTCAGATGCTTCAGAGCCTCAGGCTTCTCAGTAGTGGGGTGAATTGTAGAGCAGATGTGCAGATTGGTGCAGCTCCATGAGACCAATGTGTCATGCCAGATTGGACCTCCACAGGCTGGATCAGACCTTTTCACAGACTGGATCTGACCTGCAGGCTGTAGGTTGTTGACCCCTGGTTGAGAGTGCTTTAGACAAAGATCATCCTACTTTGAAAAGACAATTGGACTAGATGACTGCTTTAGTTCTATCAAATCTCTTTTTTCCATGATTTAAGGCACTTAACTACTAATAAGCGCTCTCATACAGGAAGGCAATTAAGTACTTGCTTTAAGTTAGCCGTGTGCTCAGATCCTCTTTCAAATCAGGATGTTTTCTTGAATTGGGGCCTTTAAAATCTGTTGTTTTTTTTTCATACATTGTTTCCATTTTTGTCCATTCAATACAAGAATATAGGTTATATAAAGAAACAAACACTTCATACACTGTCAAACTAATTGCATTCAACATTTTTTTCCTAAAAATTAAAAGCATGAACATGTTGTAGAAGCAATGATGAGGATTGTCTTTGAGTGCATCTATTATTTTTTTTCTATAAACAAAACAGCTTTCAAATAACTTCTGAGGTCAGTTCTAAAGCATGCGTACGTGTATAGCTATCTTGTAGTGCACAGACTTACAGAACATAAGCAAAGCAAAATAAAACAATAGCCATTTGGCTAGCTAGGCTTGCATTATTTGCCACACTATAGTTTATGGGCCTCGAGTCGTTGCCTTATTTTTAAGTCATGAGAAATGTGAATTAAAGCTGATTCTGGCATCCCAAAAACATAGAAGGGACATTTTAACTGCCAGGAGAAGCAGAAGTGCTGCCACTGATATATTAAATAAAGGTAACTGCATATGCTTAACATGCATTAATTTACTATGTAGTTCAGAATAGCTGTTGAATGAATAATGGATTCTTTCACTGTAGTCAGCAGCTATGTAGACAAAGTAAGGAAAGTATCTGAGAGCAATAAACTCTTCTGTTTTAGGACAACCTGAGCAGTTCTTAAAACATTTCCAAGACTGGCTCCCTGGTTCCCATAATGTGAATATAACACAATTAATATTTCTGGTAATAGACCTAAATATGTGATTGCATCATTTTAATCAGAAAATAATAATATTTGTTATTCATTTGGCTACATCAACTTGACCCTGTGGACATGTGTCTGCTGCTTGTAATGATCTCTTACAACCTTTAATAAGAAAAGATATCAAAACATATATGTAGATCAGTAATTTTTGTATTTGATATATAATTCATCTTCTTTGTTCTCATAGTCCAGAATAGTATTTCTTTAATTTTAAGTTCCTGTTTTCACAAATCAATGGGCCTGTCTTTCTGCTTGTATATGGTCCCAGGTGCATTGTGTTAGTACAATAAACCATGGCTTTCTTATTGGTGCATGTTTGTGGATCAAAAGTTAAGTAAGCACCCAATTTTAAGCCTGAGTAAAGCATTGAAGCCTGCAGGACTGTACAGTTGGATAAAGTTAGTTATGTGCCTCAGTATTTTGCTGAATTGAAGTCCCAATAGACCCTTGGCACACATGTATTTATGGTGTGAGGGGTTCTGTCTTTTCCTCAGTTCCTCAAGTGCATAATAGGAGATGCGATTTTAGGATAACGGATTGTGACAGGGGACCATCCCAGGGCTGAGATCTCACGTCAGTCCGCCCACCTGTCCATATGGGGCAGCCTGCCCTGTTTCACATGCCACAACTTTGCTGGTATAATAAACTGGTAGTAAATGCAGGAGGCTACCCATTATATGCCCCAATGCCAAGGGGTGCTATCCACAGCTCCGTACCTCTCCTACACCATGGCTCATGCCGTGCAGATGGCATCCAGAATGTTATTACTCTCCTGGTCTAAAGCCAGACCAAACTTAGTCCTTTGTCAGGCCTCTCACACACTGCTCTGTTCTGAGCCTCACTCGTAACTCCGCACCCCTCACTGGGCCTCTTTCACACCGTACTGTACTGCACCCCCTTCGCTCTGCCCTGCTCCTCTGAGCAGCTCCTGTAGGCCATCAGGCTTATCAGTTTCACTCCTTGACTGGCTGACATGCAGCTTTTGGGGCCTCTCCCATGACCCTCATCTGGGTAGTGACCAGCCAATTCACCAGATGTTGGGCTAACTTCACCCTAGCCCCTCACCGGGCACTTCTATACTTACAAAACACACTCTTGTGGGGGTTGGCTGCCCTTCTGGCCATCCTTCAGCCCTACTCAAAACACTCCCTGGTGCTGCCCTTCAGACCGTCTTTCAGCCTTACTCAACACCTTGCTTATGCACAGTCCTTTGGTTTGTAAAGACACTCCCTACTCTGTGCAGGCCCACCAAATATCTGAACTGCCCTACTCGGGGGCCATTCTCTTGCCCTCTCTCTTGAGGCTATGTTACTACCCCTTCCCTGGGGCTATCCAGGATCTTACATCCCCCTGGGGCTCAACGTTGTGGGGGCTGGGGTTACTAAGGGACCCTGACCCACCTTTCACTGGGGAGGTTAGCGGTCCTGGTATTGGAATGGCACTGCCCTGCCACAGACAGTTTCCCCAGGCCTCTCTACCTTAGCAGGATGCAGTTTCAGGTCATACCCAGAACCAGGAACCTTCTGCCATCCCCATAGCTCCTGCCCTTAATCATGCAAAAATAGACCAGGTAAAAGGGGACCAGAGTCTCAGTTACAAAACTTAAACTAAATACAACAAATAATTTTATAAACCACACTTTGAAAGTAAAGGACATTGCTCCTCTTCTGCTGCTCATTTGATGGACAGTTCACAGCTTTAAGGAAACAGAGATTGGAGCCCCACAAACTAGCATGGTATGTAACAGATTTTTTTAAGAATGTTGAGGTACTTACAGCACTATCCAAGACTACCACTGTTCGATAGTGGCTTTCCAGCTGGTGCTATTATTTATGAGCAAGTCATTTGGTAGGTAAGTTTCTAAAACCTATGATTCCAGAAAATAAGAAAAATAGGTATCAGTCAGGAAACAATTTCTAAACACATGGCAGTTAAGTGCTTTATGCCATCAATAATGGCCTACATGGAGCTGACATGTCCTTAGTTGACAAGAAGATGAAAAGAAAACCAAGCGTTTAGTCCATCTGTATGTCTTTAAAATGACTGGGATTGAAGAAGGCATCTGATTTCACTAAAGCAACCAATCATTCTCCAGAAGATAATAATAATTGTGTTGCGCTTAAAGGTAATCCTTTTTTATTTTCTTTAGAGAAAATGTGAAACAGCATAGTTGAGAAAAGCTTCTGTTTTCCCTTGGAAGAGAGACAAGTCACTTTAAATGGTATAATTTTATGGGCACTATTTCCTGAACATAAAATATTTTGTTTAATTTTGTTTTAAAAGAGAGATGTGCTGTGTTTAATGAATTCCCCTCACCCCTCCTCTGTGCCTATACACATGTGCACACATTTTAAACTTGGATGAATTCCAGGGTATTGAGCACAGTTAGCCTTCTTGTACCTTGGTAATGTTTCACAGATTTATTCTGTGGAGATTAAAATCACACTGTCTTCTTGTACGATAACAATGAAATGGAGCTAATAATAAAAATCGAACAGCTGGGCCTAACCTAGACAGATTTTTATGGCTGATATACTGGCAGTGCTTTCTTAAAGTCCATTTTTCAAAGCCCAAATCTATCATGTTTTTCAAGCTCTGAACAAGTTACCTTGTGGCTGAATGAAAGCTTTGGCCTTCCTCTCTCTGTCTCCATCCAACTACTAAATGACTACCCGATATTCATGTAGGATCCAGTACTGTGAAGAGCTGAGTGCCCTCATTTCTTGTTGACATCACCCCAACCCCTTCATTTTTTTTTTTTTTTGAGTTCACTGTGAGTTGAAGGGGCTTTGTATTTTGCAGGCAGCACCTTTCTGTTTACAGGGTTATGCTCATATTCACAGCAGGAAGTGAATAATTAGTATTCTCACACTGTTCTGCAGTCTCCAGAAGTGCACTGCAGTGAGAGCTCTTCCCAGCAGCAGACCCAACAAGGGCGGAAAGAAGATCTTCCCTTGCTTCAGTTTATAAGGGAGTTACCATCTGTGAGTGAGTACTTTGGCTAAATCGTCCGGCTTAAAGAATTGCACTCGAGTTCATGGGACTCAGGTGGTCCCTTGCTAGAAAGCTGTTTTATTATCTTTTTCCACCTTCCTTTGGAATTGGCTAGATGGTGGGAAACTGATTGTGAGCAGCTTTCTGCATGCAAAAAGCCACAAACATCTCCAGTCCAAACTGGATGTATCCAAATGTGTTGATCTGAACTTCATCATTGATTTTCTAAACCCCTTCCTAGGACACTACTGAATTCAATGCACTGCACCTGCACAATAGTTTAAGTGGCTAATAATTAGTTTGTGTTTATGTAACCACTGAATGCATGGTTTGTTGTTATAGCCTGTCATTGGAAAATGAATGAGCTAAGTGCTCTAGAAAGGTCATCTCTAGAAGTTGCTGAGTGCAAAAATATTCCTATTATTCCTAAATCGGAAGCAGTGTCTTTGTGCTGAGATAAATTAAAGTCAATCTGAGTTTGGAAATTGTCATGATATCATTTGGCTAACTTAGGAAATAATGAATGGGCTGGTAAATTTAGCATCTGTGTGAAAAAGAGGTCAGCTTGCCAGGCCACAGGTCACTTTGAAAAAAGAACTGAGACACAAGGACAGACTTTCTAAAGAGTTTTTTGTTTTGGGGGTTTTTTTTGCAATAAAGCTTGGCTGTAGGTCTCTGGTATATTTTCTCTGCTGTTTTTTAAAAATATTGGCATTTTGAATACATATCACTGTTCATCACAAATGTCATGCTTTTGAAGCCAACAATGCAATTCCATATTGGACAGTGTAGATTTCTTGCTGGGAAAATAATTGTGGTAATAATAATTCATGAAGAATTTTGCTACTCAACTTAGAGGAAAGATTAGTCTTGGAGTGTCAAATATATAGTCTGTTGGTCAGATTTGGCTTGTGGAACTGTGGGCTACTGGAAGTTTGAGAGTGGAGGTAGTAGGGCATTGTCTGCAGAATTTGGGATCCCTGAGCCCCAGTGGACATGGCCATTGGTGGCAGGTGAATGAGTGAGAGATGTGCTTATCCAGCACTCATTTGAAACACTGCTACCTGATCCACACTGGTCAGTATGGTCCACGGACCCATACTGTTGTTCCCCCCAGTCCTTCACTGCCAGCTTTGGTCCCATGCCCATGGCCCCATGGGTCTGGCCTGAGAGGATCTCCCGCATCCCCACAGTCTGGATTGGGTGGGTCTGGGGTGAGTTTGACACCCTTGTTTTTTAGGCCAGATTTTTTAAGTAGCTGGCAAAATAGTCATTGACTTCAGGTGGTTTAGGATTTGTCCCATAGCGAGGAAGCTTTTTCTATATGAAGGAGACAAGCAGCAGAGAAAACAAGGCACAAAGCTGAATTAATTTGATATTTTAATATAACATATTTTCCAGTTTTTGCCTAATTTGATTCATAGGCTGAATCTTTACCATGCAGGTTGGTGAAAAACTCATCCTTTAGATTTTAAATGGTGCAAGATCAGGCCATATACCATAAAAAGCCTCCATTTTTGATACCCAATTTGAATACATTCTTAGAAAGTGCTTATCCACACTTTTCGGATAACTCCTTTATTTGCCTAAGAAGACTAGGATGCATTAGATACTTTTTAATATGAGGAAATACCTTGTGTATAAATATACAATTTAATACCAATATTTAAAAATATATATTTTGCATAATTTTGAACTTTATTTTATTTTACACAATGACCTACCAAGCTAACAGGCTGTTACACTTACAGTTTTGAAGATGTCAAATCATGGAGATCACTGTGAAATTTGCTGCAGTATAATTAAGTCAATGCAATTTGCATATTACTTCACCAAAAAAAAACAATAGAGAGTTTGGTATTTCAACAATATTTAGTGTTTCGAAAGAGAGGCAAAAGACTTTTGCTTAAATGGGATCCTATCATACTGGAAAGCATTTGTGCATACATTTTGACTATGAAGTTATTAAAGCCAGTATAAAATTTAAGTAAAATGGACTTAGAATTGTACTGAAATGAGTTTAGTTGAGAAGACAATATATATATCAGGTTCATTAACATTTTTTTTATTTGGCACTACAGTCATGTTATTTCCTATTCAGTTACATTATTTGCATAAATGCACAAGAGAGAGAATTATTTTGGCAACAATTATACACTATTTAATAGCTTATGATATAGATAGGCAAAGAAAATTAGCATTGCTGACCAGCAAAATTTAGATGAACAGCTAGTTAAAAAGGGAATATATATAATAATTTGGCTTAATATCTGGGAATGTCCATGTTAGCCAATTGCAAGCTATTAAGAACATGATCCAGAGCTTGGTGAAGTCAGTACAAGATTTCCCATTAACCTCAATAGGCCCTAGAACTTATCTCTCACTTTTTTTTTCCCCTAAAAGGAAGTGAAAGTGTATAAACCATTAAAATGTTATTTGGCTAATTTGTCGAAAACACAAAATATATTCCCTTTTGTATACTTACATTTTTATTTCTTGCCTAGTACTAGGTTTGGAAAAAAAAGAGCCTTTTAGTTGTGTCTCACCGGTTTTCCTCTTAATTAATTCTCTGATAATGGAAACCAAGCAGCAGGTTGAGCCACACAAGGAAATGCCAGGGGATGAACCTGATGCCACTACTGTATATCACTTTCAAGACTATTACAAAGGTAGCTTTTCTTTTCCCCAGGCTTGTGGCTGCAATGGCATTAAGCAGCTCCCATGCGAGTTTGCATAGAAACTGAAACGTAAGTGGGGACACATTATCTACAGCTCATTATGAAGAAAAAAAAAAAAGAAAAAGAAAAACAAAGAAACAATCCACGGTCCCTTAAAAAACCTTTCCTTTAATCTTTTGGCTTCTGGCCCTCTACAAACTCCCTACCAGTCTGGCTGGCTTGCATGTACTTTTTGTTGTTGTCTTTTTTTTTTTTTAATTATTGGACATATTATAGGAAACATCCCTACTTGGTTTATTTATTTAGTTTTAATTACAAAACAAGTCATGATGGAAAGATACGTGGCTTTGTTAAGGCAGATTTTTAGAAGGAAGCTGTGTTCATCAAATAAAGTTCCAAGGCCCAATAATTGATTATTTGAACCACTTTCTCAGATCATGCTAGCTTGTAAAATGGAATGAAATGACAAGATGTCTAATCCATTGTGATCGGACCACATGAATATTAGCGAAGCACTCTGCGGGCAAAATGTCATAATCACAGCAATCATTTGACCTGTTTTGCATTGCAGAAGAATTCATGATTTATTGTGCAAAATGGTCAATTTACAATTTTGCAGAGAACTGCTGGACCTGTTGGTGTTAGTGCAGTGCTGATTAATGCACAACTGGTGAGTGCCGATGGTGCTCAGCTTCACGTAGGGCCCTGCCTGCATTCCTGGAGATGTGCACTGTCAGCACTACTCTACATCTTATTCTTTAATTATCTTTGAATGCAAAGCTAAATAGGGAAAACAGGAAAGAAAAATATCTCTCCATAACGATAATCAATAAGACCAGCAGTATTTTAGGCCTCCAGTGATCACAATTCACTTGTTTTGAAAACAATCACAAGAAAGACTAATGATGTAGAACTTGTCATTTGCTGATTGTTTCTGACAACTCTGCAAAATTGTGTTAGGAATGGGATTAATTAAACATTCTGTTTACCTGATTGCATTAGCGAAGCTTTAAAATATTAACTACAAATTATGTTGTGCTGCTATAATACAGTTTTAAATCACAGGAAGGTTTTGACCTTCCTCCCAGATTGCATTTCTTGAAAAGCTTAAGGGGACCGTCAGCATATGCACACCCAGCCAGATCTAGTTCCATTTGAAATTAATGGAAGTCAAAGCTGCCCTGCAGCACCACATGTTTCTAAGATAAAGCTGTAGTGTTTGGCTGCAGAGCTTAATGGTCCACAGTTGAAAATTACTTTTTTGTGATGGAAGTGGGAGAGGTGCAAAATGCCACGTTTGGTTCTTTATGCATTGTATATGATTCTGGGTGTGCAAAATTCTTCTAAATTGTTGCCTGGCAGATATGGAAATCTCTCTATATCTGGAGGAGGGAACCAAATGATAAACTCTGTTATCATGAAGTTTCAATGCATAGATGTTGTTGCTTGATGACATTAATTTTTTTGGCTTTAGAAACAACCTTAGCCTAGAGAAAAAGTTTTGTGACGTTAGTCAAGTTACTAACTACTATCACTCTAGTATTATAATGGTAAGCTGCAAAGCTAACATTTTTACTTAAAATTGACCAGATCAAGGAAGTTATGGCTGTCACTTTTTGTTTTCAGAATGAATACTAATTAATTTATGTTCTTACTATATTCTAGTCTATAAGGTGTATCTCTACCCTGCCTTCTCTTTGATTTTAGACTACGTCTCCTAGATATGTAATAGTTACGTGTAAATGCTTTAAAATGCAGAGAACATAATAGAAATTCCTTTAAGACCAGAGTTAGCAATAGTAATGTCTAAAAACAGAATTCCAAAGAAAGTGGAAACTTCACATACATTTGCTAATGTAAGTTTTACATAAATTGAGAGGCAAATTTTCATGCAAAAATGTATGAACAATGTGGCATTTTTTCCATCATAACTCTACTGTGGTGATTGAACATACTGTATATGCTCTGCAGTGTGTTTTAGCTGGTCATTTAGTCATGTGATTGCCCATAATTGCCTGTAATGCCAAGTAACTGCCATTAAAATATATTCAAATTTAGCTTGTAAGTATTTATTTAGAGGAAAATTATTTTTTCTTTCCTGCTCATGTATTATGGAAGTGCTTTATATTGGCTAAATATCAGTCAACAAAGTGATAATGTTGCAAACAGTGCTAATTTATTCTGGGATGTATTAATAGGAACATTGTTATATATGGCATGAGAGAGGTCATTATTGTACATAAAGTGGTGCTGCTGAGAATTCAGTTGGAGTAGGATGTCCAGCTTTGAGTTCTGCACTTTGAAAAAGATATAGACATGATGGAGAGTACACATAGGGCATGTCTACATGAGACATTTATTGCAGTTGCATAATTAGCTCCCCAATAAAGTCTCAGCATCTATACTTGCAGCCCTATTAGGCTTCAGTAAGCTAATAAATGCCGCTGTAGGTTAGTAGTTGTCAACACAAGTACTAACCAGTGGCAGTATTATTTAGTGTGCTGCAACGCACATGTAGATGCTAACAGGGCTGGCTGAGGCATGTGGTGCTTCAGTGCAGGACTGAAGCACTCTTGTGCCCCAGCCAGCCCCTTAGCAGCACGTTGAGCCAGGTTGAAGCAGCCCCAGGTTGGCAGGCTGACTCTCTGGATTCTCTGCCAGCCAGGACTGCTCCAACTTGCCTCATGTAAATGCGGCTCCCAGGAGCAATAAACTTCAGCGCAATATGTGCCAGAGTTTATTGTGTCACATAAATTGCATGTGTAGACACACCCAGAGAAAACAAGGATGATATGTTTAGAAAAAATTGTATTTGAGGATACTTTGAAGAGAATGGATTTATTTAGTTTAGAAAAGAGAAAAAACTGAGAAGGAACTTAAATCTTCCAGTTCATAAAATGCTACTATAAGAAGTCAGTGGTCAATTGTTCTCCACAGCCATGGGGAGAAAGACAAAGAAAAGCAGATTAATTTGCAGTAAAGGTTTAGTTTGGATTCTGGGAGGAAGGTTTCTGTTAGGTAGTGATACTTTGGTGTGGACTTTCTTGTGATGTGATATGATCTCCCCCTTGTCTTCATTTCCATTAATACTTTTATTTCATTTTGACAAAAGGTTACCATTTTAAAGGCATGGTGGTTATTATTCCAAATAGCCTTTTTATAGCATTTCACAAAAAAAGAAAAGAAAAGAAAAGATGTTTTAAGTTGCAGGCAACACACTGCACCCTTCATCCTGCAAGTCTTTTTTTTAAAGTCCAGCATGAATTAATTAAATTAATTGCCTGAAGAGTTTTAAAAATGAACTTACTCGTAGGGTAACAAACCAATCTTTTTAAACTCACTTCAGATTAGCTCATATTTTATGTGTATGAACTCTTTAATATAGCTCTTAATATTGACACAATCTTATCTACTGTGCAACGGTCACCAAAATGCTACTGGCATTCATGGTGATATGGTAGCTCTCATAAAGTAAGTCTTACAATATAAGGTGTCTTCTTTAAAGTCCAGCTCCTGAAATCACTGCTAAAATAGAAACCCTGCCTTTTATTTAGGGAAGAAAAAAAGCTTCTAGCCCTTATGTTTGGGGAGGAAAACTTTAGTACATGAACTTGACTTTTTAAAATGTTAGGCTTTCTTTTAATTCCACTCTCTTCATTGTTTTGGGTCTGGTTTACAAGTTTTGACTGCTTACATTATACAATTCTGGAGACATGGCCAGAGGAAAAGAAATATACCTGGCATGTCTCGAAAATGTTGGGATCCCTGAAGTGCGCTTTCAACACCTGGGGCTGTTAAAAATCATTTCAGGCCAGCATGAATATAAAAATTGATATTTATTGGGTCAGACCATAGGTCCATCTTGCCAAGTCTCCTGTGTTGTGTTACACAGTGGCAGAGAGTGGATGCTGAAAGGGACAGTGAACTGGGTATGACCAGGGTATTTTTTTCCATTGGTCCTCTCTCACTTGCAGCTTCCAGCATTTAAGGTGTAGGAAGTTCTAATTCGGAGGCTGTGTCCCATGCTCAGTAGTTGAGTGCATGCAATGTGATGGCCATAGGACCTGGCAGCTCAGCCAGGTCTTGGTAGACTATGTATAAATGGAATATTCACTAGGGCCAAACTTACAGGCTCTAGGAAGTACAGTTGCTTAAGACAGCTCTCTGTAGATTACAGAATACTGTTTCTCAGGTTAGATTCAGGATGGTGGTGTTGTAAGTGAAAAGTATTATCTTTAAACTTAATGAAGAGATTTCTTGTTTGTATAATTGTTATATGATGTATTTTCACTGGAAGGGAGAAGTTTAAGGCAAGCCTAATACATGATAGTATAATTCAGTTTAATTAACATACATAATCTTCTTGGCTGCTCCTTTAATTTTAGCTTACTATGTGATATTTCTTTATTGGTCAAACTGCAGTCTGGTTATCTATCTATCTATCTATGGTTAAACCTTGAATTTGAGCACGCAGAGGAGAAGGAAAAAATGCCTCATAACTGAGGAATATATAAAGGAATGCTCAGTTATGAGGTATTTCCTCCTGTTCCCCTGTGTGTTCAAATTCTAGTTTTAAAGATTTGCACTAAATACAGAAAATAAAAAGTCATGACCTAGTGACTTTAAGAACTTATAGATTGAATGTCAATAACTTATTTTGATAAACTGGCATTTGATTCTAGAAATTTTAGTTGATGAGCCAAAACAAAT
Source organism: Gavialis gangeticus (assembly GCF_001723915.1). Lineage (NCBI taxonomy): Eukaryota > Metazoa > Chordata > Crocodylia > Gavialidae > Gavialis > Gavialis gangeticus. The sequence continues at coordinate 140,902,623 of NW_017729022.1, forward strand.
CTTTCCTATTTATTGATACAGAAAACATTATTGCTTTTGCTGCTTAACAGTTTGGCAACAAATCTAGTCATCTTGCACATTTTCTAATTCATGCACTCTAATCACTAAGGTTATGGTTTTTTGGGATTTGCATGTACAACTCAATAGAGGCTAGACAGTTGTTTTTATTTTTTAGATACTCTGATGAAAATACTTCTGAATAAATAAAATAGATGAAAATATGTACTGACCACACAGTAAATGACAAGTACCCTAGTATTGTGTTTCTCTGTGAAATATGCAGTGAACTAGATTTTCAGTCACTTATATATATTTGTTAATTTGGACCCTATGTGCATGGGGAATGGCATGCCCTCATCCAGATATGTAGGCCAATCCACCAAGAAACTTGGTGTCTTTGAGTTCTGATTTTTTTAACCTTGTACCTTTTATAAATGGAAATTAAATGTCTCATTTTAGTATGAAAGTACAAGAAAATAAAGCTATACCTACCTTATCAGTGTTAAAAAGATTACAAAAGAGGAGGAAAACAATATATTTAAAGTAGCTAGAAGCATAGAAATCGACAAAAATTAGTGTCAGCTAAGGCCCCCTCTACACATTACAGGTATCTTATAATTAACTAGTTAATTCTGCAGTTACCTTGAGAACAGCTACATATGCAAAGTAGCTATCATGCCATAAAAATTTCCAACTAGTTGAAATCTCTGGTGGTGGGAGATCACAACTGCCATGATTTCCTAGCCTCAGGGTGTGTGGAGCCCCTGGGATTGGCAGCCACAGTTGCTGCAAGCTCCCAGCCTTATGGTGGCGGGGGGCAGGGTGTGCGTAGAACCCCTGGGGCTGAGAGACATAGTTACCACAATCTCCCAGCCTCAAGGGTCCATGTTTTATGCAGCTCCAATCTCCTGGCCCTGAAGGCTCCATGCACTCTTGGGGCTGGGAGATGATAACAGTTGCATCTCCCAGCCCTGGGGGTGCATTGCACACCCCCACAGTTGGAAGCCCCTCATCTGGTGTACCATGGCAGGAACCACAATTGTGTGGATGATGCATTAGATCCCATCGCACCTTTAACTGCACGTGTAGAGGAGCTCATATCAGATTTCCAGCTGATATGTATGCTTAGAGTACTACTTGATAGATGTCTCACATTTATATTGAAAAAAAAACCCTAGTAGAGCTGGTTTTCCAACAATCTACTTTTAGTCATTTATTTGATATGATTACATGGAGCTCCAGAACGTTACCTTTTTGAGAGAGAATATGAAGTATTTAAATTAATCCTTGAACACAGACTAACTTTAAAAAAGTAATAATGCTTTTTAAGGACTTGCTTCCTCCTTGGGATAGCCTCCTTGCCCCAATCAAATGGGTTGAGGAAGGACAGGCACCTCCTGAGCCTTAGTGCCCCTTAGAGGAGAATGGAGATAACCCCTGGGCCCAGACAGCATTAGTGGATGGAGGTAGTCTTGGCTAGGCCTCATTTTTTACCCTCTTCAGGGTAGTTCTCCTCTATCTTCTGAGGATTTTTCCAGTGTGCAAGCTATCTCAGAAAAACAAAGATTTTTGTTGTTATTGAAGTGAGTGGTAAACAGATGTCTTTCTATTTCTGTCATGGTTTTAGAGAAAATTTAGGTTGGGGTTTTCAAAAAGATTTAAGACATTTTGGCACCCAGTTCTTTTAGAAAGTTTGGCACTAACTCACTGAGACCTTTGCACTTTTAATACTACATGGTGTTGTCTGTATCACATACGCTTTTGTCTTTGCAAATATCTTAATGTGTTATAGTGAAATTATTTGAAAGACCATTCAAATTATCTGGTGTGATTTTGTTAATGCCAGGCTGTTATTATTTTCAAAAAGACACAGAATTTATAAAAACCTTAAGCCCTTGCTTCTGCACTGATCTGTACTTTGACATCCGGCATGACGTTTCAGGGGTCAGTTTGTTTGTAGCTTACGAATGTTGAATGTTATGAAAATAATTGAAAAAATGAGGTAGACCTATATAGGAAATAAAGCTGTGTATGAAGTTTTGGATGAAACAAGAAAAGCAATCCAAAAAACTTGGAGTGTCTGAAAGGGTTTTCGAAACTTTGGAGGTTTTTTAAAAATTAAACTAGATTTTTTCAGATGGTAAACAAACTAGTTTCCTGGAAATACTGCATGGATATTTATATTACTTACAAGGCTAAATTAGTTATGTTTCTTCAGAGGGTTTATTGTTTTATATGCTGAAATAATGAAAAAGCTACTAAACCTCAATATGCATTTTTAAATCTAGTAATAAAATAAGTAATATGGCTGAAGAATGTGCAGTGAAATTAGCTTTGACACTCTATTTGCTTTATGTCCAAATTTATCTTACTATGCATTATTCACTAGTAATATATACACTACTTTATTAACTCTTAATCAAATGCATTTTATCATAAGTGTCAATTCAGTATTTTGCCATTGTATTTCTATTTTAAAATACTGAGCTCTCTGTAGAAGAATGATAAACATAAACCAGAGAGGTCAGGAAAAGACAGTCTCATATTGCTGATGTTGGAAATGAGGTCAGATTGTGGCTGAAGTGTAGTTTTACATTCTCCATAAAAACATCCATGGATTAAACCGTGTGTGTGTGTGTGTGTGTGTGTGTGTGTGTGTGTGTGTGTGTGTGTGTGTGTGTGTGTGTGTG
>NW_017729022.1:140905332-140906103 GCF_001723915.1 Gavialis gangeticus
GTGTGTGTGTGTGTGTGTGTGTGTGTGTGTGTGTGTGTGTGTGTGTGTGTGTGTGTGTGTGTGTGTGTGTGTGTGTTAAACCTATGTGAAGTAAATCTACCCAACACTGCATTTCAGTGTTGGATAAGTGAGAAGCAAGACATTTAACTGATGTGTGGGAAAGTGATTTTGAAGATTTATGTAAACCTGAATTAAACCTTTTTCCTTCATTACTGCTACATTTGCACAGTCACATAGGGGACTAAGTAGACATGGACAGATAGTTGTGCTTAAGACAGATCCCTTTACATATGCAAAAGCAGACCACTAATAATAGATGCAGTGCTTTGTTACTGTAAATGGTTAACCCTTTTCCATAAGCACAGGAGTGTGTTATTAAGTAGAGATTTACTGACATATTTGCATATAAAGCTCCAAGACTTGTGCTGGAAACTTCAGCCCTAAATGTCTCAAACCTGGTGACCTCTTCCACCTCTGAGAGTACTCACACAATGGCTTGAACCTGTTATAAGAATTGAAACCATATGAGACTTTGAGTGCTGCCCCCACTATTTTTAAAGGTTTGCTAATTTTTTTAGTCCATTCAGTGAAACCTGGGTTAATTTCTGGTTTCCTGTGGAAACCTTCCTTTCAAAAGGGATGAATTTGGCAGTTCTTTACTAGATTTTGGGTTTTCAGATTGACACAAACTGGAACCACTGGAAAGAAATTGTATTCTCTGAAACTTCTGTCTTCTTATAGTTTCATAGTTTCATAGATTTAGGGTCGGAA
>NW_017729022.1:140926419-140941307 GCF_001723915.1 Gavialis gangeticus
ATAGTGAGTGGCAGTGGCTGGGTTGAAGCTGCTGCTGGATGCAGGGCAAATGCAGTCATCTCCCCCTTACCAGTGCCAGGATGTTCTTGCTGCAGCTCCTTTCTGCTGCTGCCATCACCGCTGCGACCAGTGCTGCCTCCAGGCCATCCAGACCTGGCAGCAGCGAGGGGGGGGCACACTTCTCTCTTGTGCCCAGCAGCAGCTTCTGCCCAGATGCCACCACTGCCATGCCACTCATCATAGGCAGGCCAGTTCAGAGCAGATGCAGGGTGGGCCAGGGCTAGGGCCAGTTTTGAAGCTTTGTGCATGGGTCCTGGGTGGTCTGGAGCCAGGGGCACTCTGGCTGGGGCAAGTCTGGAGCAGGCACAGGGTAGACCAGGGCCAGGACTGTGCGCTCAGCTTCTGCTGGGTGCTGGCAGTGGTAGGGATGAGTCACAGGGTGTGTGGGCTCCAGGCTGTTGCTCAGGGTGGGGAGGGTGCTGACCAGCCCTTTCAGCTCCCCAAAACTGCGTATGAGGTCCACAAGTCCAAATAATTGCCCATCCGTGCTCTATCTGCTTAGCACCTGAGCACATCAGAAACATTAGTAATCTAGTCTTACCAAGTCTATATGAGGTACACGTGTGTTATTGCAGAAACTGAAGGGATAGAGGCTAAGTGACTTGTCCAAGATCACACAATAAATCTCTGTCAAAGCTAGGAAATAAAGCTTGTTGCTTGCCTGTTCACTACTTTAATCAAAGACACTGACCTTTTGCCTCTGATGAAGTGTTTCTACCAGTGACCAAGAAATAAAAAAGGGTATATTAACTGCCAATATTATTGTACCAAGTGGCCTAATTCCCCATCATCCCCAGGCGTTTTAAAATCTCTTCAAGTGAATTGATTCCCAATTGCAGAAGTAATTTTTAACTGGTAATAAAAAGCAATCCAAACCTTGGTTTGCGATTTCTTGGATAAATATTATTGAATGTAGTTTTTTCATGGATGTTTAAATGAAATTAGGCCATATAAAATAAAAATACCACAACTTGGACCATAACTCAGGTCTATGAATAGAATGTGTGGGAATACTACTTACGACAAATTTGATAATTTCACTATTGTGTTTTGCTCTTCTGTAATTACCATTTCTTTATGTAATTGCATATAAATTAATACGCTTATAGATGCATTCTGGGATCCTAAACACACTGTAATATGTCATAAGGAACTTTAATGCATGGCTAGCTAGGTGTTAGAAAATTACTCCCAAGCTGAGAACATTTATATTAAACTGCATTTCAGCTCTCTGAATTTTTAAAGGCAGGATATAAATCTGGAAAAATGGAGATAAAGGCAGAAAAACAAGCACATCTCTTTGTTTTTGAGAAGGGTGTTTTTCCAGCACCTCATATTTATACATTATTTTTAAAAGAAAGCTTTAAAAATGTATGAAGATGCTCACCGTAGTTCTGATTTGGCCAGTTGCAGGAGAGTGTTCTTAAGCCCTTCCCCTTTTTCGGGAAAACACCTAAGTATGGATGTATACAGAAGCTGCATTTTTTGCCATTTAAAGTGCTTTATTGCCATGACTTAACAGATGTGCGCGGCTTTACAGCACTTTAAAAATGGGTATAGCGTTTTAAATTAAACCTTGTTAAATGAGGTATTAAATTTGAATCTTGTATTTTATAGCACTTTAGCAAACTACCTTAGTCCTTAGTTTAAAAATGTTCTGTATGCTGGTCAAATTTCTGACAAGTGGAGAAGTCCCAGGAAGCTACAGAGCACCCCCTGCCTAGCCTAGCCTAGCCTGCAAAGTATGGGGAGGCTCAGAGGCCCTCCTCCCCTACCAAACACTGCAATTCTGCCATGTTTAAGAGCACTGTAACTTTATAGTTCTATAAAAAGTATTCTGAATTATAGCACTATAAAACATGCACAAAGCACTTCTGAACACACCCTGTGTGCTTTAAATTATGCATATGTTGCAGTGCTGTCCAGACTGGACATGATTTCAGAAATTGGTACAACGATTCTAAGCAGTCATGATATGCTTCTTGGGGTACACTGTTTTCTAAATCACATGAAATGTCTCAGTATTTTACAACATTGGTCAAAGAGCAACAAATGTACCAAATGTGATGCTTGTGGCATTCTTAACCACTTTGAGATGGATGGTTGGGCTGCTGGAGTGCATAACTTTATTGAATATAGAATTCTGAATGCTCACAAGTAGGTTATGCTGATGAGTCTAATTTCCATGATAATTTTTCATCTTTTCTTCTGTTCATGTTCAATACCTTGTTCATGTTCTTCTCCTTTAATCCTGCCCCCCCGATTTGAGGTTTTCAAAGAAGTTCTAAATTCAGCCCTCATAGCCTGCTGAGCTTTTAACCTTTCTGAACTCCATGGCAGAATTATAATATAGGCCTAACTAAACCTGCTACAAATATCAATTCATTTGTATTTGAGTTTTGTAGTAGCGAAAAATAAATGTTATTTATATAGGAAAAAAATTCCAGACATAGTTCTTCATTGCGACAGCTGAGAATATATTGCTTAAAACAACATTAATAGGGTGGAGGGAGGGGTGTGTGTGAATTACTAACCAGTTGCCTTTCATTAAGCAAGACATTTCTTTCTTACACTTTTTCTTCCTCCACCCCTTCTATATTTTCTGTATGAACAATAAGTGCACCAGCGCCCTTCATAGTGACAAGTGAACTGAGGTCCTTGTTACAAATTACACTTAACACTAAGTGCAATTAAAATATGAACAGGTGTATGCTCAATTAGTTTAGCACATATTAAGGGGGTTGTGGCACTGCAAAATTGTTCCCTTTCAAGCAAGGGTTATCTCCCAGTAGGTACTAACTTTAATAGTTTGCTACATTCCAGTGATTTGCAACTGTTGTAAGTGAACATGTGACACCACTCTAACACATCACAATGTTCACAATGTTCACTTGCACAGTTGCAAATCACAAGGTCCTTTGGCTTTTCATCCTTTATTTACTAGCGACTCAACTCCCTTCTTGTCCACCTATCTTACTATGAACCAGAAGTGTACAACACTATATACATTAAATTTCACATGTAGTTGGAGCCCACCTCATTTCTCAGGGAGAGGATGTTACTGTGTTTGTATCTGTTCCTAGTGCTGTCACCAATGACTCGTATGACCTTGTGCAATTCATTTGTTTCATTTCCTTCTAGTAATACTGAAATAACATCCTTATTGATTCTGTTAGATCTGTAAGCAGCCTTTGATACAGTTGACTGAGGGTGAAGTTACATGTTATACTTAGACTTTACCAAGGGCACTTAAAAACACAAGCATTCATACATTAAAGGTTGTTAACTTTGAGCACCCCCAAGTTATGCCATTTCAGCCCAGGTTTATCTCTGGCCTGTGCTAACTAGTTCATGTTAGGATAACTTAATTCTGCTCCACAGAGATAAAATGAGCAATTTTCAGTCCTCCAGCATCCCAGGATGCACTGCTCCGAGCCCTCCAAGAGCAGAGAGAGAGAGAGAGAGAGAGAGAGAGAGAGAGAGCGCCCAGGTGTCCTTGCATCTATCCATGCCCTTACTCACCAGCCATCTAGTGGCAAGTCAGAGCTGCTTAGGCAAGAAATGGTATTAACCTGTTACATGAAACTAGTCATAGCATGTTCTAACGGTAACATTGCTTAACAGATTTAGTATGGTCTAAGTGTAGTGTGTAACTTTACCCTGACAGACTCTCTGTAGCAGGGTCAATGGAACAGCTCGAGTGGTTATGTGAATTTTTGGGAGAATTCAAAGGGGAGTTGTGGTCAACTGTACATGTGCCCCAAAAGTGTCCTCTTGTAGATTGATGCAGGCTGTATATTGTCAGTTCCCTTGTGCACCATGTGCATGATGTCTCTGGGAAGGTTAGTAAGGAAGCATGTCATTCATTGCAGTCAGTATGTTGATGACATTGAAATCTGTCTTCATAGCGTATGATCCAGACTGAGCAGCAGAGCAGATTACGAAGTGCCTGAATGAACCTGAATGAAGATGAATACGAGCTGGTGGCAATTCAGTTAAGGCAAGCTGAAGATGATTTTGGTGGGCTAGGGAAAGCAGCTGGAAGAGCTGACAGAGCTTGTATCAGGGCCCCTCACTGAGAGGGAGTTGTTACTGATCACATTATTAGTGTTATTGTTATTAGCAAGTGGCAGTCTGGGAGGGTTGTAAGAGTCTGGGCTGTTCCTGACTGTAGGCAAGACCACTGTACTATCTGGTCCTTGAATCTCTTCCTCCTTTAAAACAGTTATCCATGCCTGAGTTCCTTCAAGCTTAGTTTGCTAATATGCTTTATGTATCAATACATTCTGAGACCATGCAGAGCTAAGACCAGCACAGAAAGTTTCAGTTGTCTTGTTAGGTGAAGATGTGTATTAGGTGCACAGTAGGCCAGTACTCTGTGATAAGCCCAAGCTTTGAATGTTTCAGTGTTGGGTATAGCACAGACCATTCACTAGGGTGCACTTACACGTTTGTTCATGTGCTTTAAGTAACGCACATTAAATTTAGTACCTCCAGGTGCCTATACACGAGTGTGGAGGCTGCTCCAATGTACTGGAATTCCAGATTAATCGAGTCTGCTGGAGCGTGGCAATTACTGCATTTCAGCAGCCTCCTGCATCTCATGTATCAGTGTCCTTGTGCTTAAAAATGGCAGTGGGGGGTGCTTGAATTAAAGCTCATTGAATGAGTTTCAGTTTAGGTGCCCTCGCTGCCATTTTTCAGTTTGGGATTGCTGATGCATGAGATATAGCAGTGCTTTAATGAGAGTGGCTTTTGGAGCTGCTCTAATTAAAGAGCTGCTGCTTCCCCCTCCAACCCCTGGAGCATGTGTAAAAGTGCCTTCTATTGCTCTATTGTGAAGTACTAGAAAAAGGTGTATTAGCTTATTTTAACGTGCATTAAGTAAAGAGCATGGGGGTTTTGACACTTTTTAATGAGCATTAAAATAGGTTAATGAGCATTAAAGTGCACATACAGACATACCCAATGATACCCATTTTAAGTATGTATGTGCTCAGTTAAAATCTTTAGGGGGGGATTATTTTTTAATAATAGTACTCATAAGCAATACAGTTCTCAACCTCCCTGGCTTGATCTGTGTTTACTTTTAATGAGGATCACTTAAGTGTATTGCTTAAAAATGCATATAATGTTAGCACCCAAAAAACCCAAGCAATATTGAGACGACTTTTAGTTGGGTGCTGTACAAACACAAGAGAAACCACCCTTGCCCTAGAAAGTTTATATACTAAAGACACAGGCATATGAACAGCAGAGGGTAGGAGTCAAATTGCAGGAAATTAATCTGGGGAAGAATTAGCCCAAATTACCAATTAGTCCATTACAAGTATTGTAGCCAGGAAGAAAAACCAAACAAGCAAATCTTCCTTCTTTCAAAACCACCACAACAGATTAGATGTCACAATATTTTTCCCTGCTTCAGATATTGTGCGGATTTTATGATTTTGAAAAATGCAATTACATTGCTCTTTACAAGCTGGTACTTTAATATTGTGTTCAAAGTCTTTTAACAGCAGAGCATATGAAAGCTACTTCACCCTTTTGTCAATTTGTGCATTCTTGCTAACAACTAACGTGCTTTAGCCTGCTCATTGCTTTTAGTGTTTTGCCAGTGGGATTTACAGAGGCTCTTCTTCAGACTTTCTTCCTTGACTTGTAGAAAAGAGGTGTTTTCAGATCGGACTATTTTTGGTCTCAGCTATGCCTGTGGCATTGCCAAATGATTTCTCCCTCTCCCTCCCTTCCATTTCTATACTGAAGCAAAAAAAGTATAAATAGGAGGCTGTAAGAGTGATTGAGTGAAACATTTATGCTAGACTTGTGATTCTAGTTTGTAGGCAGGAGAGACCTCTAGCTTAAGTATATAACAGTGTAGAACTGGCTATGAATAGAAATACACTGAGTTTATCAGATCACTTTACAATAGAAGATTATTTTTGTATCACATTTGTCTCTATGGTAAATAATCATACTAATTTACTCTTGGAAAGATGATAATACTGGCTGACCCATCTCTTACAGGAAAGAACAGGATTAATTACTTGATGTCTGTCTCTTTTGAAAGCTTTAAGCTATTATTAAATGCTAATGCTTAGATCCTGGTCACTTTTGCATTGCAGTGCTGGTAAGAAAGGAGGATGACGTTGCCCCTGACTGTGCTGCTCTGAACCTATATGATGGGGTTTGGGGGGGGAACAGAAGTGAGGGAGCACCAGTAAAGCAGTTTCCCCCATTGTTCTAGTGGCCAGGTTGGGGCTAGCATGGGGACAACCAAATGCCATGACTTTAGAATACTCTTTCCATTTACAGGCCCAGATCCAAGCCTTCTTTCTCCTGGGAGTAAGTCTGTAGCAACTGCTGGCAGAGCCATAACCCAGCACATAGGCAACTGTGGTTTTAAAAGGCACAGACAGGCTGTGTGTACCATTTAAAGTGTATCTTTTAACAACAGTTAACATGTTTTTTAATGAACATATAAACCTCAGCGTGCTGTAGTTTTTGAAAATCCCTGGCAAATAGCACTGTCAGTACAAAAAGAGAATCACTGGCTCTTCCGAGCTGAGATATTTTAGTTTAATTCCCAAGAGCATCCTTTGATTGTATTCCCATCAGTAATCCAAAATGTTGGCTCTAGGGTCTGGGATGCATGATATATTATAAAGCAGGACACTACTGCCCTTTAAAAATGCGCTTAAAGATATGTAAAAGGCTAGCATTAATTTGCAAGTGAAGTACATTTTTCCTTTGGGGTAAAATAATTATTTTGGAGATTTAATTTGTTGTATATTTCCTGCTGAGTTCTGGAAACATTAATTTGCTTTCTTGATGTCTCTGTGATGTACAAGGACAATTCCTGACATTTGACCCTCTGGCTGTAGCTTATGTTAATGAGACAAATATCTGATATCTGTTTCTAACAGTGTGGAGAATGTAATATTCAGACCCTTTCTGGGAAACAAACAGATATAGACAAATACAGTATATTGGGAGAAAAGAGAAAGGAGTCTCTTCATAAAAAAAAATGTTTATACCAATATTTTTCAGCTATTATACTTGAATACTGCTGAAATATAACATTTATCTTGGCATTCCATTCCTTTCTGTACTCTTGAAGGCCTCTCTCTATTTTATTACTGTTAACATACCATAACAAATGTCTTTCAGATGTGAAAAATCAATCATCTCAAAAATGTCTCCAGTAGTTATTTGGGTGGATTAATGCAAGGTGTTATGAGAATAATGTTCAAATGAGATGTCATAGTTGAGCAATGCAAGTCACCAAGGAATAATAGTAAATTGATCATGTTTCCAGCTTTGGGAAGCTTGGAAAAAAATAAACACACATAAGAAAGATAAACTAAAATTCTGGTATATAATATATTAAACCCTGTGGAATGAACAGGCGCTTTGTGACTTGTATCTCTGCAATACAGTGTACAGTTTCCTAGTTTGCAAATTCTCAGCACTTGGTCCAGTCCATAGCTTCAGAACTATATCCCAGACTTCTTGAGGAGTAGAATATAGGCATTTGAGGAGGGATTTTATTGGAGATAAACTTACCCTTTAATTTTAAATTTGTTAATGTTCTGCTGTTTCCTAAAGTCATGTCTCAAGGCTGCATGTGTCATGGTCCTGGAGAGGCAGATCTTTCAGTAGGAAAGAAGAATGATTTTTAGTCAACACTAGGTTTTGGCCATATAATGCAAGTGATTTCTAACAGCCACTTGAATCAAGTAAATGTGGACCCAGTATATACTGAGTGCAAGTTGTAGCTGGTCTGACATGGAAGCAGTCATCTCTGTGAGTCTTCTTTCCCAATTAGGAGCTATTTAGATTTAATTTCTTTGCAAGATCTTGCTTATTTGACTCTTTCAAAAGGGCTAAATTTGTGAACAAGTAGTAACTCAAATTTGTAGTGTACGGTCCTCCATATATTTCACTGACTCAATAGAAAGCATTTTCTAATTAATGTTGCAGCATCCAGACTATATCCTTCAAATGTTCAAAACTTCCATTTGATCATGTAATATTCTGTATGCTGTTGCATTTTATGAACATGACTAATTCATAACAAAATAAAAATGCTCCACATTTCTTAATCAAATCAATGTAAAACTGATCTTTTTTATTCAGCATGAGAAAAAGTATAAAACATAACTTTCTCGTTTAGTTTAGTTATGTAATTCCAGTCAAGGAATTGTGAGGCCTTGTGTCATTGGGGAGCTGAAATAAAGCTTGCTTAGGGGAAAGTTACATCACTGAATGCTAAGAGTCATACTGGCTTTATGGAACCACTGTCTGAATTAAATGTTGATAGTATTTTGAGTCATAGATTTCAGTGTCATACTTCTGTGTAATACAGAAATTATAACAGTTGCATCCACTACAGTAAATCTATCCTTTAGTCTTCAAGTCCTATGATCCATCAGGATGTTTTCATATTTTGTAATAGTCTGTGCCACAGGTTATCTTTATTTGCATAGTAGTGACCCACTCTGTTTAAAAAAGCATGCAAACTATTGTATGCAAACTACTTACAAATCATATTCTCTGAGATCCTTATATCTTTCTGGAAGTTAGGAAAGCCTATTTATTAAATGTCAATTGTGATTACCGTAAACTCAGCAACCAGGAAAGGAACCCAAATCTAACTTAAAACACAAGGCAAGCAGTCACTTGTAAAGTTAACCTTGTATTAGAACAAGAAAAAATGCATGCATATTTTGACTTCATGTTAATGCATGACTTTGAATAATACCTCATTTATTGCATCAAGGCATGGAAAACGGGAAAGAGAGAAATGGAATGGAAACAATGGATACCTTGACTTATTGGGGACATGTTATGCCTCTTCCTTCAGAACAACAAATATCTCTGGAGAGGTGATGGGAATCTGAAGTGATATTATGATGCTTCCTGTGTCACACCACTGAATGCTAGCCAGTTCCTGTTATTTTATTGATCATATTAATAGAGTTCATATTCTGCCTGATTTTGGTCAGCTGCTTGACAGGGGCTTAGCCCATACAGCACACTAGTCTATAAGCAATTCAGCATGGGATAGGAATCAGAGTGGGAGGAATTAGAAACTCTTCAGAGTCCCCTGGCATGGTCCTTTATTTCATCACAGTCAAAGTAAAATCCTGGCTTCGATGAATTCAGGGACAAAACTCATACTGATTTGGTTATTGGTTACCTATCATTTTTAGAGGCTTATTGTATTCCTTCCAGTGCTGTGCGAAAACTGGGGTTGTGATGTATAAAGAGTATTGTTAGCCAAAATACTATTTAAAAATACTGTATGTGCTTTCCTAGTTTCTTCATTGTTCATGGTTAATCATTGAAAGATCTTGGTACATTTCCTAAAATGGGCTGTATTTGAAGGTAGGCTGGCTTGCTTAAAACAGGTCTCAGCTCTGTCCCTGGAACGGACATACATGAAGGGCTCTGTCCTGATAGAGCTCATTGAAGGATCTGTGCCTAATATTGTTTAGTTCATTTTTATTTGATATAATCCCTGTTAAGATTTTTAAAAACTAAAATATTTTTAAATGCTTGCAGCCATTCAATTATACTAGATAATGAACTCTTTCCAAGGTGAATGAATTAGCGTATTATTTTTCTGTAACTACAATTTGTAAAAAAATGTTTATAAGATTACCAAAGATGAAAGGATTTCTGATTCCTTTTTTTTGGTGATGCTTTCAAATTTCCAAAAACACTAGTGCAAATTATATGGTACCGTGTTTGGAGGTATATAATTCAGTGTGGTTCATTAGGATAATTAGAATTTTGTGTTAATTTGGAAACTCCAAATAAATCCTTTCACAAAAGTTCTTCAGTAAGTTTTGGGGTTGTTGGCTGTCACTGAGTTAGTCGAAGGGCATAGGCAGACAAGGTTCTTTGGGTAGATGTGACATCTTTTATTAGACCCACTAAATAGTTGAAAATATTGTTCTTTGCGAACTTTCTGGCACAAATGCCCTTCTTCAGGCATAGGGAAAGTCTACTGTTGTTTCGTGCTCTCCTATATGGAATAAAAGCCAATATGCAAAATGCAGGTCTATGAAAATGCAAATGTGTGGCAGTGAGAATCAGAGGTAATAGGGGACAATAGGGGTGAAACAGATAGGTGTGGGGGGAAAGCAAAGAATGTGGACCTGGTTACAGAATATAGCCGGTAAAATGTAGATAGGTTACCTGGAGTTATTGGATGGCAGGCAAGTTATAATGTGCCATATAAATCCAGTGTCTATATTTAGTCCATTTTTTTTGTAACCAGTAAATTTATGACATGAAGTTCGTAGCCTGGTCTACAAAAGGTGTTTTGTAAATTCCCTTTGAGGATTAGAACTGGGAGACTGGAGAGGGAATGGTTGTCTTATGAGAAGTGTGTACCCACAGGTAATTAGGTATTTTTGCCTTGGATAGATTTTCAGTGTGCTTTCATTCTGGTACGCAGTCATTGTTTGGTTGCCATCAGGGCATTTAGTGCACTGGGTGAGATGTATTACATTTCTGGAGATGCAGGAGTAAGGTCCAGGAATGATGATGGTTCTGTGGTAGGGTGTAGTTATCCAGTTATCCGCTGGATACAATAAATCATGGACTAAATATAGACATTGGATTTATGGCACATTATAATCTGTCTGCCATCCAATAACTCCAGGTAACCTCTCTACATTTTACCAGCTACATTCTGTTACCAGGTAAACATTCCCTGCTCCCCACCATCCATCTACCTGTCTCACCTATTGTCTTCCATCGCCTTTGATCCTCACTGCCACTGCATTTTCACAGAGCTGCATTTTGCATATTGGTTTCTATTCCACCATGGAGAACACACAACACCAGCAGACTCTCCCTATGCCTGAAGAAGGATGTTTGTGCCCAAAAGCTTGCAAAGAATAATTTTTCCAACTATCTTGTGGGGCTAATAAAAGATATCACATTTACCCAAAGAACCCTGTGTCACGCTGTACATGTGCAGGGGTTTTTATGATTTAAATTAGTTTGATATGTTGCAAACTAAACCACATGTGGATTTAGTTTAGTTTTCAATGTAGCTATTTGTAATGCTGCAGCCTTTGACAGCTTGCCCCCCACTGTGGGAGAGGTGGACTGAAGGCAGAAGCATTGAAGGACTTGATCCCTTTTTTTTTCCCACAGAGCCTGCCTGCATCTCCCATGGGGGTGAGCTGCCAGTGGGCCAAGTGGCCCCGAGCTGCAGAAGGCCCCAGTCCTTCCTTCTGCAGCAACAGTGCCCCCCTGGGACTTCCTGGGTGGGCTGCTAGTGGGTGGGTGCTGCCCCAACTTGGGCTCAGGGAGCAGTTGGATCGGGTTGGGTGCTGCCTGCAAGCTAGGGCATCACCCACCCACTAGCCACCTGCCTGGGTAGCCCCCAGGGGTACTGCTGCAATGGAGAGAAGGTCCAGGGCCCCCCACTGCTCAGGGCCCACCAGCAGCTTGCCCCCCAGCCACAGGAAAGGCAGGCAGGCTCTGTGGGGAAAAAAAAAAAGGATCAGGCACTTCACCACTTCCCCCACCCCCCCAGCAAAGCCTGCCCATATGAGCCTGCCCCCCTGAGCTGCAGGGGGAAGCAGCTGGCTCCAGTGCAGGGCTTCACCTGCTGCAGGTCACACTAACCTGCCAAGACTGAATCAATTCAGGCTCAGGCTTTTTGAATGTCTGTCCCTAGCCCTGGAGAAGAGAAAACTGAGTGGGGGATTGGATAGCAGTCTTCAAATACCTGAAGGGCGATTATATAGTGGTTGGGCATGAGCCTCTATCTGTGGCCATAAGGGAAAGGGCTAGGGGCAATGCCCTGAAACTGCCACAGGGGAAAGTTAGGTTAGAGACTAGGAGGAATTTTCTGACTATGAGGATCTGGAGCCTTACAGATTTTCAAGAGCTGGTTGGACAGACATTTGGCTACAATAGTTTAGTCAGAGATAATTCTGGCTTAAGCAGGGGGCTGGACTGGATGACCTTGTGAGGTCCCTTTCAACCCTACTTTCCTATGATTCTCTGCTTGTTTTGGAGCTGGGCCCAATTTAGATTGAATCCACCCATAAAATCCTTACCTTCAGTGATCTATCTGCCTTTCTAAAGTGTTTGCATACCATTCTTATGCTAAATAGTTTAAAGTTTGAGTCACAGCATCGATTTAATTGAGCAAACAGGAAGAAATATCCTTGGAAAATACTCATCATCACTCTCTTCTCTTTATCTTGCCATTTTGCCTATAAGCAAATAATCTATGGCTGAATTGTTTCCTAAGGAGATTAAATGACGGGCTAAAAATGTAGATGTTGGAAATACCTGCAGCAGTTTCACTATCCTGCTGTGGTTTGTTTCACTAGCTCTATTGGAAGTCTTTGTAGCAGACTGTTCAAGATGTGAGCTGTCACCAAGAAAGAATCTGTTTGACACTACCAGGCTCTCTCTGCTAGGCAGCAGAGATCAGAAACTAGGGCTTTCAAGGTAAATGAACAGCTTTTGATCTGTTAATTCATACAATTTAAATTTTAAAGCAAACTGCCAGTGAGTCGCATCTTGCTAGGTTTTAGGAGGAATCCCAGAAAAGATCAGAACCCCATGTTACGTACTGGAAACACAGACACCTTTTACAGATACAGTAAAGGGGTGACGTAGGGATAATTTCTTTTTTTTCACTTGCAAATTTTATATGTATTATCTTATAAGGAAACATTTTAAACTACCATCTTAATTTTTGTGTTTCTATCAGCATGCCTCTTAAAAAGGATATAATTAGCCTCCTTTGGTCTTATGGTAAATAAATATTTGGTAGGAAGTAAGTGCCCCAAAATCTGAGGCATATTATCTACTTTTAGTAGTTAGAAGTACAAATCACCGTAATCCACTCATCTGATGTTGGAAGCAACTTGCAGGCTAGGAACAGAAGTTACACATAAACCAGTTTAAGTGATCAGAAACCTGTTTAAACCTGTAACAGACCAGAAATTCAGTATACATAAACTGCTTTCAGAACGGCCAGAAATGGTTTAAGATAAACCTGGTTGAATGTAATATCAGACTTAACTGATTTAAGTCAAACTGGTTTACAAAACTTCTGTCCCAGATCCCTTCCTTGTTTAAGTTAACTCACAGTCCCCCAACATCCCAGGATGCTTTGCAGTCCTGGGCTGGGCTGTGTTGTCTGCTCCAGTGGAGCAGGGTTGGCCCCACCCCTCTCCTCCCTAGCTGGAGCACTGTCACTGCTCCAGCTGGTTGAGAAGGGGATGGAAGTAGGGGTGGGAGACTTGGTTCCAGACTGTAACCAGGGTCTGCCCTATTTTGGCCTTCATTTGTGGCATTTAACAGGTGTACAGACAGATTGGCAACTACATTTGTGAGCATATATAGATAGTTTTAGTTTAAATGCAGAAAACACATGTTGCTTGTGCATGTAAACCCAAACACTTCTTCTCACAAGTAAATATAAAAATAGTATACATGAATGTATAAGATATTGGCTTGGTGATAGTCCTTGGATCCCTTCCTAATGCTAAGTGAATATAACAGCCTGTAACTTTTTCACACCTACAGCAATTCTCATTTAGCTCAGTGAGAGATGCTTTTGGACTGGGGGTTAGATCTCTGTAGAATATGTGAGGTCATACAGAGCAATAGAAGTGTTGTGCAGGCTAAGTTGTGCAGATGCAAGTGGAAGGTATGTTACAAAAATGGCATTCTTAAACTAAATCTTCATTAAAACCAAGTAAGTGTGGTAACCTGCAAGGCTTGTGAAACAATGATAGCTGAGAACACATTTGCTAGTGTTACACACAGACAGATTCCTGACACCCCTCCCCACATTCAGTCACCTATTCAAAACATTTCTAGAAATTGATTTTACATGCTTATTTCTTTGAATAATTGGTGATAAAGATCATTTCTCATATGTCAGGCACATTACTGCTTTGTTGGAGAACTGGTTAACCAATACTTGACATGCAGTAACAAGCATGATGCAATTGATGAAACATAGTTTAACTGTCAGTAAATTTATAGGGATAGCAAATAGACTTAAAATAGTATAAGTGGTAAATCTAGAAATGTCTGACTTGGAGGATAGCTCCAGAATAACTCTGTGACTGTGCAAAAAGGTTTATGTTGTAAACACAGTGTTTTTTGTCCTAGGCCCCTGGGTTATAAGACTTTCACAGAAGTTACACAAAAAAAAGGGGAGGGAGTTTCTTGCAACCCTCATGCATATGTGTTTTGGAAAGGCATAAACTTGTGTTCACTAAGGTCTTGTCTGCACAGAAAAGTTATATTAATTATGTAAATACAGTTAAAGCATAGTAATCTGCACTCCAGTGTGGATGCAGTTATACCAGTAAAAAGTGTATACAAGATGAGGCATTTTTCTACCATTATAGTTGCATTCACGTTGAGGAATTGTACAAGTTCATCTTTGAGTAAAACTCACACCCACCTCTCAAATAGTTATTTTGGTCAAAAACCATATGCAGCAAGGCTTCATAATGGAATTCCAGGAAGGAGATTGGAAAGTTACTGTATCTCCTTCTGATACCCTGGAAACACTGTTTGGCATTACATGAGTATTATTGCATTCTCTTTAGCTCTGAGAATCCAGAATCCTACACGTGTGAGAGAGAATATTGTATGAATAGGAAGTAGAACTGAGCTTGCCTGTTATTTTTCTCTTCTCTGAATCCATTTCTCAGAAAAGGGAAGAAACAACTTGCTTCCATTCTTTCTTTTCTTGCAGCCTAACTGAAGTTGGGAGGGTATCCTGGGATCTCTCATCAAAAAAAAAAAAACCACAACAGAAAAAG
>NW_017729022.1:140941318-140945873 GCF_001723915.1 Gavialis gangeticus
GATCTCTCATCAAAAAAAAAAAAACCACAACAGAAAAAGGAATAACTTGTTTGCCTCTTAGGTATCTGCTACATATTACATTTATTAAACAGCTGCTTAATGAATGACACAGTAAATTTAGACTGGTCACGTGTGAACTAAGACTAGCCACAAGTGCAAAGTATTATTGCATAATTAACTGGCTAATCATGCAATAAATTTAGACCAAATGAAAAGTAAATATCATGTGATAAGGTGACTACCCAGCTATAAAAAGAGTCAACCAGCTCTAAAGTTAGCGTGTGAAATGGTGTAACAGCTCTAAAGCTGGTTTTTATCTAGAGTTGATTTGAACATGTAGCAGGGCCCTTATTGACATGAATGTCTGGGTGTAAATGAACTTTTCCCCAAGGAGGACATAGCATTACATTTTCTCTTCTTCCAGGTCTAAAGAAAACCTGGAACCCTTTAAACCAGTGGTACTCACAGTTTTTTCACTGGTGGGTCAGATGGGCAGTGCCTGATCCTTCCAGAGGCCAGATCCACTGGGGCCCCATGCCTGGGCACTAACCTGGCCAGGTGGAGGGAGGGGGCATGGGTCAGCCCTGTGCTGGGGAGGGGGCATGACCTGGGTTCAGCCTGGCCAGGTTGGAGGAAGAGGGCATGGCTTGGTCCTGCTCTGGCCACGAGTGGGGAGGGTCATGGCCCAGCTCTGACCTGCCCCGTGGGGCTTGTAATTTCGGCAGTGGGAAAGGGTCTAGCAGCATTAACTTCCACTGCTTCCCTGCTGCCAAATTTCCCAACCTCTGGGGAGCCTCATGGGCCAGATTCCAAGGCTCCACAGGCCACATTTAGCCCACAGGCTGGAGGTTCAGCATCCTTGCTTCAAGCAATTAGCCACTGCTTGAAAATTACTGCTGTGGTTATTCTAAAGCAGTGATTCTCAGCTAAGGTGCTGTGGCACCCTGGGGTGCCTTAAGATCCTTTTAAGGGTAATGTACAGTATTAGCACCGTTCAGTATGCAAACACCTACACGTGGTTCACAAGATAAAGCCAGAGGTTTCAAACAAGGCTCCAGAGTATCAAAAACATATTGACCTGCTTTGGTCTTTCTGAGGTCTTTGCCAGCAAAGAATTACCCCATTATTTTTCCATATTTAAAAAATGAGGCAAAGCCAAAAATTGGCATTTTCAGAGGGGTACCTTGAGTCTAACAACAGTAAATGGTATCTAAAAAGGTTGAGAACCACTGGTTTAAAAAGTTACAGGTGCAACAGGTAAGTTGTCAGCAAGAACAGAGACTGATTTTGCTATATAAAAAACATAGGTTGGGCATCACTTAAAAGCTCTGGGTGGCAGGAATGGTTGCCTGGCATACTCTGGACTGAAAACCCTGTATTTTGGTAGTACTCAGTATTTGTGGAAGCTGAGGTCAGCCTTGTTGTATTCTCTTGTGTTAATAAATGTTTAATTTTATGCATTTTAAATGTGCTGCAAATCATCTTCTCACGCCTATCCTAGTTGGGCACCCACTGACCATGTCCAGACCTTTCAGCACATTCCTGGCTCAAACGTCATCATGGAAGGAAGAGTTTTGCTCACTTACCTTTAACTGAGCTGTCTTTGTTTTTGCCTTGCAGAAAAGCTTCTCTGTCAGTCAGTTGTTTCCCACAATTTTCTAAGGGAGCCCTGTTGTATATGCTGGCAGTGAGTTGTACTCTTCACCTCCTGTGTTTCTTCCCACTCTCCCTTTAACTCTCCATTTTCTCTGTCTTTTCAGTCCTTGCCTCTCTCTCCCACCCCTCCTTTTCTATTGTTCCATTAGGTTGCTTTGCTTTCTTTTTTGTTTCTTTACACCCTCTGCCTGTTCCTCATACCGGAGGCTACATGTGTCTTCGAATGTTTGCAGGAGTGGGACATCCAGCAGTGACTCAGTGTGGCTGGGCAGCATGTGTTTTTGCAGCTGCTGTGGGAATGGCAAAAGAGATGCTTGAAAAAGCAGGCTGCTGTTTCAGCCTGCAGCTCTGTATGCCTGAGTTACTGTCTGGATTATAGGCCACCATAGGAGCATGGGGAGGTGGGGGATGAGCAGGAAGGGATAAAGTAGCCTCTGTTTTCCAGGAGCTGTGGGAGCCCGTAGTATGGGGGATTGGTCACACAGCTCTCACCATAGGGTTGTTCTTCTCTGTGCCAAACTAGGTTCATAGATGTTAGGGGCTGGAAGGGACCTCATGAGGTCATTGTGTCCAGCCCCCCTGCACTTGGGCAGGAAAACCCCTTTCACAAGTCTCCTAACTCATTCCTGATCTGGCAATGGCTGCATTTGCAATAGGATTGGAAGAGTGGAGCCACACTTACAGTCAAGTCAGACTCTGATTAGGGACAGTACATGGCCATCTACTGTGCATGGGGGAAGGATGCACAAGTTCCTTCTAGGTCTGCCCTTCCTTCTCATTCAGCAGCAGCTGATCACAGATATCACAAATGCAGGGGTAAATAAGCACTTAAATGAAGCTGGTCATACCAACTGCCTGAGAAAGGGTAAAGGAGCAGTGAGTTTCTAGGGTTTCATCTCCCAGCTCTGTAGGAGCTGCAGGAGTTGGGTGAGAATGTAGAATATACCCTATAAAGTGCAAGGGGTTTGGGGTTTTTTGTTTCCAGCTACTATATTCCCCTTGCAGGTCAGAGAGCAATAAGAGTCATTTTGCTTTGCAGAAGTACAGTGGACCCCGGGAGGTTCCTGTGAGAAAAGTGCCTGTAAAGCACAATAGAGCCCTCTAAAGTGAAGTGAAAACCAGTGAAATACATTGAAATAGCGTGGGACTCTAATGGCACTTGAGTAAAAATGGCAATTCCATCATACCCAAAGTTAGTAAATGTAGTTTCCCATGCTAGTATCCACACTGTTTCAGTTGTTTTCATTTCCCATAATTAACATTTAAACTAGAAAGATCCTTCCCCCGCCCCCAGCCTGTTGCATTCAGGTCTTCAGCACATTCATTGCAAGAGCTAACCAGAAACTACTGCATACAAGCACAGCACAGTAAGAAGTCCTAGGTAGTTGCTGCATCCTAGACAGATCAGTGAATGTGCAGAGGCATGGTGACATGCCTTGATTTGTTGCCATGTGATGGCTGTGAGCCAGATTGTGTTTGGCTGCTATCTGTGGCTCAGGCGAGGGAAGATAACGACTTTGAGCATCTGTTTTGGGAGTAAGCTGGGATGAAGAATCTACTGGGAACCTGGACATTATATTATCAAGTTCTGCGAGGGTTTGGCTGGGACATAAGTGGCTGTGCCTGTGGATAGGCCCTGTTGGGGGCAACTAGGAGGTTAGCAGCATGGGGTAACCGGTTACCAGAGGTCAGGGAAGAGATCCAAGAGACAGTCTGAGATGTAAACCGAGATCAGGAGCCAGAGGTCAGAGAACTGATGACGAGTTCCAGAGCAAATCCAGGATCAGGGTCAAGGAAGCCAAGCTGAGTCAATCTGTTAGGAAAACCACAGGGAGCAGAACCAGTGCTGAGTTTCAGGGGAGATTCAAGTTCAGGGTGAGGAAAAGCCAAAGCCAGGTCAGAAGTCAGGAGAACCAGGGAGATCAGTGAACCCAATGCTTGCTGCAACAGGCTGAGACTGTGTGGAAACATGCCTGTAGCCTGAGGCTGCAGGTGTGTTTAAAAAGGGGTAAGAGGTGCTTTCAGCAACCAGTCTGGTTGTAGAGAACTGGGTCAGCCTCCTTAGCTGGGGATCAGGGGCAGGTGTGGGAACTCACGTGCTTGGCCCAGCCAGGCCTGCTTGATCATCATCCCTGACAGGTTCAAGTTCCATTTATCCTGGAGCCCGTTTACTGGTATTGTCATCTATTGATTTCCCCTGGATATCCATCCCCCATGGGATCCCAAGCAAGGAGATTGCAGTTTCAGAATTAAGAAATGCCATCAAAAGGTGCAGTTTCTAGCTCAATAAATTAACAACAGAACAACTGATTTTTCAGCAAATGATAAAAGCGTATAAAATTATATACTGGAAGGAAGTAGGATTGCTTAAAGTTTTAACCAGTAAATAGCCACGTATGTTGAACACTGGCTTGGGCAAGTTAAAAAAATGAGGGGCTGTTTGCTTTTCAATTATTTGCTTTTACTTAGGAGCACTTCTCGAAACAAAACCTTGTCATAAGTATCTGGAGTTTTAAATCCTTAATTTCTACTTTAAAAACATTCCACAAAATCGGAATTTTGTATGATTTGAGATGGCTTAATTGTGCGCCTTCCCTCATTCAGTCATGATTTTGATCATTTTTTTTCAGCTAAGACTTATGTTTGTGGTAATAAGGATCAAGTAATAGAGCATGGTATGGGGCTATGATGCATCAGACGCAATGGCTTTTGATCTCTACTCTTAAAAATATTAAGATACAGTAAGTTATTTTTTCTATATTGAGGCAGCTGTTTGTCAGCTGTAATCTATTTTTTCCCCAAGTGCTCTTTTATTAGTAAAGTTTTTTTAGTTTGTCTTTTCATAACAACAGGATTTTTTTCCTAATTGGCATGCTTGTTTCAAATCAGGGAACCCGCC
>NW_017729022.1:140945887-140948825 GCF_001723915.1 Gavialis gangeticus
CATTGGTTTAAATCAATCACTATTTTTTTTTACCAGGGTGAAGAATTCAGGATAAGCCTTGATACTGTGCAGCAGTGGTTACATTGCTGCTGCTTTTGGAAGTAGTGAATTGTGCTTGGTGCATATTATTTAAATAGTATTGGTGGTGAAGGTCATTTTAATTAGCATTTTAGAATGTTAAATTCTTGGAAGAGCATAGCAATTTTGTGCGTTTGGGCCATGTGCTGTAAGGCAAGGCTAGTGATATTGTAGTTCTGATACTCTAAAGAGTTAAAATTGCTCAACACAGAATCTGCTTACTTGTTACTGCATAGTGAGGGGGCATGTTAGCCTGCTGACCTTGCAACTGCAAGGTTAAATCTCCCTGTGTGCTGACTCAGACACAGGATGTTGACAGTTGATCATTCAGTCATCTGTGTGTGCCAGTCCACCTGTAGCATTACAGCTAACAAAATTAATTACACTGGGTAGAAATTACAATGGCTTCATGTTTTAGGCCAATAAATATTGGCTTTAATGGAAGCTCAAGTGGAGGGGGAAAAAAGGGCTGTTATTCTTAACAATAATCTGCGTGTCTGCCCAAGGATAGAATTCAGAGCTTACTTTCTTCCAGGAGAGGAATTTGTTTCCAGAAGATGTAGGATCACAGTTCTTAAAATGAACCAATTTAATTCTCTTTTAGCCATCAGGAAATAAAACACCCAGCTATCTTGAATATGTAGCTGTGTCTGTTACTCCTCTGATATCAAAAAGAAAGAAAAATCCATCTGAAACCATTACAATAACAAAACTGACACATTTGTTTTCACGTGATTAATTTTTAACAGGCATTTGCATGTGTTACTTGGTTTTACACTTAGAGGGAATTGTTCAGATTAGATTTTTGAAGAGTGTTGTCAACAATTCAGCAAAGGGAAGGTCAGGAAATATATTTCTATTAATGAACACTACTTTATTCATCATTTCTGAATCAGGGGGTGCATATGTAAAGCTTATACTTGACTTTTTGTTAAGTTCTATTCTACCATTTTAGTTATATGTCCAAAGTGCCTTTAGCTGGAGTAAGATAAGAAAAAGAACTTTAATTTTTATTTTTGAGGTAGTGAAACGAATGTATGATTGATAGTCTGGTTGAATAAGGTCAATCACTGCTGTGTAAGAGCTGTAATATGTTGTGTGACATGCAGTTGATACATTTGGCACTACAGGTAAGTAAATCTGGCCCATCTGTTTTACCAGTTTTATTCAGTATGTGTCATTAGAAATAAGTGATGTCTCTTACTTATATCTCATCCATTTGAGGTCCTTTCAGTTTCACTGCCTTGGTGGCTAACATGGCAGTGGTCAAAGTGAAAAATTTCATGTTACTGTAAATGGAGTTTTATTGATTCTGTAACGCAAAGGTATAGGGAAATGTTGATCAGAAAGGGGAACAGAGCACAAGAGAAGGCACAGAACACAAGAGAAACTGTACAATGGTTTCAGATGAACTATTTGCCTGTGAACACTGATGTGAAAGCAATGCTAATGCATAATATGCAGGGGAAGAAGCTATGGAAGACAAAGCATTGCTTCAAGTATTGTGTCTTCCCATTTGTAAAGAAGACAAGTTTTCTTAGTGGAAAAAGAAATATCAGAAGTTAGTCAAATAAGCTGTTGTGTGTGTTAAGTTAGGAACTGGATATTTAAAGATATGCTCCAAAAAACAAAGTCATATACAAAGTTGCTGAAGAAAGATATGCTAGCTAAAACAAGGCAGCAAAATATATGAACCTGAAAGAACCATGTGTACACATTTTGTTGAGAAAAGTGGCTGAGAATACAACTATTACACAGTGTTGTGTAATGAAGCCAAATTCAAAAATGTTATTGGGTAAGGTAGAAAGAATTTGACTTAGAGAATGTTTGAAAACAGCTGAAGTATATTTAAATACCACCGATAATGATGGGATATTATTTGTCATTCATTGTGCACCCATAAGTATGTCAATTTCAGAATTTTGAAGTGTGTAGATATGGAAACAATGTCATTTACAAACGTAATTGTGTTTCTTCAGATGAACTAAGGGGAAACTAAGATGACATCTGTTGATTACAGAAGTCACTTGTGCTGATGGACGAATCAAAGATCCTTTCTTTGAAATGATCTTATGAATGTGTAGTTATACTGCCTATACTGGGAAATGCAATCACATATTTTGGTACTTGAATGAGCTGTTCAGAATAGCCCGAAGAAAAAAAATTGTAATAAGCTTGAAAATGCTCAAAAGACATGTCCAGCATGAAGGAGATGTTGAACTTGGAAAATGAAGGTATTTTCATAGAGAGAAGAGCAAAGTATAGCGAACTCTCAATTGAATAATTCATTGCCAACAAACACATTAGAAACAAATCATAAGGTGGAGGTATTCCTTTATAAAGATGTTATAAACTTCGTCAGCATGCTTCATAAAATGGTGGCTAAGGTGGAGAGAACAAACTAGCTGAAGTTGAAGTCACTGATGAGGATACTAAAGGTCCATATATATCTCCAGTGTACACACACGCACGCACGATAAGAAAAGGCAGTTGTATACATTGATGACTTTCTATACCACACAAAAAATTATGTGGAAAAAAAAAATCTGTTCATTTTTCAATAGATTTCTCTGACATGCTGACAAAATGCATGACCGCAAAGCTTTAAGTTAAGAAAATATCTGTTACATTTTTAACGTAATCAGTTGATTACAAAATAAGGACTGCTCGGGTGCATCTACATGATACGTTTACCATGGAGCTAATTAGCCCTGCAGTAAAAGCTCAGCGTTTATGTTCGTGGGCCTACTAGGCCACAGAAAACTAACTCCGCTGCAGGCTGTAAATACAAATACTATCCTGCAGTGGCATTCTTGAGTGCACAGCACCACATGTGTAGACAATGATGGGACTTCCTGGA
>NW_017729022.1:140953825-140963748 GCF_001723915.1 Gavialis gangeticus
AACTCCGCTGCAGGCTGTAAATACAAATACTATCCTGCAGTGGCATTCTTGAGTGCACAGCACCACATGTGTAGACAATGATGGGACTTCCTGGAGCATGAGGGTGCTTCAGTGCAGGGCTGCCTGCTGGCTAGCCCTCCACTGGACTGCCCTCATGCCCCAGCCAGCCCCTCTGCAGAACATTGAGCTGGGTCGGAGCAGCCATGGGCTGGCAGGCTGAACCCCCAGGCCACCTGCTAGCTGGGGCTTCTCCCACTTAACGTGCTGCAGTCCCAGGTGCACATGAAAATGCAGTGCCTGGCAGCAATAAACTCCAGTGCAAAATGTGCTGGTGTTTATTGCTCTGTCCTAATATCACATATAGATGCACTTCTTGTGTCACAAGATAACATCTTCTTACTTGTACCAAAGAGATCTTTCATATGTGTCAGTGGGCTTGGAACAAAATATAGGTGTTAGTTTATATCAAAACCCAAGCTTAAGTTTTTTTGGGGGAAAATACAGTAGAAAATAGGTAAGGGATAGTATTACGGTATTTCAGTCTGTCCCTTGCAATAATCCAGCCTAAATAATTTGAAGTACTCATCCACAATTTCTTAAGTATTGTCAAATTGAGTTGTTTTTAAATTTTCCGTAAGAGAAGCATTTGTTACAAATATAACCTTGCCATTGGTCCGGTGGAAAATGTAGATGAGGACACAGAAGTCACTTCTTTTTAAGAATGATTACATATGAAGAGTTTTTGAAAGTGGCTGGATTAAAATGATGAAGCAAGGAGTATAATCAAGAATGAAGGATCAGTATCACCTTCCCATTGTGACTGTAAGTTTTCAAGCAGGTAAATTTTAAACTTACAAAGTGTACTTAAAAGCAAATCATTAATTATAATTAATGTGCACAGACTGGTCATTGCCATCTGTAAAGTAGAAGATTGGTCAGTTTGGGATTAAAAAGGTGTGAATCTGTGTTATGGACATGAGTACTATGTACACACTGGAAATGTGACATGACATCTGGGGTCCTTGCATATTTTAATTGCTATCTGGCAGAAGAAGAAAATTATGGAAGTAACAGAGAGTATCAGGTACTATAACCTTACATAGCATACTTAACCTCTATTTAAAGACATTAGTATAGTTTCTTCTTCCTTCAGGAATTTAACAATTGAATCACTGTGCTGTGTAATAAACTATGTTGGGTATGCACATAAAGAGCAGGCAAGATTGGGTAGCAGTAACAAATGAAATGTGTTAGAAACATTTTGAATAAATGTTAGTGTAATTGGAGTGGATTGTAGCATGAAAGTATGATGACAGCTACTACAGTGCTTTAAAATATGAAATTGGATAGTACTGCAGGTGCTAACTGAGTAGATATATATTTTCAAAAAACTGTTTGGGAAGTGTATTCATATGATCCTCCTTCTCTTAAGATGCCTTGCTTTTATCCTTGTAGAAAGCTGCATCCAGCACAGATCAAAGTTATCAGGCATATGTTGCTTTACAAGTAATGTCTGTTTTCTTCTTTTCTAAGAGATATGCCAAATAAAATGACTTATTAAGCTTTTCAAGACAATTCAAATAAGATAAAGTATATCGTGTTGGTGAGCTGTCGAAAACAAATGATGCAATGTCAACATTAGAAAGCTACAGAGAAGAACAAACTATTCCCAAGACACTCAGTTAAGCTTTTGTGCCAGTCAGACTGCACTACATTTTACTCCTGGATATGATCTGTAATTCCATCATAACTCCCACAGACATTGATAAAAATACTTCAGGTGGGACTCAACTACTTGATGGCTCTGGAAACGCACAAATAAAAGTTTAACATTGCACAGAGCATATTTGACTCACAATTCGCATTGCTTTTAAGGAGAATCATATCTAATTTGCTGCTCATGTAACTGAAAGGGGACCACAACGTACATCCAGTACAAGAGCAATGACATGGTTCAGATAATCATCTGCTGAACATCCAGATGTTGTAAAATATTGATGGAAACAGATCATAACAAGATTCAGTTTCCAGTGAGCTGGCCATTCAGGTCCTCACTGTTTGAAAGGCTAGCAGAAACAAATACTAAGCCGCTATTCTACAAAGAATTTATTTCTCTCTGCCTGTCTCCTCCTCCTTGCATTCAGCTAGCAGTTTGAAAGAAAACTGAGCACTAGGATTATGTATTATTTACATAGATCAATACAAAGGAAAATAAAGACTTTACTGTTACTGTTGCACATTTGTGGGACAGTGCCAACTACATAAAGACGTTTTCTCTTGTTTAATATGCAAGATTGGAACTGAAAGACTTTGAGTGTTGTCCTAAGGAGAACTGTATTAAAACATGTTAATTGTCCAGACAAATCTTTAACGCTCTGATAAGATTATAGGGAACTGTAAACAGTTACTAAACTTTGCTGTTGTTGGGAGCAGTGTGCAGCTTGAATTTACATTGATGCAAACTGACAAACGATAGCAAAATGGAGTAAATGTAGACATCTGGGAAAGAAATAATTAGAAGGGTTAAAGAAAGACAGTCAGTGTTGAAAAGCATATATTCTTTTAGGAAGCTTCAGAGGTTTTGGCTCCTGACAGGGATTCTCTCAGAAGCAAAGTATTCTCATCTTATTAAAGGAGAATCATGTTACTAATTAAAATTATTATTGTTTTATCATAATTTCTCAGAAGCTTAAATGTGAAATCTGTTTGTCAGCAGAGATTATTCAACCTCCATCACAGATATATAAGTTGCGATGGCAGGTTTTTGTCTAAATTTTGGACGGATATCATGCAGTGAAAAAAAATCTCTGACTTATTTAATATTTGATTTTAAAAAGTGTGAATCTATTAGCAAAATCAAATAATAGACTTTTCAGACATGCATAGAAGGGGGGCATGGGAAGTTTCAGTGAGCTTTGGGCTGGGTAGTGTTGATGACGGTAACATTTAGGTAGCACTCAGTTGTCACATTTCTCAGGAGAGGCAGTTGAGCGCTCTCGGAGAGGAAAGAGGGTCCAGTGATTAGGGTCTAGAACTTTACATCCTGGGTTCAAGTCCTTGCTCATTCACAGCCTTCCTATATAATCTCAGGCATGTCAATTAGCCCTTCTTCACCTCTGTTCTCCTTCTGTGAACTGGAGGGTAATAGCACTTCTCTATTGCACAATGGCATTAAAAATAAAATGTTGTAAGATTGTGAGATGCTCAGATACCGTCGTGATTGGGACCATATAACTATTTCCGAGAAAAGATTGGTTTTGATTGACTGCAGGAGCATTCAGCTCTGTCTGAATCTCTTTAGGCTGTTGAAAAATGTTGATTCACTCAGGGCATCCTCAGTAGTTTAACAGAGGCATTAACCATATTTTTGTTCTAACGTTTCGTCATCTAATGTTTTTGGATGATCCTTGATAGTATCATTGTACTGCTCTTTACAAAAGCACCCGTGAGTTACTTAACCCAATGGGAAAGATTTCATTTTTTTAGTATACTACTAGCTGAAATTAAAAGTTAGTTATACTCAAAAATGAAATCTTGCAAACTGTTCCAGATCAGATTGCTGTGTGATATTACTTAATGGGGCACCCTTACCTGGATCTTCAAATGTTCCTTTATTTTGATTCTCTTTGCCACACTGAGTGTTGCTTCTGTACACACAGTGGTGTCTGTGTTGAGCATGATAATTCATGTCTTCCATTATGGATATTATTTTTATATAATTCTCACTGGGACTCTCTAATATTCAAGAATCCAGAGACATTTCCTGAACATGTAAGTTTTGAGGAGGCAATAACTTATTCCCAGAGCAGTGTGGAAACTTTTGCAGCCAAAGCAGTATTAGCAGATACTTGACTGTTTGTTGGCCCTTGCTTCTGCATGTTTGTCGCATTTCACTATCATGATATGTTTGGTTGTACCAAGGAACAGAAGGATTATCTTGGAAGTCTGAAATTTCCCTTTGAGATTATCTGAAGAAACCATCAGACTGCTAATCTGTAGTGGAAGGTATATTATAGTAGAGATGAATTGACACAGCAGGGTACAGAAGGGAAATAAGAGCCTCCAGGGAAAGATATTTTATTTTTTTCATGACTAAGCCTCTGTTTCCTTCTCCAAGAGGTAAAATATTCTGTAGAGTGGGGTGGGGAGGGGAGAGGGATGGAATTACGTTTAGTTTAAGCGGCAATTTGACTGCAATATTGGGGTTTGGGTGGTTTTCATAGGGAAACTTGTCTCATAAAATAACTGAAGGACATAATCAATTGAGAGCAGTTACTCAGACCATTTCATCAAAGGAATTGATTTCCTCAAGACATGGTTTATATGCACTGATATGAAGGAACATCCACATTTTCATTCCAGGCATGGAGAAGGCATAAAACATGTTTGTTCTTGCTTTCCTTCCCTCCCCCCAACTCAGAAAAAATAAAAGCTTTCTAGTTCTACACACACACACACACATATATATATTAGGTTTTATATGTTTCTTACTAACTACTTACAACAGGGGGTGGGGGTTCCATGGTTCCAAGAGATTAGAGAAATGATGCTTGATGATCATTTCCCATCTATCCTGAGAGTTAATGAGAGGAAACAGATCCTCTCTATATAAGAAGGAAAAGTTTCCATCAACAAACCTTTTGAAGAGAAGGGGACCTTTTGATAGGAAATGGAGATCCCTTCCTTTCCAGCAATTATGACAAGACTGAAAAATAGTCAGGTATGTCCTTAACTATTCATGTCACTCTATATGCCTGAAGAAGGCTGTTTGTGCCCAAAAGCTTGCAAAGAACAATTTTTCCAAGTATTTAGTTGATCCTAATAAAAGATATCACATCTACTCAAAGAACCTTGTCTGTCTTAATTGTTCATGATGCACATCTGAGGAACCCAGTGGCATAACTACTAGGATGTGTGCCCTGGGTAATGGCAGAAGTGGTGGCTGGGCTGGCTGCGGTGGTGGCCGCTATTCTTGCCCCCTCTCTAAAGGGATGCCCAGAGCTCAACCCACCCCTCATTATGCTAATGGAGAAAACTTATCCTTCCATGGAGAGTTGGGTGGGAGATGGCTAAATGGTATGCATCCCAGCCCATGTGTCCATCACTTGATCCTCCTGAAACCTGCAGTTATGGAACATACAACCTCATCAGCCTTCCAGTAACAAAAGGCACGCTTTCCCTTGCATGACTGTATTCTGAAACAAGATTTGTAGTCAGAGGGTGAATTAAACATAAATGGGAGAAGAGTTAATTTTGAATTCTTGCAGGAAGGGACAGATTAGATCAGCGGAGTCTATCCATAAAGTACTGTTTATATCACTGTTTACTTGTAATATGAAATGTATGTAAATTTATGGAAATATACATGTAAAATAATGTTCACCTTTGGGCTCCTGGTCAGATGCCAATATGATCTTGGGTCTTACAAAAATTTCAATCTCTGTGCATTGGCAATTTATTTGGATTATATATATATTTTATTCTTAATGTGAGCTTTATCTACTTAACAGTCAGATCAGTTTCCCTTTTACCATCAGCTTTGCTAGCACATGTAAGTAAACAAACGTATTTATCACCCCTGGGATCAGTAAGTGCTAATAAAGTTGCTGCTGCTTGCGTTTTGGATTTGTTTTGATGACAGACACATCCTGAATTAACCAGGAATGTTTCACTTGCTCCACAGCTTAGCACGAAAGGTAGAGATATGAGCAATATAGCAGAACTGCTATAACAATACAATACTTAAACTCAGTAAGAGTGCAGGAGTTCTCTGTCTTGCCTGTTGTGTGTTAAACTGTCAATGCTATGTGTTTGCCACAGACATGTGAAGCTTATGGGCTGCATAAGAAACATCTGGATCAATGTGAATAATATTTCCACAGACAGAAACTTCAGAAAACACAGTTTTGTCTAAAATCCAAAAACTTCTTATTTATGGTATAATAGAATTAAAAGTCTGAAATAAAATCACAACTAATGTTTAAAAAAAATTGGCTGTAGCCTGTCAGAGCTGGCTGTAGCTTTAGAAGATACACAATTTCCTTAGTTACATGTGGAAGTGCAACAGTCATAGTTTTGCACACGCTAGTTAGACATATGCCTTTAAACACATATTTTTAAAGATTTGTCTCTGAAAAACTCAATTCTCTTTTTATCCTCTGTAAAAAATGTTTCTTGACATATTAGATCCAAAAAATAGAGGAGGCCATGCATTCTTGCTAATTAAGGTGGTCCTGTTTTGGTTCATTGCAAAGCCATTTAATATTTTATCTGGACACATTTACATGAGGCATTTACTGCACAGTAGATGAACAATCTATGCAGTAGACATCTTCTGTCTACATGTGTACTGCTATTAGGTTGGAATAAATTAATTTATTCTGCAGCAGGATAATACTCATGAAGTACATTGTGTAGACACTGGAGGGGCTGGCTGGGACCTGGGAGTGCTTTAGTGTGGGGCCTGCCTGCTGGCCAACCCCGCACTGAAGCACCCTTGGCCCCAGGCAGCCCCTCTGCAGCACAATGAACCGGAGGGAGCAGCCTGAGGCTACACTCTGCCCTGGCTCAACGTGCTACGATCCTGGGCACAAATGCAGACGTGCACCTGGCAGCAATAAATTCCAAAGTGATAAGCTCCAAAGTGTATTGCTGTGCATTAATAGGTGCATGTAGACATGCCCTTTGACTGTGAAGTGTTTACAATATTTCTATTGGATACAGAGCATTTTAAAAGATGTGCAATTTTGCCAAATGTATTGAAGGATTTAAGCTCATTATAAAGCAATATTGGTATGCAGTCACCAAATTAGGATCAATTTGATATTTCTCTTATAGTGCTGATTGCACTAAAATATAAAATTAATGGCCATGTAAACTCAGACTCAATGCTTTATGAAACTTTTGAAAGTTTAGTTTAATTATGTACTTCCATTTACATTACCAAATGTAAGTGAGAAAGCTAATAATCTTTGTAAATTAAGAGAGTGGCATGCCATATTTCTTCAAATATAATGTTTCCTTATGCATTTGTATTTTCTGACTGTTTAAGAAAAAGAAGTAAATTATCAAATAAAGACAGATGTATAAAGATACAGTCTATTTTGTGTATATAAGATAGTTTTCCTTTTTTATTTTAAGGCATATTAGATCCATATTAGAAAACTGTATAATATTGAGAGGAATGCAATACCTCTTTGTTGTCTTTGGCAACATGTAAATGCTAGAAAGATGTTGCTACATGAACATCAGTTGTATTTTTTTCAATTTATTGTTGTTTCTTCAGGCAAATTACCTGTGCCTGGTGAACTTGCTTTAGATATGTGATGAGCTTGTGTGATCTTTGGGAATATCGCCAACCCGATCCTCAGCTGCATTAGATTATATTACTGTTCAAGAATACATGCACTCTGGTGAGTTTACTCAGCTTAACATTGGCTGCTTTGACACTTACACTTATGTAGTAAGTCACAAAGATCACCCACGTGTACTTGTTTATAAAGACATTGTTTAAATAGTTATGAGAACATGGAGCATATCTCTGCATTTAAAAAAAAAATCTCTTTAGTTTTATCTCAGTCTTTTTATGAGTAATTACTTTTTCACTTTGCTGTTACTTAAGTTAGGCTTTTTTTAACCTTTGATCTCTCATGAGGCATCATGGTAATCTATATAAGATTCATTCAAAATTGTCATTCAAATAGTCATTCAAAATTGCTATGAGATAGCAGGCATGTCTAAGGCTAAGACCATCTCATGAGTCACGAAGGCTAAGTACAAATGTTCAGAATGTCACTGGCAAAAGCGCTCTAACTTATTGCACTTTACTTAAAGTGAGATAAGCTAGAGCATAAGTGAACCAAACAGAAGTTTTCTGTTCAGTAGCTGGGGGGCGAGGAGGGCTCAGAGCCTGCCCACATTGGCCCCTGGGGTCACTCCTGTATGTCTCCCAGGAGGCTGCCTGGACTGCTGTGTGGGGAGAGATCCCAGAGCCCCTCTCCTGCAACTCCTGTACTTGGACTGTGGCATGCCCCAAGGCTGAAGCAGCAGCAGGGACAGAAGCCCCCTTTCTCACACCACTCCCGTGCCCTCTGGCAAGGCTGCATGCCATGATGGAAATGGAGGCTGTCACTGACTAGGGTCAGTGACAGCTGAGAGGGTAGGGCCAGCCCAGCCTCATGTAGAGCAAAGGGGCTCTGCCTCAGCCTAGAGTGTAGCCCTGCCCAAATGCCACCTAGGCATTGTGGTGATTGTGCTGTGAGTTAACCCTCAATGGGATCTGGAAGAGATATTCATTAAAGTGCTCAAACAGAAAGCACTTTAGGGTAGTACACATCCATCAAGGTTTAACTTAGACCATGGTCCACCATTTTTAAAGCATTCTGTGTGCCATGAACATCTGTTCTGTTATGGCTTTTAAAGCTCTTTCTGCCTGTTTAATGTACAACATGTAATGTCTGTACCTAACCAGAAATATCAAATCTGAAGAAATTCAGTGAATCTCATAATGCATTTATCAGTCCATTATGGGTGAGAAAACACTGGATTATGAGGAAAGAATAAGGGCATTACACCCCTATATTATACCTTCTAGAGGCAATGCATCACAGTAGAGAAATCCTCTGAGAAAG
Source organism: Gavialis gangeticus (assembly GCF_001723915.1). Lineage (NCBI taxonomy): Eukaryota > Metazoa > Chordata > Crocodylia > Gavialidae > Gavialis > Gavialis gangeticus. Next base: position 140,962,456 of record NW_017729022.1, read on the forward strand.
TTGACTAATATCCTGATGTAAGCATGTAACAAATATAGTAACCTTGGTAACCTTTCCAGGAATATTACTTTCTTCCTGCACCTACATTATGAATTGACTTACACCTCTGATATGAAAATTACTAAAAATGTGTGTAGAAAAATCATAGGGATCTAGGCAGTAGCCATGTTGGTCTGAGCACAAAGGGCAAGCAAGGTCTTGGGGTAGAGGCATTATCTTTTATTAGACCAACTAAATAGCTGCTAAAAAGTTGTTATTTGCAAGCTTTAGGACCCACATATCCTTCCTCAGGCAAAAAAAGAAATAAAAAATGGGGAGAGATATGAAAGATGGTCAGAAATCCCTCATGTATGAAAAAAGCCACTCTTTAGAAAGCTACTATGCAGGAATGCAAATTTAGGAGGGTTGCAGGGATCATAGATTCATAGGTCAGAAGGAACCTCAACAGATCATCGAGTCCAACCCCCTGTCTAGGCAGGAAAGAGTGCTGGGGTCAGATGACCTGAGCCAGATGCCTACCCAGCTTTCTTTTTATCAGAGGAAAAATGGATTTTTCCTTTTAGAAGAGAAACCTGTGGATTTCCACCTTTTGCAAAGAGCTCTGCAGGGTGGCTGAGTTCCAGCCTACAAGAGCTGTTTTCAGAAGGGGTGGGGAACCCCCGTAGCCCTGTCCAGAGGGGAAGGGAGAGGGAAAATGGCAGGGCCCGACAGTTGCATTTACCGTAGGCTGCTTCAGGCTCACTCTTCTTGCTGGAGGTTGTTTACAAGAATCATAGACATGTGTCATATCATTGTGATCCAAAATGTTTCTTCTAATGGGAGAAGATTGAGCCTGGGATCTAGTTTTCCAACCTCTTTCTGACAAGGCAGTGTGGTATTCTACCTAGACAACTGGGCCAACTTGCATATAACATTTTATTAAAAACTGGTACAAAAGTATAATGCATGAATGCACCAGAGTATTTATTAACAATACTGGGCACATCCACGCATGCAAGCACATGCACTTGCAGCAGCTCAAAAAGAAGCAGTGCAAATTTGAGCCGAGGCGTTTGCCTCAGCACACATGCTCAGACATGCACTTTCTTGCGGAGTAAATTGTGCCACTTGGGGCAAAATAACCCTGCCTGGGTCTTCCTGGATCTGCAGCCAGGGGGAGCTAGAACCTGGGGCCAGCACCTGTCCTGTCCCCAGCAGTATAAAAAGCTGCCCTGTGCTGTCCCCAGCAGTGTAAAAAGCCACCCTGACAAGTAGCTGAGGGCTACTAGCTCTCAGGATCTTCTGGGGCCCAGC
>NW_017729022.1:140968748-140969016 GCF_001723915.1 Gavialis gangeticus
GAGGGATCGGGGGGGGGGGATTGGGCTGGCCAGAGCAGGGGTCGGGGGCCTCAGAGGGGCTGGTGGGGGGAGAGATTGGGCAGAGCAAGGGGCTAGGGGGCTGGGGGAGTGGGCGGGGTCATCCCTCCCCATGGTCCCCTCCCCCCTCCTCCATCCCCCACAACCCCTTACTTACAGGCACTGGAGCCCTGGTGCTGAACACGTGGCCTGGCCAGCTGCATGTTTCATCACCAGGGTGAGGGGCCAACCACAGAGCATCTCTCTGGAG
>NW_017729022.1:140974016-140975115 GCF_001723915.1 Gavialis gangeticus
TGGTTGCAGGGTTGGCCTCTGTGCAGCACTACTGCCACATGTGCCCCCTGCCCAGCCATCTTGGCAGCTGTCACCCGGAAGGTGTTTCGAGTGCGAAGGTGTTTGAACTGTCAAAGCATGTCCTCCTGGTCCCATTTGGCCAGGAGGTCAGCCACAGCCAGCAAGGTCCAAGGTGCCAGCTCTGAGCCGGCAGGGTCCTGCCACTGGCCTCCCTAGCAGGAATTCTGGTGTTCCCTATTGGAAAACTGAAAAATCCCTGATAAAAAAAAATTCCAGTCACTCTGTAAAATACCCCCAAATCTATATTCCTCCACGAGTAAAACAAAAGACCACTATAAAGATCAGCTGGACAATGTTTTATTGATATATCTACAATGTTAAAGCAAGTCTCTTATAATAATAAAGTGAACCTTAAATACAAATTTCATAAATTCCTGGATACATATTTTGCTGCCATCCCACAGGGATGATGGCCCCCACACAGGGGTTACATGCCCCAATATGGGGTTCAGCCCCCACACAAGGGCTATGGCCTCCCCAACAGGGTGTTGAGCCCCCCCAACAGGGGGTTTGGGCCTCACACAGGGGCTACAGCCCCCCCAACGGGGTTCATCCCCCACACAAGGTGTACGGCCCCCCAATAGGGGCCAAATGGCCCCTGCAGGGGCTAGCACCCCCCTGCAAGTCCCACATGCTCCACCCCAGCCCCCTGATGGCTGCCCAACCAAGCCCCACTCCCCCAGACTCCCTAATGGCTCCCCCACCCAGCCTTACCTCCCAACTTGCACCCCCAGGTCCCCAAGGCTACCCCAGGCACCATTACTTTAAAAAACAACCCAGAAAAAGAACAGAAAAGAATGGGGAAAAAAAGCCTCTGCTTACCTTAGAAGCAGGGGTGGGGGGGCTCCAGGGCCTCCTGGCAGAGCCCCTGGGCAGCACAGGACAGTGGGGGGCAGCAGGGCCCGGGCTAGGGCCGCTGGGGCTGTCAGCCTGCCCTGCACTGTGCCAGTAAGTGCTGTTTTTTGTTTTCTTTTTTAACTATGGTGTGCAGGGGCAGGGATCGGGGGGGGGGGATGGGGGTGGCCAGAGCAGGGGCCGG
>NW_017729022.1:140975234-140998865 GCF_001723915.1 Gavialis gangeticus
GGGGGGGGGGGATTGGGCTGGCCAGAGCAGGGGTCGGGGGCCTCAGAGGGGCTGGTGGGGGGAGAGATTGGGCAGAGCAAGGGGCTAGGGGGCTGGGGGAGTGGGCGGGGTCATCCCTCCCCATGGTCCCCTCCCCCCTCCTCCATCCCCCACAACCCCTTACTTACAGGCACTGGAGCCCTGGTGCTGAACACGTGGCCTGGCCAGCTGCATGTTTCATCACCAGGGTGAGGGGCCAACCACAGAGCATCTCTCTGGAGCAGCCAGAGCGTCTCTGTGGAGGACCCAGTCTCTGGTTGCTTCAGGGCATGTGTCCTGCTCCGCTTTTTAAACTTTGACTTTTTTTCAGATCCCTGCATATCCAGTGGTCTAATTTTTTCATTCCCACGTGTGCCTGTTGCCCCACCATACCCTTACGTAGTTTCAAACTTTGCATCTAGATTTTACCTCTCGAGAACTAGTAGACTGTATGTATGTGAGTGTGCTGGTTTTATTTTTGTTTGTCTGTTCACCTTGAAGCCACTTTCCATTTTATATTTTAAAAGTAAATAGCAGCATCCATGGTTACTTAATTGAAAAACATATTAGTGGCAAGAGAGTATGAAAAATGAGAAACCATCACAGAAAAATAAAAATTGAGCTAAAGAATTTTAGGCTGCACTGAAAGACAGATACGGGATGTTACAGAAGGATCAGATTTGAGTCTGCTATTGGGCTTATTACATTTTCCTAAGTGTTTTCCAAGTATAATCTAAGAAGAAATTGAAAACAGTATTTCCATCTGATTTTGAGAGCTCTAGTGGTCAGAATGACATCATTGTAGTATATATTTTAGAGATCAGCTGAACAGAGAGTTTGAGTGTATAACCCACTTTCACAACTTTAGAGAACATTTTATATTATCTACCACCCAAGATCACCCAAGACCTGTATAATATACACCTTTGTATAAAAGTATATATCTGAGTGATTTCTAAAATTTAAATGTAACAATTAAAACCCATACAACATGTTGTATTTTTCTTTCCCTACTATATATAGATGGTTAGGTTAGAGTAGGGTTAAAAATACGGATTATGTCATATACTTTGTAGAGAGAAAAGAAATACACAGATATTACTGAATAAATAAGTGTGATGTAGTATTCTTAGAAATACCTGTAGGGTTTTGTCTTTGGCTAGAATAATGTTTAGTTGGCTCAATGATTATGATGGACTGGGGTTTGAAGGAAAAATATATTTATGGTAAAAGGAAAAGTCAAATCAAATGTTGAGCTAATCAAACATTTGTCAGTGTACCTTGGTTGAAAAGTTTAAAAAAGACATTGTGTGTTCTCTAATCATGATTATAGAATACTGCCGATTTGTAATACTGCATGATTAATATAGGCACATACTGACATCTGTAAGCCACTGTGCCAACTTATCAAACAAGAGGCCAAATAAAACTACCAACAGAAGGAGAATTTCTCTACCATTTTTCAGGATTTATTTGCTTAACAGCACAAAATAATGGAAATATTGAGCAGCTTGTATGGTATCTTCTTGAAGCCCTGATCTTGAAGCCTGGCCTTTCCTATCTCTTACCTTCTGTTGCTACAAATAATTCTTGTGATCACTTAAGAGAGAGTATGCAGTACCCTATCTTGGACTCATACAATGCAACAGATATGTGTTGGCATTGCTGATACTGTTGTTTTTTCTTTATTTTTCTTATGGATTTTCTTGCACTTTCCCCCTGTTTCAGTAAAGCCTTTTCTTGCAGACATAATACTACAAAACTAGAAGAAGAAAAAAGTATTTTGCATGGTGAATCCCAGTCATTTGATCTTATTTCTTGAACATGCAGTTTGGATACAAACTAAATAAGAGGCACCCCGTGTAACTTATTCCTCATTCACGATACCCTTGGGACATAATACTTTGTAGGTATGTGGTGGCTGCTATCAAAAGATATCAAAGTACTTTACAAAAATGCATGAATGTAACCTTACAATTCCCATGACTTTCAGATGAGAAAGCTGAGGCACAGAGTAATTGTGTGTTGCCTGTGGCCTCAAAGAATTTTTGTATCAGAGCCAGAGATAAGATCTAGATAGCCTAACTCTTTCAGTACAGTTTAGTAACCACAAGACCATTATCTTTGCCCATTGTTTTTAGAAACCTTTAATGTCACTACAATACCTTATTTTTTATTCAGGACACCTGATTGAATAAACCCAACTTTGGACATTTTCCTTTTTCATATTTAACATTTAACAATTGTCCAAAAAACCCAATTAATGTTGAAGAAACTCTCATCCTTAATTTTTTTGTGATCCCCTCCCCATTCAAATTAGGTTCAGCACATTGCATGTGGAAGGCATTCTACTTGCTCTCTCGGTGTTCTTCTGATAGATCTGGCATCCATATCAATTCTTTTGGTTCTCTCTACACTTTTCCTAGATTAGTGACAAGGAGTTTTTCAGAGACAGCATCCACAGTATATCACTAGGTCAGTGGTTCTCAACCTTTCCGGACTCAAGACACCCTTTATAGACTTGCAGCACCCTTTGGAAAATGTCAGCTCTTAGTTTTCATTGTTATTTTTTCGATTACAGAAAAACAATAGCGCAATTTTTCTGTTGCAAGGAACTCAGAAAGACCACAACTATGGATTTCTATTTGACATCTCTTGTTTTTTCTTGTGAGTCATGTTTGCAAACCTAATAGTGCTAACGTTGTGTGGTACTCTGCAGCACCCTTGACAGGATCCCAAAGCACACCAGGGTGCTGTGGCACCCTGGGTGAGAATCACTGCACTAGTTGATTACCTTCCTTAAAATCTCCCACTTGCAGCGTAGATCAGAGCTCCCTGCATCACCTGTTCAATTTGTAACTAAGACAGTTATTCTGATGTGGAGGGCATGAACAATAGTGTGCCCATTATATTGACAATACTGGGTTTCAGGTTACCTGACATTGTGCATGTAGTTGGGTATGGTGATCGGTGATAGTTCACACTTGAGCTTTGGATAATGCTGAACCCATAAACTGACTGGGGATTGTTGGGTTGAGTATATTTGCATCTCATTATAAAGATCTGTAATTCTGGTATCCCAGTATTATACTGGAATGGGAAACCTAGAGTTGCTAAAAAAGTGAATAACTTACAAGAAAGAGGTGCATTCTACAGAGATTATAGATCCCATCATGCAATGATCAGTTTTCATCATGAAGGTCCATATGTCTTTTTTAACAGGAGGTTAGTGTATCTGTGGGGTTCTTGACACAGAAATCTTGCAGAGGTGAACAAGGGAACCATCTTTATTAACAATAACTAACTACCTTTAACACTAAGCAGAACAGCTAACAAACAGCAATACAAGGTAATACAGTTTGGGCAGCACCCTCTGCTGATGGAGTCCAGAACAGACGTTCAATACATAACAAGGAAGTTGGCTTCAATCTGTTTCGTTTTATTAGAAAATAAGATATGCTCATGAGCTGCCTGCAAGTAGCTAATATATCCCTCAATTGCACAAATGTTAGATGACTGCAATAAAAAAGCACTAGCCTTCTGGATTTGTTCAGTTGCAGTGACAGTACTGAAATGTATGATTCTTAATTGTTTACTTCAGGATCACAGAAACAGAAATGCGATCTCATCAGTATGCACTCAAAGCTTAAGAGCTCCATGCTGTTACATCTGTGTAATTTAGGAAGTTTAAAATAGGCTTTGCAGATGTTGGGAGGAATAGTTGGCTGTTTATTTTTAATTCAATTTCCTCATATATCATGCTGTACATATGAATAGTCAATCACATTGGAGTGTATTTTCCATAAGGATTTTCTGTACTTTTGATGTTTATAAATATTTAAGTTATGTTTGTTAAAGTTGGAATAGGCAATATTCTATAACAGTTTGTTTCTTAAGCATGAAACACAAATGAATTTGTTGAAAACTAATATTTGCAATGGTTTGCAACAGACCTATGGCATACCTAAAATATTCTGTTTTCATCCCTTGTGAAAAAACTCAAAAGTTAAGATATCCTGTTTCAAATATTTTGTGTTGGTGGTTGTTTCTGTTGTTAGATTCATGGTTAACATGTTATGGCTTGCACAGGAATATGAGCAAAGAGAGAAATCAGAATAATAAACTTGGGTATTACTTTAATTTTCTCCAAATGTATTCTCTTAATAAAAGGGCCAGCCAGAATATTTGTTTGCTGGGTAGTATGTCTGTGTAATACCTTGTGTATTATTTGGAACATACACGTAAATATCCAAATGACCTATTTATTACCTCCAGACAGGTTTGCGTATTAAAAATGCATGCACAAGATATATTAGCAATTCACAATGAATTCTTTTTTTATTAATACAAGAGAGTGCATTCATTATAAGACCTTTCAGATTACCTATTTAGATGCATCTGCACATACACGTATATAGTCTACACTGAGATACTATGTCAAACTAAATTCAACAACTAAATTAGATTTTGTTTTGTATGTGCGTGTGTGTAATATATGCCTGTGTGTGTGCTGGAGACAAACCAGAACTTTGGAATATTCCAGCTTCCAATTTTTAGACTTCCCTGTTTGTCTTCTCCAAAATGGGACCAACCAACCCCCTGGTAAATCTATTTCCACACATAGGGAAAGTTTGGACCTGAAAATATCTCAGCCTGGTTCCAGCAGATGTAGGGAGCCAGTTACTACTTGCAGGTAACCCAGAAAATATTAAGTTCCTTTTCATACACCTATGCATCTGCAGGGAGTCCAGAGCACTCTGAAATACACCAGTTGTAGGACTGAAACCCATGTTGTATGAAACACTGCATTTAAGCTTCTACTCAGAAAAGATACCTGACACAAAAAGAAACATTAAAGCAGCTAACAATTCAGGCCCTATTCTCCACCCACAAAAATCATATCGTATCATTACTACAGTGGCTATACACTGACAGCCAACCATTTTGTCCTCAACTCTGCCCTCCTCAACTCAACATTTTCCATTGCATTCTTACCAAACTATCCTTTCCACTTTATTAGCTACAAATATTTGCTCTGGAAGTGGGTTCCACTTTCCTCCAGCTATTATTGTTTTCTAGCATCTCCATGTCATCTTCATCTTTTCTCAGTGCCTAGTAATATGGTAATTTTGGGTAGCTCCTGGCTCTTTTAACACCTACATTGTCTACACATTAACACCTGAAACTAGTTAAGGACTCATTATGTGGCTCAGTTACACCACTCCAGGGAAGGATTATCTCTGATCCATGCAACCCAGCTTGTTTTATGCTAAGGTGTATTAGTGTAGTGTAAATACCTGCCCTGTCTCCCCTTCCCCAGATTGGGCCTACTTTTCCCCCTCCCTCCAGCACCCCAGATCCCCACTCACAGCTCCCCTGTCCCTTCCCACATACTTGCAGTAGCCAGTGCTGTCTGTCTCAGGGGGAGCAGTCAGGGTATAATTAACCTGCCTTCCTGGCAAACACTGCTGCTGCTTTCTGAGTGGGCTCAACCCCAAGAAGAGCAGCATCCTGGCAGCAGTGTCTGGGCATCAGCTGAACCCTTCCCTGCCTCCTCCCGTGAGACAGCCAGCCAGCCAGGCCGCTACAAGTAGAGGGATGGAGGGAGAACTGGGGGAGCCCCAGGTGGCAGGGACAAGGGGCAGGGAGGAAGCCTGAAATATGAGAGGTGGGGATTCCTTCCTTTCACTCCTCCAGGCCCCTGCTGGCCTGAAATGAGACTGCTCCAAACTCAAGCTAGCACTAACATCCATCAACATTTGTGTGGTTCACAGTGTAACGTGTAACAAGGCCCTCAGTTGCCTTCCTGGATTCTTGCATTTGTGTCTCCCTTGGTTTACTTTCTCTGAGCCTTGTCTCTCTCCTGAGTCTGCTCTGAGTAATCTCTCCTAATAACTATCCTTCCTCAATTTTTCAATACCTCTCAAATTACAAATACCTAAAGCTCTGAGTTCCCAATTTTTAGTTCCCTTTCCATCAGAGTTTGTTCCCTTTTTCAATCTCCTTCCTCAGTTTCCCCTTACCCTTTTATTCTCTCCTATCAATTCTCAACAATGACATCAATTAGCACGGCTCTAGGTTGGTATAGGTAGAGCGGCAGCAGTGTCTTTTCCATGTTTCTTCCAGCAGAGAAAGCATGTGAGCTCCGGGGAGATAGGCAGTCGAAATGGGACAGGAATCTAAGATGGACCCAGGCAAATGGGAAACTCTGGACTCTTCCAGCAATACAATGATTCACTTAACTTCCTTACCCCTTAAAATGTGGGTCACAAAAACCTTCACAGGCAAGGGAGTGAAGCTGTAGGTCTGCAGCTAAATTTATATTGGCTATATCTCTTGACTCAGCCTTGGGAAGAATGGGGAATTTGCTGCCACTAGTATCAGTGTTACCAGATTTGTCTTACTGACTGTTTGTAGATGAGGCATTTATATCTTAGCTATCTGAAATCATGTCACACTGCAACTTAGCATTCATTCGGACATTTTGGTGCCCTTGTGTTCATAACCACAAGTCTTGCTAAATTAGTTCCAGCACTTGCTTTTATACATGCACTATTTGATGTTGAGAAGACAAGCTGCAATGCATCTACATATCAGAGTGTACAATCAGCCTTTAGACTATAAGTGGTTGCTCTACATGCCAAATTTTACTTGAGAATTGTTTACACTGGTAATATTCTAAAATGATTATTTTTAAGTTATGTTAGGTTCTGGAATTGCAAAAGAGAAATTGTTTTGATGCAGCTCTATGTATCTTACTTTTTGACAAATGCTATACCTTAAAGTTTTATTTTTTAAATGAAATACTACTGGAAGTTAATACATAAAATAAACACAAAACGTAAGTGTTTTAGTAACATCAGAAAAATCACATTTCTCTTTGTTTCGTGCCTTTTGCAGAGTCAATAAGATAAGAGGTCCAAGTCTATCTCTTTATCTATACCTGCTTTCCTCTCAGACTGTTTCACTGTGGGACATACCCAGGCCTCATGGGAAAGGAGAAACAGCATATAAAAATCAAGTTATGTTTCTTTCTGCAGAGAGAGCCCCTGGAAGATTAGGGTATAGTTGAAGGGAAACAGCAGCAGCTGTATGGTATCCATGAGCAAGGGCTCAAAGGCTAAGCACAGGCAGTCAAAAAGCCTGAGGCTGAATTGATTCAGTCTTTGCAGGTTAGTCTAAGCTATGAAGATTGAACCAATAAGCAAATGAACAGACATTCACTTTTGATTCAGGAAATGCAGCCACATGCCTGCAGTGGCTCAACCCAGAAGGCAGGGGTGATACAGCATGGCTCTCTGGCATGTAGCCAGCATGTGCTGTGTGTTTCTGCTGCCCCCGAGTTTTCTGGGATTTGCAGTTCAGAATCACAGCAGCAGGCCTCTGCAGGGTTGTTCATCATTTCCTCTGTCTACTTCTAGATGCTTCTGGGATTTGTAGTCCACAGTGGCAGCCAGCACTAAGTAAGCAGGGCAGGGGAGGGCAGCTCCATACTCAGGGGAGGGTGAGTTTAACCCCCTTCTCGGCCTCACACCCCAGCAGGGGCTTACCTGGGTGGGGGGGTCAGTGAGCCAGCCAGTGAGGCCAGTGAGTCAGCTGTCACTGCTCCAGCTAGAGAGTAGAGAGGTGGGGCCAGCCTTGTTTTCTTGAGCAGACAGAACGGCCCAGTCCAGGCCAGCCCAGAGCTACAAAGCACGCTGGGGTGCTGGGGGACTCTGATTTAAGTTGAAACAGGCCTGGTCTGGGATAGAAATTTCATAAGGTGTTTTGTCCTAAATCAGTTAAGTCTGATGCTACATTCAACCAGGTTTATCTTAAACCAGTTTCAGCCATTTTGGCTAGGGACAGACATTCAAAAAGCCTGAGCCTGCAAAGTTTGAACCAATTTGGAGGTGGATAGACATTCCTTTTTGGAGACATTCCTTTGGAGGGGGATGGACATTACAGAAATGCAGGCGCATGCCTTCAATGGCTCAGGCTAGAAGCTGGGGGGTGGGGGGGGGCACTACAGCAGCCCTCCTTTCCCTTCCATAGGGCTGAGCTGAGGAGGGGTGTGGCCAGGCCCCGGCAGGATGCCTCTGATTAGCCCAGCAGGGAACTGATAACTATTTATCAACCCCTAACTCAGTGTTTATCACCCCATTAAGAAAATAAAGAGAGACATTACCAGCTACCTGTTGATTCTGCATTTGTCACAGCACAGACTGTAGCCAGCATGTGGTCTGTGTGCTAGCTAATATCTCAGCAAGGCAAAGGGGAATTCCTGCTTAGCAGGGAGTGGTGATGGGGGCAGGGGCACCAGCCTACAAGTCTCTGCTCAGCTCCAGCCAGGAAGCAGAGGGGAGGGGCCAGCTCTGCTGTGGAGCAGAGAGCCCCACTGAGCCCAGAGACCATGGTGAGATGCTGGGGGTGTCTGGTTTAACTAAAACCAGCAAGGGGTCTGGGAAAGACATTGCATAAACCGGTTTGACCCAAATCTGTTAAGTCTGATAATATGTTCAACCAGGTTTATCTCAAATCGGTTTCAGCCATTTTCAAACTGGATTATGTGCACTGAACGTCTGTTCTATTACAGGTTTAAACCATTTTGTGATCACTTAAACCAGTTTATGTGTAATGTCTATCCCTAGCCTTTGAAACTGGTTTATGTGTACTGAACTTCTATTCTGTTACAGGTTTAAACCAGTTTCTGCTCACTTAAATGGTTTATGGGTTAAATGGTTTAAACAGGTTTATGTGTAACTTCTGTCCCTAGCCAAAGAAAGCAATGAAGACTATCTTCAACCCCTGCAACCTACAGGAAAAATTGTAACTGAAGGAAAGAATTGAATCCCATGGACTTGGCTGGCAGAGGAGGCTGGGTGGATTTTAATGTCATGGGAAGAAGGAAAAAGAATAACTAGTTTCTTCTGAAATGAAGGAGAACTGGCAATTACTCTCTGGCTACTACTAAGTATTCTTAGATGTGACAGAGCTATGACACAAGGCACATGCAGTGCATTATTTGCTTCCTGGCTTACAAATGAAATTTAAACTTCTAAGCCCTAATGGTTTGGAGACTGTAAAGAGATGCCAACTCTGTCTCATGTAAGACATTGCCAGATAGACCTGAACATTTCTCAGATCAGCAGAAGAATTTTAGATGGAGTTTTCTCACTCTAAACATAAGGGCACATCTTCTGTGAATCTCATTAGCTCTGGAATTCAGTTCACTCTCTTTTCCCTCCACACTGCAAGATCCTACCTTTATTAAGCATATTGCTATTTTGTAAGCCAGATAGTTCCTTCAGGGACTTGGAGAGGGATTTTCTGGATGCTTCTTGGATATGTAATCAATGGTGACATCATGAAAATTATGATTGAAAAATTTTGCAAAGGTGAGCTCACAATTGAAAGTGAGCTTACAAGTCCTACCTTTGCTTTGAATTTGTTTTCAGAGCTTACTGAGATTGCTGTGAATATGTGATGCTCCGGTTGTGAAGTTTGTTGGCATTGTGTTAAATAAGGCAGAATTCCTCTGAAGGCTTCTGCTGAAGTATTCCTTTATCCATAAAAGCCAGCATGTAGCCCTTAATGTTTGTAATCACAAAGTGCAATAGTGACATCCAGAGACAGAGGTATGGCAACAATAGTATTGTGACAACTGCCTTCCCTGCATTGCCCTGCTTTGACTTTGACTCCACCAGGAGGTAATAATTTAACAGTAGTAGAGAACATCTTTATCTTCATTTCCACTACTTTTTTCTTTCCATAGATGGATGACAAAATACATTTGTTGGAACATTACTCATTCCCCAGCCATAAAAAGGTTTAAATAAGGGATAGTAATTTCTTCCTTTCATTTTTGGAAGTATCGTGTTAAGATCAGGGTGTTAAGATCAAGCATTTCTAACATGTCCTGAAAAAATATATAAATGGCTACTTTGGAGAAACAGAGCAAAAGCACAAGTATCCTTTTAAAATACAATATATGCCATTGTGGCACTAGTCAGTCACTGATTTGCAGCACAATTGCTTTAATAACCTGTGAGAAGTTTCAAAAGTTGTTAGCGTTTTCCTTCAATTTTCACAGCAATGTCATTCTCTGTTTTTGAGAGTAGAATAACCCTCTGTTGGCCTTATGCAAATAAATCATCTCTTAATGCACTCGAAAAGGAATGTTTCCCAAAGGAAGATGAGTGGCAAATCAAACTGGCTGTAAATGAAAGTAACCTCTCAGACCAGAGTTACAAATGTTTTATTCAGATGAACAAAGTATCTTTATTTTAGCACTTTAATCCATTTTCCTTTTGCTTTTTTCACTTTTTCCAAATACTGCTGTCATCCTGAAATGACAAGGATTGATCGTTAAATTGCCACTGCATAATTTGCCTCATCACTCCTTTATAGACAGTGTTTGATTGAAAGTTCAGGTCTTTTAAAGCACATTGCTAAGAATGGATTTCTTTTTTTCAATTTTGGACAATATACTATGATTTCTGACAAAAATGCAAATGCTTAGTTTGCCATGTGAGTGATTAGCATATAAATTAATAACGATATAGTAAAGAAATCAAATAGGTTAGTTCTAATTAGCTATGTTAGCATTTTCTGTTCCAGTATGATATTTTTATAGCGTGTTTATTTAGCTTAATCTTTAAAACATTGGATATTTTCTAATATTTTTTCTCTTTAATACAAAAAACTTTCACAATAAATAATGTCAGTGTCTTTTGAACAGTATTTTTATACTAGCATCTGTTGAGAATTAGGTGGATCATATAATAGATTTGAATATTGCCTTTCCAAAATTTTCATGTAAAGCCAAAAATGTTGAAACAAGATTTTGGCAGTGGTGTTGCTGGGTAAGCAAATGCATTTCTGGGAACCTTTTCTTCACTAGCTCCCATGTTAGAGGCAACTATTATTTTCCCCAAAGTTTTTATAGGCTGCAGGAAAACTACTGGGTGAAAAAAAAGGGGGATGGGGGAGGAATATTGTTTTTGCCAATATTCAAAACCTATGAGAGGAGAATTGGCTGGTTTTTAAATTATATTCACTTTTTTTCTCCCAACCCTGCTTTACTGGGTAGATTGGATCACTCTGTCTTTGTTAACAGTGCATTTGTTCTGCATTCAGCAGAACTTTTGATGATCTTCAACTTCAGGCTGCCAGAAGCATATTCACTGAACTGATGCTCTCAAGGTCATCTGTAATGTGTGTGGGAGGATTTCCTGGCTATATTATGTGCTAACAGCCATCCCAAGAAATGGGACTGACTTTGATTTCGGCATAGCTCCAGTTTCAGATATAAATGCCTGTTCATTTCAAGCCAAGAAAAGAAAAAAGCTCTCAAACTTAGCAAGAAAAACAAGAATTAGACAATTTATTCCCTCCATTTCTTTAATTAAAAACTCAGTGAAAATTTATCAAATGTAAAGCTAACACTGCACAGTTTATACTAAAGATCAATAAAAGGGTAGCCATTTAAGCACTAATTTGCAGAATGGTTATTGTTTAGGCTAGGTGTATTTGATGTTGGCAATATAAAAGATTCATTTGTATCCTTAGATTGCATTCAGCCACATTCTTGAGCTGTCAGGTTTATTGGTTTTATAATATTTACTTCCAGTGCCAAGGAAAGCAAACAATAAAAGTAATGAGGGTTTAAAAAATGTGTCCACAAAAGCAGTAGAATTTCCTGTAAATTTAACCAAGTTCTCCACATGGAAGAAGGCTAAGGTGCACTTAGACATACTTTAACATGAGAAGAATTTAAGAATTTCATTTCTTCTACATTTGAACGAACAAATGGCTTCTTTTTTTTTCCTTATCAAGGTTGCGTACAGCTAGGGCAAATTTATGCTTGGTGATTTGTGCATGGAAATGGGTACGAGGTGGGTCATACAGTAACTTCTTCCACCACATGGATACTTGCTTCAGATTTTGGACTCCCCTGAGTGTAAACCAAGTAAAGTTAGCACCACTATTGAGATTATCTTTCCAAGAGGAAAAATTTTGCTTGGGTTTATATGCTTGCACAAGTAGTAGTGTTTAGCATTTAAAAAAAAAGACTCCCTGACGTAGGATCAGGTCACAACTGCTTGAAAGATGATTGGTTGTGCTTTAGATGAAGCCCATTCAGGAACCCAATTTGTCTACTGTTTTTACCTGTCTAGATAATTTATGGGCTGGTTAGACCATAAATGGTGTTTTTTCTGCATACGGTGTCCTAGTTATGATGTATTTGATGACACCTGGGTAAAAATGATACTGTGATAAAATAACATGGAAGGACATACTTCCCTGGAATGGAAATCCCTTTATGGATTTCCTACTTCAATTCAAGATCATTGTCTTTCAGTCATGATTGCACCTAGCCAGCTGTTTATAGTAGGCCTGGCCTTGCTTCCACTGCAGTAGATGGGAATTTTGCTTTTTTGTGTTAAATGGTGGCAAGGTCAAAACCAGGGCAAGGGTGAGAGAAGTGACTCTGAGTCCTTTCTTTACTATGTAATAATTGGTTGGTTTCTGATCTTCAACTGTTTCAAACACTAAAATGGATCCACGGCTGGACATTCCCTGTAGATCAGAGAGAAATCCATAGATATTTCACATTTCTTGTTACATTGTAAGTGTGCTCATCCCTGGAATACATTCTCACAAGCATTTAATGCATTAGCCCTATAGTAAATATATATGGAAATCTTTAGACTGTCTCCTACCGAAAAGGATCTCTCAGACAACGTGAAATTAGATTTTCAGCAGTGTTGAGCATCTACAATTGCTGTTGGCTTTGTTGCTCAGGATCTCTGCTAATCAGTCCCAGGATTGCAGAAGAGTGGCAAAGCAGTTAAGTAGCAATTCTGGTGAGAAGAAGGGAGTAGATGTGTGTACACTGCTTGAGGTCATAAGGAACAAAAATCTTTTCTTTTTAAAGACACTTTCTGAGGATCCTGTGGTTGTAAGTGCGTGCTGAGAGCAAGGCTCCAACAATTTTGTCCCAGAAATCATTTATAAATTACTTCATGCTAACATCTAAGACTTGAACATTGGAACTCTTTCACATCCCCTGAAGCAGCACATTATTCCCTTGTGAAGTGGCTTCCCTTAGAATCGAACATAACTAGTGCATGTACTTTAGTAGTTAGCCGTCACTCAGCTGTTCTGAGCAAATAGGTCTTTTGGGCTGCGTGTGCCAAGAGGAGAACATGTCTTGAGAAAAGTAATATTTTTCCTGACTGAACTAAGTTTCTGAAAAATCAATGACAAAAATGTGATCTTTTAAGAAAGGAATTTATCTGGCTCAGCATGTATTATTTATCCAACCAAACTGAGGATGAACCACCAAGAGCCCTGACCTTGAAATCCTAATATGTATTTTTAAATGAACAGCAAAGCTCATATTGACTTCATCAGGTTCAGTATTTCACCCTGTACCCCTACTTCAATATTACTCTGATGCTAAAGGCACATCTTGCTAGCTGGTGGGCTGAGGAGCTGACTCCAGTTACTCTTCATTTCCTTATACCAGATCTTACGTGACTTAACTCTATCCCAGCTATACAGTTGGTCTGATAAAAGATATAAGCCTAAGAAATCCTTTTCTCTTTTTCCTACTTCAGTTTATTGGTGCTGTATATTTACTTTTTTCTGATCTTTTTATGACCATTTGCCATGATGTAATATATAATCCCCTTTATTGCATGCTTCTTTTCTATACTGGCAGTGTACTTCAAACTCCCATATCTTCAGCTTATCTCTGCCCATTTGTAAATCCAACTGAGGCAATTTCTTTGATGAACACCTCCCTATGGAGCTAAAAGACCTGCCCCGCCTCTTGTGCTCACAAAAGTTCAGCTATCTAGTTCAGCAACAGCCCCAATTTGGTAAAAGGCTTCTTTTCAAATCAAAGGGCACAGGACCTTGGGCTTCTTGGTGCTTAAAAGCCAGTCTCAATTGTCTACAGTGAGATCTCTGAATAAACAATTTTTAGGAAAGTCAAAATCCCATAGCTTTATGATCAAGTCTAGTCATCACATTGTATTTTGGAGGCATCTTGTTCTGAAAAGTAAGTAATTTGAAATAAAATGCAAAAGGTGAGAGACTAGCATTGGCAGTTAGGGGGTCCTTAAATTGGGATGTGCATCTGAGTATATCTTCCAAATGGCCTCTAATAGTGCATCGCCTGCATAAATAGGTTGTAGATTTTGACTTTGATTGAGCTGAGCCAGAAGGAAGGTGGGGAGGAGAGGGGGGAGATGGATAGGACAGGGACTGACCAATGTTTTGCGGGTAATTCTACTGCAGAATTGACTTGGTGTTATTAAAAAGATTGTTTGTTGCTGTTAGTTTTAGTAACACTTCTAAAAGGAAAGGGTAGGGTGTCATTATCCCATTCTGTCTATCAGAAAACTGGGCCCAGGGGTATTAAGTGACTTACCTAAGGTTACACAGTCAGTCAGTTGGAAAAGCAGGAATAACGGCCAGGACTTCTCCCAGTTTAGTGCCCTGCCAAATCATGCTGTCTTTCAATGTAGTTCAAGTGCATAGTAATGTGATAGCAGAAACAGGGATATATTTTTAACTCAGTGCTTTGGAAGCTAACCTCTATTTCTGCATATTGTCTTGAAAAAACAAACGTTAAGATGTAGGAGAGGTAAAATAGTAAGGGAAGGGGGACTGTTGTCTTGTGGTCTTATTTATCTTTAATGAGCTGCATCTTTTTAGCAGGATTACATTTTTTTCAGTTATCATTAAAGGTAGAAACAGCTATTAAAGTTCCTGCATTTGGCATTTGAAAGGATGAGGAAAGTGGCCTTTAATAAACAGCAGTTGTTGTTTTGAAGTCCAGTTAATGGTTTTAGTATTCATACATGATCCCATGAATTTTCATTTCCGCTTTGAGCACATGAGGTTATTGACAACCCTGCACATCCATGAAAGGATAAGTAAATGAGTTGTTATTAAGAAGTGTTGAAAGAGGTGATTGTCATTTAAGAGTTAGCAAAATGTTAATGTCAGAATTGACAAGGAGTTAATTATACTTCAGTAGTTTCATGTTCAATTGACATTTACTGGCAGGAAATCTGCAGAGCATTTCACAGGCCTATCCCCTCCCTCTTATTCACATTCCTTCTCCCTTTCTCTTCTCCATGTCTTTTGCTCTCAGTCTGTCTCTTTCATATGCAGGCACTTAAATGTATGTTCTAATCCAGAGAAAAAAATAAAAAGTCTACTGTCCTTTTTCTCCTTTCATTGGACATAAAAAGATTAATTGTTTCATTCAAATTATAATTGCAGGGTATAATTTTATTCATTTGAAGACACTATTAATCATAAAAGCAATGCAGGACCTGTTCTGATGTTTCATGTGTCTTCTGTGTCTTTCATTTTTCACAGATAGAGAGAGTGAGAAAGAGACAAAGAAGGAGTGAAAGAGGGAAGGAAGGAGGGGGAGGGTAAAAGAAAGAAAGTGAAAGAGGGAAAGAAAGAGGGACAGAAAGAAAAAAAAGGGTAAGTGGGAATGGTGGAGGGTATTTAACATGACTAAGTTTAAAATGCCCTTGCATCATTATTCTGTCTTCTGAAATAAGGGTGTTTCTCAAGGTTGTATTCAGGATGACAGCAAACTTCTGGGCTTTTCCATAAGGAAGTAAAGATGAAGAACAGAAGAAAAGATATCTCCTTTCAAATACTTGCTCACTGTTTAGAGGTTGGTGCACAATGTGATTGAGATGATTTATACTCCGTTTCATAAGCAAAGATGCTGATTCTGATCTTGTTACATCTTCCAAAGATGTAGTAGCAGATTTGCTGGCATCATCTGAGTATAGTGATGAATTCAAGCTGTTTCTGTACATTATCTGCTAAGGGAGTCTGCCTTTGTTGCATCATGTCATTCATAGGGTTTCTTTAAAATCAACAATGAAGACTTTCTGTAGGCTTCTGGAGATCTCCCTGCTGAATGTATTAAAGTGCTAGTGGTAGAGGAAGCTGGTGGCTTTATACCAAGTGGTTTGGAAGAAAGAATCAAAATCCCTTCGATACAGGCCAGGTTTCTACACATCCCTCTTAAAACTGTCAATGGCAATATTACAGTTGCTGCACCTTACTACTAATTCAGACGGGTGGAGTTGCACCTTGCTTACTCTATTATTTAGCCCATTAAAAGGATGAACCTACTTTAATTTTTGTTTTTGTAGATCAGGCATTGGTGGGAAACAAAGAGGCAGTGTACCAACTTTTGTGAGGAACGACTCTCACAGATAAGTGACTTTTCCCTTGTCAAACCTTCTAGGAGAGGTAGCTTGAAAGGAAGCAGAGGAGAGAGAGAGAGTTGGCTGCAGGGGGATGGTACTAATAATAGGGAAACCAGTTATGAAAGACTAGTGAAGGCCTTGCTCCCTCAGTCGCTGCTTTCAGGCAGGTGGTAGGAAGGGACCATGCTGCTGCCATTGCTGGGAGGAGAAGGCTGGCTCCTGACAGTGTAGTGCTGTCTCAGTCAGGCTTTCATGCAGCCTCTCAGCAACCTTCTTTATGACATTGTGTCCTGGTCATGTTGGGACATAAATTACACATAAACCAGTATAAATTGGCAGAAACCAGTTCAATTCTAACACAACAGAAGTTGAGTGCACACAAACTGCTTTCAAAATGGCCAAAACTAGTTTAAGATAAAACCTGGATGAATGTAGCATCAAACTTAACTGATTTAGGTTAAATCCATTTATTGAACTTCTGTCCAGATTCCTCCAGATTCAAGTTAACTCTCAGTTCCCCAGCATCCCAGGATGCTTTGTACCTCCCCTGCAACCCTCCCCACCCCTCTTGCTCACAGGGTGGGCAGGCTAGCTTTGGCCCAAGCTGTCTGCTCTAGCCAAGCAGGGGGGCATGCTCTACCTCCCTCCCCCCCAGCTTCTGGCCTGGGCCACTGTAGGCATATGGCTGCATTTCCAGAGTCAAAAGTGAATGTTCATTTACTTGCTTATCAGTTCAATCTATACAGCTCAGCCTAATGTGCAAAGATTTAATGGATTTAGCTTTGAGCTTTTTGACTGTCTGCACTTCGGCTGTCTGTACATGCTCTGTCCTGTATCTCAGCACATAGTGGTTGTGCATTCCTGTCTTTTGTATTGAGGTGCTTTTCTTTTCTCTGCCACTGCCTTTTCCTCACTTCCCTGAGCATGGCTTCTTAGGGACAGGAGCTTGATGTAAAGGTTTTGTTGAATGGGGGCAGTGCACTCAGCATGGAGGTCAAGTTATTTCTGTCCCAAGGAACTAGATCTAGATCCTGAAAGGTATAGGCACTCAAATCCCATTAAATGCCTTAAACACCTTTGTGGGCCTCAGTGTAATTTAGATTGTAAACTCTTGAGGACAGGAGCTGCATTTGTACAGTGCATAGCACAAGGTCTTTGTTCAGTCCTGTGGGCACTTCTGAAATACAAATATAAATAATAGTCTGGCTATGTAAGTGCCTGAGAACCTGTAATTTTCTGCCAGAATCACTGGAAATGCAGGTGCCAGCACCTCTCCATCACTGGCCTTAGAGGAAAATCAAGTGACAATTCAAAGACACAAACAGCAATGGTAGTAATTTTCAGAGGTGCTCAGCACCAGCTGTTCCCATAGAAGTCAACTTAGCTTATTGAAGAGAAGGTTAAGTGGCTATTTAATCATGGTCTTTTAAGTATCCACCAAAAGATGAGATGCCCGATACTAAAAGGCCCTTTTACCTAGCATGCAAAACCAGCAAAATCCAATGACTGCAAGCTGATGTAGGCAAAGTTCAGACTGGAAACAAGATGCATATTTTTAAGCGAGGTTAATTTAATGGAGGTTGTAGTAAATTCTCCATCATCTGGAGCCTCTCCACTAATGCTGAGTGTCTTTCAGACACTCTTCAATCACAAAGTGCTTGGTGTGTTGGATATACCACTGGGAAAAATTCTAGAGTTAGCAGTCATGCAAGAGGCCAAACTAGATGCTCAGATGGACCTCTGGCTGAAAGTCAGAAAACTGGGAAGTCACTGGATGGGTGGGTGCTTTTAAAGCTGACTGGGGGTGGGGGACAAGAACTCCATTTGCCACAGCTTGCAAGTTTTCAGAATTTGTGTTCATTCTGCACTAAAATCCAAAATGTCTGCGTATCTATGGTGGGGAAGACAGATATGCTCTAGGTGCTAGTGAGGTAGGTGCTAGTCAGACTGGGATAGAGGAGACTTGGGCCCCTGATTCAGAGTGATGAGGGGTGAATAATTCTGCTCTTAACCTAGGCACTACAAGGTTTTTTGTCCCAAACCACTTCACATCATACAGAATGTGGACTTGAACCTGACACTTTCTGGCCTAAACCATGTAGCAAAACATGCTAAAGAGAGTCTTTCTCTTTTCACCTCTTCCACACTTAAAAAACTTGAGAGCAGAGGTATTACAGAAACCAGGGTGAGTCCATATAATGTTTTAAGTCATATTTTTGGAATAATATAATATTTTAAGAAAAATGTTTTGGGTACCCCTAGAGCTTGGTTCCTGAGAAAAATTAGACCATCAGTGAGGACGAAAGGGAATAATCACATCATAATGCCAGAGGGGTTTTATGCTGTTTGAAAAAACAGCCAATGTAGTGCCTCAAGTACTGATTTAACCAGGAGAATCTTATCTCCAGAAACGTGTTTTTGTACAGGATTTAGAAGATAAGAAGTTGCATATCAGTTGTAGAAGGTCTTTTACTCGCAGGGCACTGTGTGGTTGGACACAAAGATGATCATGGGAGGAAACAGCGAAGAGTTATACCATCTGCCTAAATGAGCTTTGCTTTGCAAATTATGGTGCAAATGTCTTTCTGAGGCCCCATCTATGTGTTACACTTAAGACATGATTCAACAAGGAATATGCTGCAAAGTTATTCAACAAAATATGTGGAATAACTTTGTAGCTGTTTCTTATCATGCTATTAATTGAATGTATGGCCAGGGGTCTCTGTGGCCGGGGGCCCCATCAGCTAATCAGGCTAGACCCCACGCACCCCTGTGGCTGGGAGATGGCAGATCATGCCATCCCTCAGATGCATGGGTACCCAACACACCCTCTGCCATTAGGAGATCACATGAGCTGCGGTCTTGCAGCCACAGGGGTGCATCGGGCATCCCTGCAGCTTGGAGCCCCATCAGTTGAGGGGGCTCCCATCCACAGGAACTTGCTGCTTCTTGGTGCAGGATTCTTGATCCCACAATCATGCCTCCTGCCATATAGATCTGGCATTGCAGAAGGTGTGATTGTGTGGATCACGCATTAGATCCCACTGTGCCCTTACCTGCACATGTAAAGGGGCCCTGAGGCAGCTCCTTCAGCACATCTTCTGCATCAGGAAGTGGAGCCTGAGGGAGAGAGAGAGATTGGCGCTCTGTCTTACAGAATAAGATACAGGGCATAAGGAGAATTAATAGTGACTACATTGATGGCGATCAAATAAGAACATACTTTCTTGGGAAGTTACAAGCTGGGAATCTCAGTGAAGACAGTTATCAAGATTATTTTCATATTATTTCAAATTGTTTTGACTGTAGGACTTTGCTGTTTGGGCTCCCCATATGTAGAATGTCAGGAGGTAGCCTTCATTGACATTAGGGCTGCCAACTTCATTGTGGGTGGGGGCTTTAGGCAGTGTTGGTGTGCTCCCCGGAGGCCACACACTGCATGGGCCATATATGGCAGGGGTACCCCCCACCAGGATCTCCGCACACTGCACTAGATGTTCTGGCAGAACACAAATCTTTGTCCCCCATGACCCCCATCCCCACCAGTGGCATATGTCTCCTGTCACACTCTGCACCCCTGCACAGGAACACCCAACTGGGGACATGTGACCACTCCCCAAGCCCTCTTCCCATAGGCTCTGCTGGTCATGTCAACTTTCATCATATGGGCTGCGCAGGTGGCCTACGAACCCCTAGGCCATCCCCTCCTGTGTGGCAGCAGGAGAGACAGCTACTGGAGCCCATGGGATGCATATTAAAGTGCATGTGGCCTGCAGGCCACTAGCTGAACTTCTCTGATTTACATGAATGAATCTTTATGCAGCATGTATGACTCTGCTGATCTTGATCTTGATCATCTCTAAAATATATCCTTTTACTAATTCCTTATAAGGCTTAAAATTGGAATCCTTCCTTCTGTAAATGAAATCCACATGCAGCAGTTGAATAAAACCCAGAAGCCAGTGTGTAGTTTTGTGTTGTCCATATTCAGAATATGTACTGTCTAGCCAGACTGCTTCTGCAGAAATTACCAGCAAAGTAGCTAGAGGATGGGGAGAGAAGTTAAAATTCAAAACCAAGATAAGTTATGGAGGGGGGAAAAAGCCAGACTTGGAACTCTCTGTGTTTAGGGTCTGTCAGTCATTGTTAATTGTTGTCCGTGACAGATCTTCATTCCAAAGATGAAGCACTTTGTTTATCAATGTAGTAACAAAGCACAGTGGTTTTCCTGAAGCTTTAAAGAAAATCAAAGGTTTTTAGAAATGTAAGCTTTGCTAGATGCAACTGTCACTTACAGATTGTGCTATTAATACTAATAAGCTAATACTCTGTGTGTCAGGAAATGTATTTTCCTTGGATTGAAAAAGGCTGGAAACCATTCTACTTGTATACTTGTTTGATAGAATTCCAGTGTACCAGTGGTCAAAAGAATGTTATGCGGTAATTTACAGGACACTTGGGGCAAATCACAAGACACAAATGTTTGACATGCACAGTCAAATGCAATAGTTACAGCATCTTGCTTCTTTAGTCTTTCTCTGAAGTGTTACAAAGATGACTACATTATAGCTTAAACTTTCACTGATACCAACAACTGTAATATTTAAGGGGAAAACAAAGCCATTTAAAACTACCATTTAGAAAATGTATATATAGGGTCACAGGCATGATTTAAAAGGGTGGTTGCTTTTAAGCCAGAATACCACTTTGCCACTTATGCAAAAAACCCCCCAAAATTCCCCCATTTTTTAAACATCTGATCATTATAAAATTGTGTTGTCGCCTTAACGAGACCAGTAAGTGGTCTCATTGATTTCATTGGCATATTACCTCCATGTATACAGTGAAGACAATTTGTTGACAGAATACAGAAAGTTGAGATCAAGTGTACAGTGATGAAGTGTGACGTCTTTAAAGCATCCACTATGTTAGGGTTGTCCAACTGGTGGCTTGCAGGCAGCATGTGGCCAATAAGGAGTTAATCTGTAGCCCCTGGACCATTCCCCAGCTACCACCCCTTTTATGGCTTCAGCTACTGCTTCAAACAGGGTCTCAAGGCTCCCCTTCCATCCCTCCCTCAGCTTTTGCTTCCTCTATCCACCCCAGGGGGCAGGGCAGGACAGCCCACTGCATTGGGAGAGTCTGCAGTGTGGTGAAAGGTGTCTGAGGTGGGGGTCACCCATGCATGTACATCACCATTACACAATGCCATGATGGGGGGGAGGAGAGGGGCTGCTTGTGTATGTGGTCCAGGAGGTGGGGGATGCCACTTGCGCATGTGGTGTAGCAGGGGATGGGATTTGGATCTGGTGGGGACTGTGGTTTGCAATATTGTGGCCTCTGCTGTGTGTGGTCCCCACAGCATGTGGCCCCAGGGCAATTAGAAATTGATGAATTCTGTACTATATTGTCTGTCTTTGGTTAGGCCTAGCCCCTTCCATTCATGCTATCACTGATTATGCATACATGGAATGAAACGTGATGATGAATGGTAAAACACAGTATGCCCTGGGGAGAAGGAATTACATTAAGAAAAATTGCACAAATAAAACTTAATTGTAGTTGAACAACTCGGAGTAGCTTGGATTAGCATCTGGCATTTGATATGGATGACTTCTGTCTCTAATTCTTCCCATCAACTGATGAAAAAATAAAGAAAAGATGATGAATAGAGTAGACTAGATTGGCCTCTATTTTAGCTAAAAATATTTAGACTATGGGTGATGTCTGCCTTATTTCAGAAAAAATTAGAAAACAGATGAGAGAATGAAGAACCTAGAGGATAGAAAGATTAGAGGTTAACAGGAACAGCTATGGCTGCCATTAAGATACCCATGTATTTCCTTGGGTAGTATACCAGATGATAAAAAAGCTTTCATGTTATTCATATTCATTATCAATAATGCATTTTGCAATTGTTCTACTATTGCCTGAAAGCTACTATACTGCATTCATAAGAAAAGGATTTTCTTTTGGCTGATGTATGGTAAAGAAAAGAAATTGAAAAATACATAGAAAAAAGTATAGAAGGAAAGTTGAGATTTCAATGGCAACAACCATATCTATCAGGTTTGAAAATATGTTGCATAGCATTAATTAAATATTAATCATATTAAATAATTAAAAACAATAAATACATTACAGGGAGAGATCAGTACACCCGCAATATATCTATTTGTAGGAAAATTAAGATCTTTGACAAATCAATTCAAGCACTGAGGTGAGCTAGGCAGTTTCATAGATTCATAGAGTCACAGATTAAGGGTCGGAAGGGACCTAGTAGATCTTCTAGCCCGACCCCCCGCCAGGGCGGGAGAACAACAAAAAACCCCAAAAAGAGAAATGGGACTCAAACGAGTCCAGCCAGGTAGGCATCCAGCCTCTTCTTAAAGACCCCCAGGGTAGGGGCCAGCACCACTTCCCTTGGAAGTTGGTTCCAGCTCCTAGCCGCCCTAACCGTGAAGTAGTTTTTGCGGATGTCCAATCTATACCTCCTCTCCATCAGCTTGTGCCCATTACTCCTTGTTATGCCAGCGGGCGCTAGGGGAAACAGCATCTCCCCCAAACCCCTCTGGTCCCCCCTAGTGAGTCTATAGACAGTCACCAGGTCCCCCCTTAGCCTTCTCTTGTGGAGGCTGAATAGGTTCAGGTCCCGCAGTCTCTCACTGTAGGGTCTGCCCTGTTGTCCCCGGATCATGCGGGTGGCCCTCCTCTGGACCCTCTCCATATTGTCCACATCCCTCTTGAAATGGGGCGCACAGAACTGGACACAATACTCCAGCTGTGGCCTGACCAGCGTCGCGTAGAGGGGGAGGATCACCTCCTTGGCTCTACTCGAGATGCACCTGTGGATGCACGACAAGGTCCGGTTAGCCCTGCCAACCATGACCTCGCATTGTCGGCCCATGTTCATCTTGGAGTCAATAATGACTCCAAGATCCCTTTCTGCCTCCGTGCTCTCGAGTAAGGAGTTCCCCATTGTATAAGTGTGCTGCTGGTTCCTACTGCCCAGTTGTGTGTATTACTTTTCAGAATTGGGCAGCCTAGTGTTCCCTATTTTCTCCTGTGAAATCTTAGGGTTGAGCATTTAGTGGAGTCTTCCGAAGTTCTATTTTCCCATGCATCTGGAGGTTTTGACAAGCACATTAGATGGCTGGATGGAAAGAAGGAAAGAAAGAACTCAGACACAAACAAATTGAACTTTACAGATATATATGTTATATTATCTATAACATCCATACTGTAATAATTCATATTATTATATGAGTGCATAGTATATCACATTATATTATTTATATGAATTACAGCATTTATATTAGTCATGGCATGCAAAGTTGAGTAAAACAATTTATATATATATATATATATATAT
>NW_017729022.1:140999332-141016317 GCF_001723915.1 Gavialis gangeticus
ATACATATTATTGTTTTTAACATCAGCAACATAAGTTTTGAACCAAGTAGAATTTTTTCTTGAGTTGTATATATATATTGATAATAGTTTTGCAGGTGTGTACTTTTTAAGAATTATTTTTAAGGAGAAAAAAATACCGTGAATGTTGAAAGATACTCGTTGATTTCCATAAGCTTTTTTGAATAAGCCAGTAATGACTGTGTTTTATGTGGGTATTTAAATATGGAGATGTCGTGACCACAATGGAGCAATGGAAAAAAGTCAAATTTCCCTCTTTTGGCTATAGATTTAATGTCTGAATGAATATTATATCTTTGACAATATGTTAAATACAGATGATGATTTTGCGGGCAGAAACTTTTTAAATGCCAATTCTAGCATGATATAAATTTCAGTATCCAAATCATAAGCCCAGGACAATTAACATTACAAGTAAAGACAATACCTTATTTAAAGTATAATTTATTAATATGGCTGTAACAAATCAGTTGCTTATCTTTTATTTCTGTTTTTATTTTAAATAAGCTATTAATGGATAAAGTCTTGGGTTGAATTATTGTTGTATGTATTCTGTTTTTGCTTCTGGTGTACAGGAGTATCTTTGAAGTAAAAAAAGACTTTATATGTTTTATTTGTACCTGAGTGTGGTTCTGTGCAGAAATTACACTTAGATCAACCTAGGGTTAACCAGGGTTAGGTTGATCTAAGTACCGATCTCTACAGGTGTGTGTGGAGGTTAGATCAGGAAAAAAATGGCCAGCCAGATTTAAATTATTTAACTTGAGGAGGTGAACTAAATTAGATTGGGAATGGGTTTGTCCGATCTACCAAATGTCTGCACATGTTCAAAGCACGGCCCTGAGGCTGGGAAAATGCCAGCTGCTCACTCCAGCCCCAAGGCTGTACTCTTTCTAACCCTCCACCCTGTCCAGGATATTTTTAGCTCCTCGACAGGCACCCCTGCCCCCCCCCCAGTCTCCCAGACCTGCAAACCTAGGTTCCCCCTCCTTCCCCAATCCTACCCACCCTTCTTCCCACCCCAATTTAATTTCTATCAGGTTTCCAGCATGGTTCCTGGCACAAATTAATATCTACACAAGTCTCCCGATCTATGATCATGCATCTTAAAGTAAGCTGCGTGATTGTAGATTGGGTATGGCAAATATCTGCATGTTCCCTGTCTGGTGGTAGTGGTGAAACAAGACCTAGTCATAAAATTCCATGAGTTTTTTGTGGGTGGGAGGGGGAGGGGAGCAGGGGCACAGATCATTTTGATTTCTGATCAAAGCAAGAATGTTTGTGTCTATTACTAATTAGCTGCTGCTACTTCATAACCAGGCTTTGCAACTTGGAAAAATGCTCTCCCATAAGAAAAAGACAAACAGTCACTGACTATCATTGACAAGGACTTCATCAAATTAATCCAAGTCTCACACAACATAGAGTTCATTTCATTAAAGAGAATGCTAGGAACTGGCTGAATTTCAAGCTATATTTTAATGCAGCTTTTTGGCTGCCTTTTTTGCAGAAAAGTCAAAGGTCTCAGCTCAATAATTGCATATAAATACAGTCAGCACCATAGGCTGCAACTTCAGCCATGCAGAACCAATTTTTAGCTTGATGGTATCATGGTTGAATTTTTTTTATTTGAACCACCTGACATAATCTCATTATTATTCTATTTTACCGGTAAGATTATGGTACTACTGTCTGATGCTGTTTGATATTACTCTGATCATCAGCACCAATATTCAGACATAGATCCACCTCAATATTTGGGAAACAGAATAAGAATTATGTTCTGAAGTTTAAAAACAGAAAACCCATTAATCATATGTCTACTGGTACCAGTTACAATAATTTAATAGGTTGAACTTAGGCTATGACACAGGTTCTTACTGAAGCTAAATAGAAATTCTTGCCAATATGCATAGTTCTTTTTACCTTTTAGAAGCTAAACAGTAGGAAGTGAAATCCTAGCCTATAGTAGTCCAACCCTGCAAAATAATGCTTTTTAAAACTATAGGACCTTTCCATGAAAACTTTTTTTGTACCACCTTGTTAATGTTAATAAACTTCCCTTTAATAAATCATCCTTCGAAGACTAGTATGTTACACCTTTCATAAAGGAATTCTTTTAATCAGTAACTCTTTGTGTTGTTAATGGTGGCGGGACAGAAAAGTTCAGATTAAAAAAAAAAAGGTACTGGGTCAGAGCCAAAAAGAAAAAGCTTTAGGTATGGCAACCTACATTTTAGGTGCCTGGCTGCAAGAATGGACTCCAAAACTCAAGGTTAAGTGCCTACACTCTGAGAGCTAGTCAGTAGGAGGCACCACAGCCCAGGGCAATGTCTGAACTTCTGTCCATTATCAGAGCATAGACCTCTGAGTTGGGTCTAATGAATCAGGTCTAATGCAAATGAGGCACTTCTGTCCGCTTCATATCTAAAACCTGGAACTCTGTCCTGTGGATAGGCACTTACAACTATTATTTGAAAGAAATGAGTGGGACTCAGCTTTTTTAAACATGGCTAGTGTTAAATAGGGCAGTACCTTTCTTTTATATAAAATAACATACTGGTAGTAGCATTTGCTTTTGGGAAGTAAGTGGGAAATCTGGGTTCTAGGTCTTCCTCAGCCTGAGGGGATTCAAGGCAACATCTTCCTAAAAGAGTTCCTGATCACCAGCGTAAAGGCGAGGCTTGGTGGGGATAACTCTTACCCTTTCTGTTGAAGTGGGGCAATGGTGCTGAAAGGCACGCAAGAGTTATGAGGCCAGAAAAAGAGGAAAGCACAATAGATAGTGTATGACTTCCCCCCCCCCAACCAAAAGATTAGAGCACTCAGTTGGGAGGTAAGAGTTAAAGTTGCAGTTTCTGCTCTCCAGACAGTGTTTGCACTTTACGGTGAAAAGATCATTGATTAAAATAAGGAATAGAAACTGTCTTGAAAATGGGAACTGGACCTCCAACCCACTAGATTATGTTCCTTCTTTCTTATTCTTAACTTCTAGCCTCATGGTTAGGGCTCTCAGCTGGAAGAGGGAGATGTAGCTGGCATCCCCTCCAGCTGAGGAATGCCCAGAAATTAAGTCTTTCCCAGTCTTTCCTATTCCCAGTCTAACCATTAGCTTAGTAGTGTGTGAAACATAGGCACTTTTGCTTCCAACATGTGCTGTGATTTGGGCTGAAGTCAATATTGTGGTGTGTGTTAACTTGCACTGAACTTGCCTACCTACCTCAGGGGACCTAAGTGCCATTTTGCCTAGTTTTTAGATCCAAATGAAGCTAGTAAACTCTAAAACGGGCCTAGTTCAAGGTGTGCACAGATGAAAGAGCTACAGGCACCTAGGAGACACTTTTTGGGTAAGGATCCCTAAGGGTGAGACAACTCCAGAACAGGGATTTTGGATTACAGTTTGGGACTAAAAAATTCTGCCTGTTTTAGGTTCCTAAGTTCTTTTGTGGTTCTGGCCCACCATCAAATATTGTTAGTGAGTAGGCCATAAAAAGTGAACTAACTTGTTCATAAGCATTGCTATGCTTCATCAGATCATATGTCTATCTGGTATCGGAACTTGCCTATGGCAGCTGCCAGCATGAGAGGAAAGTGAAAACCTTTTATAATGCACTTAGACTATTATGTAGTCATGTATATAGAGGGAAACCTCTTCTCAGCAAGTATTGTCTGCTGCTCTGATTCATGAGGTTTGAAAAGTCTTACAACAGTGTTTTTAGGTTTCATAACTCAAATGGTCACATATTTATCCACGTTTTCAGCTCACTAGTCATCTTCCTGATCTTATAAATCCATACCCATCCAAGGTTTCAGGTTTGTTAGCATAACCTGATTCATATACATCTCAGTGGAGTTCCTTTTGCTCATATTTTTTTCCTAGTTTGAATAATACCCAGTTTGTTTAGTTAGATTGCAATCATATACAAAATACAAAAATCTTTAACTGTTTCTTTTTTGTAATTCTTCATTGAACTACTTGAATCTCAGCTATTTAATTTGTGATACAAGGTGACCAAAACAACCAACTGCACTTTATTCAGATGAAGACAAACTGTTATTTTAATATTCACACATAGTCTTTACTGTTAGGAGATCCTAGCACCTTTGTTTTCTTATCTTCATTGATTTTTTTTTAAATACCTTCTTTAAGGACTTTTTCCTAAGAATATATCTGAAGTTCAGAGTTGATCATTTTTTTCTGAATAGTTTTGAATCTAAACTTGAGATTATTTTTACCCTAATGCATTTCATTACCACCTCCCGGTTACATTTTAATTTTGCTGCCCACTTGGTCCAAGTATGCAAACCTATGATAATCCTTATTAGTCTGTGGTAAATAATTTTGTCACTAGCTAATCTTACTACTTGTCTGTTACCTCTCTTTAATTACTCCCAATTGCTTTTTTGCAATTGCATATCTGCAGTTAACAATTGCATATAATTTACTCTGCAAAACCTATTGTTCAGGTTAACTATGTCATTTGCCTTATGAAAATGAGATTCTGCTTCAAAGAATGAATGCCCACATGTTCTTTCATTCTGTGTATTGAGTGAGTATATTGTTAAGCAGTTGAACATGCTCAATATTAATGACTTAGGGTTTTCAAAGATACAGAAACACTGACAACCCTTTTGTTTGTTTATAAGTAGCAGGTTCAGGTATGATGGCATTGTAGTATGTCAGTACCAGCTTGAAAGGAATGTTTGGGAAGACTGTGAAATGTAAATTCAATGAGGAGTCTACAATGAGGGAACAAAGGCAGGGATTATAGAAAAGAATTTGCAAGCAAAAACAGATTAGAGGGACTTTGTTTTTCTCATTAGTTTCTGTTCCTCCAGGAGATCAGCAGTAAATCACCCTAAAAACTCAAGAGAGTCCACTCAGGTTCTACTTAGTGAAAACTAACTTTTCTTTTTAAAAGCAAACTGGCCTAACTGACAAGAAAAGCGTCTAGTGTGGGTATGGGTGTGCTTGTGTGCTTTTGAGTGTGTGGGGAGGAGAGAGAATGTGCTTTGTATATGATAGGGAGCTGTGCTTGTGTACACACATCTGCATGCACACAAAAAATGTATACAAATCTTTCAAAGTGTAAATTAAGGCTGGAACACTGTCTTTACTATATTTAAAGTGTCTAGGACTGTGTCACAAGCCCATCTGCAGTGTACCCCCAGAGCCCCATATTTCTCCCCACTGCTTGTCTGAAGGAACAAACCAAGGTTTGCCCTGGGATAACTCTTTATAAGCTTCAGCTCCACAGCCCATATATACCGGACCCCACAGCTGCAGCAGGGAAATCTCTACTATCTCCATGTTGCTTCCTCTTCTGTTGTAACAAAATGTTAGTTTTGCCTTTCTGCAGAATGGGCTAGCCTGGAATATCATTCACCCTGAGATAACACTTTACCACAGGCAGTTATTAAGGAAACAAAACAAGAAAAGGATTTATTATATAAGAAAAGAATTAGACAAAAAAAAAAAAACAACCCTCATAATTTGAAAACAGAGAAAAAAGACAAGTAAAGTGTTTTACCCTCTCATCTGGCTACAACCTCTGAGAGTTTTGCTAGTATTTCCCGAGATCAACCTTCTTGCTGATCCTGTCAGCCTTGACCATTGGAGACTTAAACTCCCCTAAAGCCTGGGATAATCCAAACACCACCTGTATCTCATAGGTAGCTCCTAAATACCTCCAAGCCAGCCCCGCTCCCAGCATTTTAAAAATTTTTGATGAGTCTCAGGATCTAGACATTACTTTCCTTTGGAAATTCTCCTAGCAAATGGCCCTTTTCTTTGAGATGCCTTTGTTATTGTGAGGCTTATTTTCCCATTACAGGCAAACAATACCTTGGTTTCCAATCCCAAACATGGCTTCTCTGCCTGGCAAGAGATACTTAGTAGTGTTGCCTACTCCCTTTTCCTTAAGTATGCATTCCTCAGTTCCTTTGATTAAACTAAAATCATAAAGATACATACAAACATTCAGGGAGGTTAGACCACGTTAAAAATAACCCCCCAAATCAAACTTAGTTTGTCTACCTGTGGACCTTACAATTAGATCCCTAGTTAGGTCCATCTAGGTGGGAACTGTACAGTATTTCCGGGAAACTTAGCCGAGTCAAAAAGGGGCTGACCTGAGATAGTTTAAATGTACCTTGGAGGTCCCTTAAATTAGATTGGGTATGGCTAGACCTATCTAACTGAACTGTACACATTTCCAGTGAAGTCTTGGGACTGGGAAAGCCCAGCTGCTGACCCCAGCCCTGGGGCTGTGCTTTTCCTACCCCCTCCCTGGCTTGTAACTATTTTTAGCCCCCTGACACCTCTCCCTATCCCAACAGACACCCCCCCAACCCACGGACAAGCCAGCCCCGCATCCCCACTCCTTGAGCCCTCCAGCTCCCTGATTTCACAAGCTATTCCTGGTGCAAATGGGATTGGAGGGGGTTAGTTCACTGGGGAGAGGTTGTTCATCTGGGATAGGGTTGGGGGACTAAAAATAACTCCTGGTTGTGGAGAGAGAGAGCTCCTCCAATCCCACCACCCACCCCATAGAGCTGCTAGCCTGCCAACTTCCCCTCTAAAGCTGCCAGTCTCCGACTTATGCTACAATGGAGTGTACACATGTACAGCTCCTTGACATGGTGGTAGCCATCTTATAAGCTAAGTCAATTTAAGTAATATGACTCAAAATAATAAGTCTCAGAGGTGTTTTATCTTGCACTGCATTTAAGTTGATTGCTCCACATACGTGTGTACACTCTGATACATATCCAGGTTGTAGCAGTATTGGTCTAGAGGAAAAAGCAATTGGGGATTGTAGTAGAGATGATATCTTTTATGAGACCAACACGATTTTTTCAAAAAATTTCTTTAATTGCAAGCTTTCAAGCACAAACACCTTTCATCAGACATTGGAGAAAAGATTGTTAAAGTTCTCCTGGGTAGAAATGAAAGTTCATGTTTAATAGGATTTCACAGAGGAGTCAATAGATAGAAAACTCCTCTGGGCATGCAGTTCATAGCTGGTATGGAGTCTCTCACCTCTTGTGAGGTTCTGTGATGATGCAAATTACCTTGAAGCAAAGGCAGAAGCAGGATCTCAGGTTTCAGATAGTCAGAGTTACTTCCTTCTTGGGAAAATATGAAGATTTAATTTTAAAAATCGTCTAAAATTTGATATCTTCCATGTGTCAGTTATCCGTGTTGTAGCTGTATTGGTCTAGAGGAAAAAGCAATCAGGGATCATAGTAGAGATGATATCTTTTATTAGACCAAAAAGATTAGCCAATTTTTTAAAAAGGCAGTTAATTGTTCATGTTCCTCTGTGAGGAACATGAACGTTGCAATGGTAGAAGTGAGCCTGACCCCTAACTCCAAAAGCAGACACCCAGAAGCTTGTGCAAAAGTAGAGTGGGAAGAGAGACAACTCCAAATTTCTTAGAACCTCTGTTCCCATAACAAGAAAATCCAAGTGCCAAAATGCAGTTTGTGAGAAATCTAGAAGGAAATTAGCTATTGCTTTCCATTGCATCTCTTTCAGATACTCTAAGCAATATATACATCCTGATCATGGAATAAGAAAAAGGGACCAACCACTCTACTAAATACTGTCAGCGGAGGCAGCTTTCTGATGGTTGGGTCCCTTAGCTCAGGAACACAAAATTCATGTGGGCTTCTCTAAACTACCCCAGAGTAGCAGACTAGAAAGGTTCATTGCTTTAAGCAATCTGAACAACTGTTTGTGGAAATAATCTTGCTTTCAGCATCATGGAAAAGCAGAAAACCACCTTTTGTGGCACAGGGATCTTTACTGTGCTTGAAAACTCCTTCCCAGCTTCAAATGATGATCAACTGAGGTCTTGTGCAGATGATTGAGGACCGCCCAATTACAGCATGAATTTCCTAATGAAGTCAAAATTAATTTACTCTTCAGCAAAGCAAATAGTTTGACTGCAGCTAGAGACTCATAGGAGGTAATATGCACAGTCAGACAGAAAAATTAAAGCAGTAACAGGATGAGCCAGGATAGGTTTCCAATATGCAGCCTGATGCCTTATTATTATTATTATCATCATCATCATCGTCATTGTCATTGTTGTTGTTGTTCATTCCTGGAAGGGGTGAGTGCTTTTCTGACTGGTTTGATATATGTGAAAGCTTGAATCGCACATCACCTCCTTTCCTTACCTGCATCTCTGGCAGTGCACAACAGTGTCAGGACCCCACAAAATGTAAACCAGTTGGAGAACAGGAATCTGCTATTTTCTTTGTCACTGACTCCTTTCAAATGCTGATACTGGTTTGTGTACAAGTTCTTCCTGCCCTGTTTTTCATCCTCTCTTTCCTCTTGGTTCTGCAGTGGGACTGTCACCTTGTATTACTGTTGAAATCGTGTATACATCACTGTGAGTTTATTATACAGTGTCAGTCAGAATGAGAAGATTTTCATTGTGTTGACTTCCTTTTTCATATCATACATTGATAAAATACACACGTTTACATGGTTTGTATTAGGCAGCATCCTCTGCTGTGATGTCTTGCATTCTTTTAACTCTTCAAGTGTAATTCATATTGAGAATGATGTTTTTATAGCTCAGTAGATGCACCTGTAAAATCTTGCACAATGCATTCCATTCATGTCATTGAGCAATCGTGTGGGCCTTCGTAGGCCAAGCTTTCAAAATTTGCCTTGAGTGTTTTCTTCTAAACAAAGAGCAGCCTTCACTTTTGTCGTGTGGGGCTCTTGTACCCATAATGAAATTTGCCCTTTCTTGCTTATTTAGACTAGTTCACTTTAGAATAGCATAAATTCAGGTGAATTTACTATTATAAGATGTACAGAACAGCTCAGTATTCTTTCTGACTCTTCTCACATTACTTTTTGGTTTCCCCCTTATTTTGCCCTCATTTTCTCTTGTCTTCTATGCTTGGACCATGTGACCTAAAGAATAAAGAAGGAAAAACAGAGATTAGTTAGGTGATTCAGCATAATCAGAAATGACACAAAAGGCCCACTTCAGTACTCCATTAGATACTTGTTAGTGGAAAACCAAGTGCATCAATCTTTGGTAGCACCAAGAGAACAGAGCAGCGGTATTTATTACTTAAAGGACTTAAGGTAAGCTTTCAGCAGGCCACAGACTCTCTAAACCTCCTCTTTTGACACAATATATTGCCTGAAGATTTCCCTATTGCATTGTTTGCCCTGAGAAAATTGAACATAATGAATGCATTGTTTCTTCTCACGGACAAATACTTGACTCAATACAAAGTACAGACTTAATGAAAGCATGCTAAAGGCTTGGTAACTGTATGGATTGGTTTCAAATATGGTATTATGTAAGGCTCATTAACATGGTAATACTGTT
Organism: Gavialis gangeticus; assembly: GCF_001723915.1. NCBI lineage: Eukaryota > Metazoa > Chordata > Crocodylia > Gavialidae > Gavialis > Gavialis gangeticus. The sequence continues at coordinate 141,008,720 of NW_017729022.1, forward strand.
GGATGGGTCTCACTTGATTTTTTTTTCAATAATAAATGAGTGGTTATAGCCAGGGATCCTGGTTTTCTGTGTTTAAAAATGGCAAGTTTTATGTTAAAAATTCCAAGTTCTCTGATTAAAACCCCCCAAATCTGTGTTTTTTCATGATTAAAACAAAACACCACTATATAGATATAGATATCGGTTGAACACATTTTTGTATTGATATAGTTACAATTGTAAAGCAATTTGGAAGCCTGCCAGTGCCTCAATCACTATAATAAAATAAATTATAAATACCTATAAAATTTGGTGTTTGATTTTGGGTTTTTTATCATGGAAAATCACAAGTTCCCTCTGATCTCTTCACTTACCAGGATGCGGGTTCAGCTGCAGCTGTCTCCCTGCTCTTCTCCCACTTCTTTGTGGTGTTGAGCAGCCCTGATATGCCCTGCCCATGCCATTACCCCTCAGTCCTGACCCACAGCCCCCTGGGCCCTGCTGATGGGATACAACCCTGCACCACCACCCTTTGCTGCTGCTGGGCAGGCAGGGCCACTTTGCCATGGCTCCATGGGGCTTGCAGCGGAGGCAATGAGCTTCCCCGTTCCAGTATGCCATGCTGTTCTGGGTCCTGCCTGCTGGGCTGTGGAGGACCTGGGGGGAGGACAGCAGGGTGAGGAGTCTGACCCTGCAGCAGGCAGCTCGCTCCTGCACATGCCCCCTATACCTCTCCCCCCCGCCCCCCCTCCAGAGTGCACGCTATTACAGGGAGCCAGTCCCACCATGCCACCCAGACGAGCTGCCTGCCGTTCTGTCCCACACCCCATCCAGGCCCTGTGGCTGTGCATTCTGGCTTTGGGCCCCAGCCCCATTGACCGCTCCAGCTGGGAAGTAGCCCCAGCACTAGCCCTGACCCACTCCCTCCGTCCCTCACTATGGGGGCCTCAATCCCTGCCCCCACCAGACTTATCCCCCAGGCTTTGGGGGAAACATTAAATTTTAGGCTTTCCCCTGAAATTTCCTGAAGCCCAAATTACAGTGGTCCCTAGCCATAAGTATTAGTTAGGATTCATTGAAAATCACATAGCTGATGCTCACACCTTTGAAAGTCTTTGAAAGGGAGCTGCTCTCCAGGCTGCCTGGCGGCCATGTGCATGAGTATGTGCACACATGCATATGGTGCCCCCTGCCTGACCACTCTCCTCCTGCTCCCCTCAGCCTCTGCAGAATGGAACTCTGCCAGCCTGCAAGGGGAAACCCACCGTTTCCCATGTTTTTCTCCTTTAAAGGTGAAAATCTGGGGTTTTCTCTTTAAAATGAGAAAATCTGAGTTTTACTGCATTTTTCTGTGGTGAACGGAAAACTCGGTTCCCTGCCTAGAGCTATATGACTTTTCACTGTGCACTGACATTCTTTTATAGGTTGTACATGTGAAAGAATATTTCTGCAACCCAAAACATGAAAGCTTGGTGTTCAAAATAAAGTCATATTACCTAGATGTGGTGTCTGGAAAGAAAAAGAAAGCAGAATAAACTTGGCATCGTGGATTATGAAACATTAACTGTATTTCCCATTAAAGCACTGTAATTATTGGTCACATTCTTATGTAATGAAAAGGATTTGATGAATCTATTACAGTATATTGTCTCTGTTATGACTGTGAATTCTAACTTTTACTGATAATGTGCATAAATAAAAGATTGTGTTTCCAAATGAACAATTTACAACCAAAAGTAACATGCATCACTAGTGGCTTGTACACCCAACAGTGATGGACTAGAATAATCACCTTGATCTTTATAGCACAGCACTTTACATTTAGCATAAGCCTGATTAGTCACCTTGGTCTTATCCTCCTTTGGACTTAGGATATTCAGAATGAAATGTTACTGGGGGCCTTTTAACATGTTAATTGTAGGTGGCTCCTGGAGCTTTTAACCCCTGGATTGTCCAAACAGTAGCACCTGAAGCTAGTTTTCAGCATAAGTTAGGTGCTTAAAGTTACACCATTGAAGGGCAGGTTTATCTCTGATCTGTGTTTCCCAGGTTATGTTCTGTTAATGTGCAGCCACTCCCCACAGATGAACTGCCCAAGTTGCAGTCCTCCAGCATCCTGGGATGCAGTGTCTCTTCCCTCACCCTCCTGTTTTATGTGGAGAAACTTTCCACCCCCTGAACTGTACTGCCAAGGGTGCAGTTCTGGCACAAAGCTAACTCTCCGTCCCACAGCTGGGGGTGTAACTTTCCCACTTCAAGGCCCTGTCTGTGCTAATCAGAAACCTGAACTGAGCTTGCAATACCCTGTAGTTCTCTGTATCTATGCATAGTAATCATTGAGGTATGGTACAAGAACTGTTTATGACTATATGTCCAGCTGTGTCTGAAACATGTAGTTTGACATGAAAATATAATTTGTTGTTTGCACCAGGGTAGCTGGTTTCCTAATTCCTCCAGTTCTGAAGTTAAGAAGTTAAATACTTTAATCACAGTGACAGTTACTGTGTATTTGTTCACAGCTCTTCAGTTAGAAGCAATGCAAGTGTTACTTCCTACCTTAGCGTTGACACAGTTCCTAAATAAGTTCCTGGACCAGACGGACTAATAACAGATGTCTTCATTGAAGCACGATTAGAGATGTCACACTACATCTGATCACACTCCAGGAAAGTTTGGAGACATTTCTGGTTGCCACACCCCAACTTAATGTGCATCTGCAATCAGAGGGGGAAATCCCTGTGTTGCTAAGTGGGAAAATCTCCTGCAAGACTGTTCCCCATGCATCCCTGAAAGTGTGGAGTTGAGGGTCTGGAACAGGTCCTTCCCCTCCTCCCCACCCGCCCCCAGCACCTTTCACATTTGCAGGCAGGTGTAGAAATATCTCCCTGCAAGGGATTTCTCCAGGTGCATCTGCATGTGCAGAAAGGAGTGACTTGACCAGGGGTCCCCACTCTGCTTTTGCAGGTGCACATGGGAAAAATCCCTTGGCAGAGGATTTCCCTTGTATGTGTCTGCAATCACAAGGGGGGACTCACACTCCCTCTTCTGCATTTGCAGACATGCAAGGGGAAATCCTTTTGCAGGAGATTTCCCTGGGTGCACCTGCAAGCATGGAATGGGAGAAAGTGGGGAGATCTCCCATAGGAGGTCCCCCATTTGCATTTGCAACCTGTGCTCTTCCCTGCTGCTAGAAATGCCTTCAGGTCAGTGCATGTGTTGCACAGGGTGCAGCAGGGAACTGCCACCTGCAGACATGCACCCCAGAGCCCCAACTTTCCCTGCTTACCCAGACATGTCCCTCCAGGGACGCATTTAGGCAAGCAGCGAAAGTGAAGCAGTTGCCACCAAGGCTTGAGGGGCCTGATCCTGCCTGGGAATTCCTGATGTGTGCTTCTCTCAAGCATGTGAGGAGCCCCTTCCTCAAGGAGGCTGGAAAGCCCAGGTAGCTTCATGTTGCTGAACTCTTCCACCTTAAGCAAACACATGGACTGCAGGAAAGTGGACCAGTTGTTACTACCTTTTGTTGTGGCCACGAATTTGAGCATTTATGGTGTGACAGAAAGCACAGGCATCTGTTTGCATTCATTTTGGCCCTCCCTAAATTTTTTATGCCAGCACAAAGGCGATGTCCGTTGCCACCCTCAGTGACTACAATGTGTAGAACGTCATTCACAGAAGCTTTCTGGTTTGGATCCACGTGATGTCAGTGGTGTTTCTTTTTCTCAAAGGATTGTCTGGTTCTTTTCAAAGGAACAAAAACGTTACGGGAAATATTTTCAAGGGCAATGAGTAGGGACCACAGTAATACAGGGGAGGGAAGTGGGCTCTCTGCAGGCTCACTGGAACCAATGTCAGGTGTTTTAGAGGGCTGGCTCCCCTACAACTCTGTCTGAGCGAGCCTACCATAGGGTTTCCCTCCACCTAGCACAGGTCTCCCAAGCCCTGCTTTGTCCTGCTGCACAGAGAATGGGAGGGGGGAATTCCCCTCCACTCCCACACAGCAGCAAAGTGGGGTGTGGGCGAACTGTGCCGGGTTGTGGGGGAAGCACCCGGCAGCTCACTCCCAGATGTAGGGGTCGGCACCCAGCATACCTATGTCCACAGCCCATTGGACAGGGGTACTTACTTGCTCTACTCTGGGCAGGGCTTTTAAACTCCCTGCCACAGCGGGAAATTCAACATCTTGATTGTTCAATTCTGCCTGCCAGTGCTAAGCCTGTACTAGGCTGCTCCTGGAAACATGTAGGGTTTCCAGGGCTCTGCTGCCTTTCTTCTTTGCACTTCAGGTAAGTTTTTAAAAACTTTTCCCTGCCCTCCCTCTCCCCTGTGGTTTCAGCCCATGTCTGGCCAAATTGCAGTTTTGCAGGGCTTTGGGGGAAACACTAAATTTTAGGCTTTCCCCTGAAATCTCCTGAAGCCCAAATTACAGTGGTCCCTAGCCATAAGTATTAGTTAGGATTCATTAAAAACTGCATAGCTGATGCTCAGACCTTTGAAAGTTTCACCCACTTTCTGGTATTGATATTAATATAAAATATCAGGGCATGAACAGATCACAAACTGATAAGCACGTATCATAATGTACACATGCATGCACATACAAATCCAATACTACACCTAGCAAAGATGGGGTTGAATTGGTAGGAAATCCAAAATAAGACTCATCTGCTATAAGTTGTCATAGTTGGAACAATGGAATCAACAATATGAAGCAATTTTCTTTCCTACCTATCAAGGTGTGCACTGTATGGTCAAACAAAGACCATTGTTTTCATAGCTTTCAATCTGACATGTTTTAAGTGATAAAATTCACAATTAAAAAACACCCCTCATAAAATAAAGGAAAATAGAAGGAAAATAATTTTTTTCCGATTTAAAGGGCTCATCCATCAATGTCTTCAGTAGATTAAATATTTATAGTAGCTTCATCCTTAGATATGTTTTGTGATCAATCTCTGGTCTTTCTACTATGTACTTAATATCCAGCCTTTGCTAATAGTTTATCTTGTCTAAAAATAGTGTTTCCTTCAATAGACTAAATGTTTTATCTTTAAATTCCAGCTTGCTCACTGTGTAATAGTATAGTAGTTTTCATTTAAGCAACATATAATTTAACTGGGAGGTACTTAATCCAATCACTTTCTTAAAAATACTGTCAATTCTTGGCTAAAGTGGTCAGTTGTATTAGCTGTGCTGTTTTCTTCCCCAAGGTAATACAGATATAAATTTCCCTAATTCACTGGCTGACTTGTAGCATATTTTAACAATGCCTTTTTAGTCTATTGATAAGATTAGCATAACAAAGAAATTAAAATATATATTTTATTAAACACTAGTGAACTGCCCATCAAGAATGATGGGGTGGGGATGGGCATGGGCATGGAGCGCTGCCACCCACCACCCCACACTGCCACTGCCTTCCAGGACTGAGCGGGTAGGGGGGAAGCTTGCACGTGGCCGCCACTGCCACCCACCACCCCACGCTTCTGTTACTCCAAGTCCAGCCCCGCACCCGCCCTGCCATTCTGCATCTGGCCCTGTGCCACTGCCCCACTCCACATCCAGCCCCATGCCACCCTGCCCACTTCGTGTCTACCTGGCCTGCTCCGCTGGAGCCAAACCCCACCCATCATTCTTGACAGGCATTCTTGACACAGCACTGACTGGAGCCATGCCCTGCTGGGAGCCATGCTCCCCAAGAGTGTTATGGACAGACAGACAGACAGATGAATTAAACCCTTATATAATGTTTGCAAAATATCTGAAAATTCAGATAATGACTTATGCAATCAAAGACTTTGATGCAGAATTACAAATTTGTCATTTGTTAAATGATAGGAATGCAGTAAAACTGAGGTTTGGACAAAAACAGTTTCATAGATTCATAGATGTTTGAGTTCAAATGGATCTTAGCAGATCATCAAGTCCGACCCCCTGCCCCGGGCAGGAAAGAGCGCTGGGGTCAGATGACCCTAGTCAGGTACATGTCTAGCCTCCTCTTAAAGACCCCCAAGTTGGGGGAGAACTCCACCTCCTTTGGAAGCCCATTCCTGATTCTGGCAACTCTTAGTTCTATAGTATTTATCACTGGACTCAATCCACCTCCTGTTTCTCCATATAGGTCTTTTCCTATGTACATGGGTAAGCACCTCTGTCAAACTTCCAATCTCCAGACACTGATTTATTGTGTTTATTACTTATTATTATAATTCAGTATTTTTTGTTGGCTAATCTGATAATTATTAGTATATTGTCAGTTTCAGAAATCAGGTTCAATATAATTCTGTTCAAATGCATTTATTCCAGTAAGATTTAAATGGCAGCAAATGGATAAGTGCTTTGCCAATATAAATGGTCTTAAGTAATGCTTAAGTCAAGCAGTGTGTTGCTTAATGGGACCTTTAGTTGGAAGACCACATCAATACTTAGTTTGTTTCCTGCATTGCAGGAAGAAGGAAGCAAGAAGATGATTTTTTTCCTGGCTATGGTGTTCACATTTTTCTTAAATTACACCTGTTTCAACTTTAAATCTACCTAAGCCTAAGTGGGCAGTATTTTAAAAGGATTAAATGGGAGGTCTTTCATAGGCTTTTCTTTTTTGCTGTTGTAAAATTCCCTTATTGCATTCATTGATTACAGTTCTAACACCATAAGAACAGCTCTGTTCAGTTTATGGAACAAGTGTTTCTTCTTATAAGTTTAAGATTCTTAAAATTGCCTGAGAGAATCTTTCATTTTGATTAAGACATGCAGATTCTCAAACTTGTAAAGTTCCCCATTGTTTCAGTGGGACCTTGTCAGTTGGAAACAGCTGAGAAATACTGCACACTGTATTACTAAAATAGTCTTAGATGTGTAAGGAGCATTTTAAGAATAGTGTGTCCGATTATCTTTTGCCATATGCCAGTTATACCCTAGCACAAAACCTCCAGTTTCTGAAAGCTTCCCCCCACCCCCTGCCCCCTTCATCGTTTCAGTGGACCATCATCAGTACAAATTTGATGCAGTACAGAACAGGGCACAGAATCAATACCAGTCTTTTAATATGTTGGGGGCCGTCACAGATTTTATCCTGTTTAGAATCATTGCTCAGTTTTTATTGTCGCTTGTTCTGCCATGCAGCGAGGTGATTTCTCTTGACATGCCAGCCAGGGAATTATTCTGTGGAGGTATTAACTCAGCAAAGAGAAATTGACCTCGTGCTCTTTAGCAGGAATATCAAGTCACTGGATAATAGTATTGTGTGCTTCCACTAACAAGAAGGTTGATTTAAAGTCTTATCAGTTGATGTCCCCAAGAGGACCAGTGCCAAGGAGCCTTTGTTGGGAGAACTGGTGAACTAAAATAGAAATAATATGCACTCTGAGAGAATAGCAGCAATATAGAAATATTCATAATGGTACATGTTTAAAGAACCCTACTGCATCTTTCAATGGTTGCACACTGTATTAATAAAATAAAAACACTAGATAAACTCTTGCAGAAAGGGATTATGTTCCAATGATCAGGAAGCCCTTCTGTCCTTTGTGTAGCTTATTTAGAGATGAGTGCTTCATGGATGCAATCTTGCTGCTTTACTTTGCACAGCACTATTCAGCCTGCAGGAACAGAGATTCACC
>NW_017729022.1:141016432-141016788 GCF_001723915.1 Gavialis gangeticus
TTTTAGATGAGAGGTCCAATGTGGCAACAGCTTTATTTATCAAAGACTTTTCTTTATACAATAGCTTTCCATTTCTGAGAGATGGCTCATGTATATAAACTAGTCTGTATTTGGCGTCTGCCTATATATAAATAGACATTATTTTGACATTCTGGTATGTAGACTTAATTTAGCAGCCATTGACAAAGGGCTCTACAACAACCCCTGCTAGGTTGGAAGTCAAAGAAATCTGCTTTGAAAGACCAGGTCTGTGTCCTGGTAGCTGGGCATAGAGCCTCTTCTTTCTTCTCATGACCACTTATCACATTAGGTTCACATGACCCCTGGAACTTCCTAACACATTTTCAATATACTAT
>NW_017729022.1:141021788-141028253 GCF_001723915.1 Gavialis gangeticus
AAGTCAAAGAAATCTGCTTTGAAAGACCAGGTCTGTGTCCTGGTAGCTGGGCATAGAGCCTCTTCTTTCTTCTCATGACCACTTATCACATTAGGTTCACATGACCCCTGGAACTTCCTAACACATTTTCAATATACTATTTTTATATAATTTGCAGCAAGCATGTGGTAGTTGGCATGCTTCAAAACCAACAATAAAAGCCCTTAACAAATACAGGTTCAAAGTTTTTGCTTACACTATCTGTCCACAGTCCCTTTCACTTAAGTTTAGGTTGGATTTTCTTGCTTTGGTGTCCCCCTCTCACTTACTATAGGTGCCACTGTTAAAGAAAGCATCACATTAATATCCAAGGGGACTGATGGACATGCAGCTCTCCACTGTAACTCACGATGCTTCACAGAAAGTGCCACAAGTTACAGCACCCCCCATCCCCCACTCCAACCCAACAGACATTTGATGTTTGTTTGGGGTAGTGGGGAGGGCAACAGAGGGCTATCAAGCTGCACTTTGGAACTGATACAGCAGAGAGAGTCTGCCTGTTTGCCTATTTCTCCACAAGCCCCATCCTGTCCCCTCCCAGCTCCAGTGCTGTCTTCAGAATGGGAAGGGGGGAGGGAGAGAAGGGAGCTCCATCTAAGGTTTGTCCAGCCTGCATGGGAGGATGGGGTGGGTGGATTTAAGACCCTTTCCCTTCCTCCTCCTCCCTTCCCTTTCCTCCTCCTTATCCTGAAGATAGCACCAGGTGTGGGGCTGGACTGATGCAGCCTAGCTCCACTCCTGGGCAGGGACAAACAGACGTTAATGAAGGGCACTTTGAAGCACCTTCATCTGAACCCTCATTAAATGAGGCTTTATTTGTCCCGAGATTGGGCACTTAAAAGTGCTTTGCAGCTATGCACTTTTGTCAGGGCATGACTGTAGAGTGCTTTCAAGGGGACAATCGCACAGACATAACTTCTACCTGTGCCCCAAGTTATCACAGATTCTCACTTTATCTGAAACTGTAAATAACAGGAACGGATGTTGGCAGTTATTAGCTTGTTAATGATGCATACTTTGTGGTTTGTTTGTGTTTTTAGATGAGCATACATCTTTACAGAAAATACAGAAAAATATGAACATGGGTATGCATAGATATGTACAGATGGATCTGTGTATACTATGTGTATGCCTACATACTTCATGTATGTATAGATGGACTTCAGTCTCAAGAAGGTCATTAATTCAGTCTTACATATTTTTCTCCTTCACTCATCTTCATTCTCTCTCCTTCACTCATCACTATATTGATGTGAAACCCCTCAGCTGAGCTACTCACATGAACACTGTATTTGATTTCATAACCTCTTCATAACTTTTACAAGAACAAGCAAAAGAGATCATCAGATATTTCAAATCAAAGTGCTGTTCCTTTCCAATTGGCTGCACAATAGAGTGATACAGCATGAGTATCATAAAGCTTTTAATAGACTAATGGAAGGGGAAAAGGAGCAGAAAGAAAATGCATAGAAAATGTACTGAATGCCGTACAAGTACACCTTGTACACACAGTGCTGATCGTGGTAAAATATTGTGCCTTTCAGCTAATAATCTGGAATTCCATTATCACTCAGCCATAAACTGAATTATTGGTGACGTACAGCCTGGATTATTCTAGCTGCTTCTTGTACCGTACATCCAAAAGTTGACACTTAATTATGTTGTCCCACAGTAGATCAAGTTTTACAACAGCAACAAAAGATTAAAACAGTTTTATATTGGGGACATTCAGAGGATAAACAGCGCTGTATTGTAGGAGAGAACTGCAGTCAGCTGTATTGCCATCTGGGAGAAAAACATTCAAGTGCTATTAATATTTAAACCTTTTAGATTTTTTTTATAGTTGGTAACATTCCTAACAAACTGTTTATAACCCCATGGTGAATTTTGGTGTCAAAGGATGCTGTAAATGGAATTGCAGGAGCAATTAACATGGACAGAACTATAATCTCATTTGCTTTCAAGGTATTTTCTTCAACCACCAATACAGCAGGGAGGCAGATCAGATTAAGTTAGTGTGCATGACAATGAATCTACAGTATTGCATAAACCTCCTCTACTTGACACTGAGGCAGCCTGTACCTGCTGGATCCTAACAGAATTTATCTGTATTTCTTACAACTGATCTGCTTAATATGGCACTCACTTATTTCTTCTGATTGGTGGATTTTACTATTCCATTTACTAATAATGTGCTAATTGCATATCTTTGCAGATTATAAAAGCATTTGGATACAAAAAAGCACCAGTACTATCCAAGAGTGTATTATTTGCTCATCATCCCATTTAATTGTATTCAAAATCTTGAGTTAATCCCATGTTTTAAAGATCATTATCGTATGTGAACAAGTTAACCTAAGAGGCCAGAAACAGAATGATGGAAAGGGAAAAACATCATTGTAGGCTCAGGCTTGCACGCAACTTCCCCATTGTGTTCAGCAAGGATTTTTCCTTTAACACAACTTAATGTCAGCTTGGTACAAATATCTCATTTCGCCCCATCACTGCAATTTTCTATGCAGTAACCACATAAATACAAAACCATGCAGAACAAACCTTGCAGGCTAGCACCTATGTTTCCCTCCTGGAAGCAACTTTCTCATAAAAAGGCTCATATAGTTGTTTCTAATTGGCTTCCAGCTGACTGGCATTACCTTCCTGGGTTGTGTCAGAGCCAGGGGGTGGGGCAGCGTTGCAGAGTGGGGGAACTGAAGATGAGCCCAGGGCTCTACCCAGGAGGAGTTGGGGCCACATTGCAGTGATGGGGTGGGTGCCCATGCAGGTTCACATTGCTGGGGGGGGGGGGTTGTATTTGTGTGGCACAGAGATGGGTGCACAATTCAGTGATGGGGGCATAGAATATGTGCATGGCACACCTGTGTGGCCCACATAGCATGCAGCTTCTGAGGCTTGTGGATGTGGTCCCCAGGGGCTTAGAAGTTGGACAGCCCTAATCTATGTGATGCTGTTTTATCACTGCAGTCTAAAGATTGCTATATTAGTTACTGTATATACTAATAACGGCATATTCCTTGGTGGCTGCAAAAGGTAAATGCTATGCAAACAAGGTATTTGAAGTTATCTTTTACTTGCTTGTTTATTTCCCATGGCATTTTAGACTGAATAGGAACTGGATTTCTCATATGCTGAAAATTAAGCACATAGCGAATGCCAGGCCTATGTAATTGTTTGGCAGCACATGGTAGGTCAGAAGTGAAATTCCCTTACTTGTTTTGTCTGACAGTCTAAAGCAGCAGCTTATATGAATCATACTTACAGGTAAAAACAGTTGTGAAGCAAAACACTAAAAAATAAAAGCCACCTCTCTCTCCCTCCTCCTGCCCCTGAAGAATTGAGATTCTGAGCCCTGTTAACTTTCAATAAGACTTAAGCTCTTAGGGCGTTAATACATGTGCTCTGGGGGTGGAGGAGGAGGGGGAGCATTTTAATTAGAGCGGCTCGGAGAGCCACTCTAATTAAAGCACCCGGAGTGTCACATGTATCAGAGTTCCTGCGCTGAGAAATGGTGGTGGTGGCGCTTTAACTAAAGCTCATCGAGCTTGCCCTTTATGCCTTTTAAAAAACCTCCACATACATTTCCTGTATGGAAATATGACTCTTAATTTATTTGATAGCAAAGGAAGCTCTGTCATTTCTGTCGTCATTGATTTCTGTACAGACTTTCCTCATACATAGTCTCCAATAAATGCTTACTGCCAACTTTCCACAACATGTGGTGCAAGCATGACTTAAGCATCCATAGTAAAACAGTATAGTATCAAGAAAACCCTCATTTTACTAGGGTACTGAACTAGCAGCTTGTAAATTCTGTATCATTTAGTTCAGGTTCACTTGCAATTAGTTCTCAATAGCAGTGTGCTGTTAAAGACTTTGTTTAATTTTGGTAGAAGTCTAGAAGGCATCTTGGAGTAAACACATTCTTTAAGTTGTAACCATACCAGTCATTAATTGCACTAGGCTTTCCCAGTGAAAAATGATTGTAGTATTTTTTTGTTTTCTAAGTTGAGACTTTCAGTCTGTCTGAACTATTCACCCTGCATCTATCCTGGGATTCCAAGGAGATTGACCACTTTCAAGCCCTTTCCAAAAAGCATCTTTGCTACAGCACGTAGATGGGTCAAATCCCGTTATTTTCATAGAAAGCACTCAAGTTTAACAACTCTTGCAATGTAGGCAGGTTATTTTTTCAGTCTGTTTCATAATGGCAAGAACATAAGATATGGTGGGGGAGGGGAGATGGCGGGCGAGGGGAGGGAAGTTCTTAGCAGTCTGTTTAATCTTTTCTCAGTTCCTCTGGTTTGAACAAACTCCAGTTGGCGCAGGAGCAAAAATGTGAAATGAAGCAGAGATGACTTTATGCCAACATGCTGTTCCCTGAAATCGGCTCAGTATCCCACAAGTTTTCCTTCCGATAAGGGACAGTCTGAGGGGTCTAGGCCTGCTGGCTTCCCTGCTGGTTCATGATGAGCTGTAGGATAAACTCCAGTGCTAGTGTAGAGGTTTCTTCATTGCAACCATTTTAAGTTACCATTAGTTTCAGTGGGTGCTGTTTGAAAATTGGGATTTCCCTGCAGCTGCCACAGTTGCATCATAGGTATTGGGGTATTCCCCTGTATTTGGAGTATGAAATATCTTAGATACCACTGTGGGTAAATTATGAGTAAATGTTGACTGTTTAGTGGTGACAACTAATTTCTTTTTTGTGCTGCTGATGATTTTAAACACAGATTAGCATAGCCTATGAAGGACATTTTCAAATGTATACAATAATCTGACTGCTGTCCTCCTTACTGTGAATGTTTTCAGTATTTTGAATTTATACAAACAGTGTACAGGATCATTATATGTTTCCTTTTCATTTATGGATCTGTTGTGTTGTTTTGTATGATATTACTTTACCAGTCATTTTTGGTGGGCAGGTGGTTTCATTCCTATATATATCGTTTGATTGTTCACAGCCTTAGTTTATTTTTTTTAGTTTTCATGTTTAAAATAGGGCATACTTTTATGTGGTATCTGAATTCAGCATATCTTATTGTTTTCATCATCCAAGCAGCAACTTAACCCTTATTTTATTCGCTGCCGAGATTCTGAGTTTTCAGAATCTTTTACACAGAGTAGTAGTATATTGTTCTAAGAGATAAAAATGCAGTGAAAAGTAACTACCGTGGAAGCAGCTTTCTGATGGGGAATAAACCTTCTATTTAAGTGCTCATTTATAAAAGACAGACTTAAACCAACATTTGCTTTACATTTTGAACCAATGATCCATTCTCAGTAGGTTAATGCATTATCATCTTACTCATGTTGTGACTAGGAATGTAGAAATAGGTCATCTGGCAATTGTGGCTCGTACCATGTGTCATTTCAGTTTGTCTGACATATTCATCACCCAGTAATCCAAAATGTCAACAAAACCATTTCCTATTAGTCAGCCTCAAACAATGAAGTTTTTAGCGGCATATACATGTAATTGACTGTGCACTTACTTCATGAATAGCTATTTCAAGGGGTATTATTAGGAATTTCTTCTTGTTAGGAACATCATAGCGTTCATCTTGAACTTGAACCATTGTTGAACACTTATAACTACTCAACTAGTTTTCACAATCTGTTGTCCTGTAAAGTAATAAATGGCCCAAATTTTCTACACACTAATTAAAATTCCATTTCTCATGAATTCCTTAATCGAGTGCAAGTCATTATGTGCTTTGTTGATTCTTAAGTGCAAAGATAATTGCAATGGGCAGCATGAAAGTGGTTTGATTATTGCCTGTCGACTCTTGTGAATTCTAATAGGTCTAATTGCATAGCATCAATTCATCATCTCAGCATCACTTCTTTTTATTATTAGCTCTCCGAATTGTAATGTGCTCATAAAGAAGTGTTGTAGTATATCAGTGCTGACATGCTACCTGGCCTATTGTAATTTTCAGCCCTTACCTAATGTTACTATTGAAATTAAAAGTGTATTATATGCAGTGCTCTTTTCCAGAAACTAATTTAAAAATTTGCTCCCATGAAGAAATGGATACTGTCTACCTTTGAATTTCCTTTGTGATACTTCTACTAAATGACGATCAAGACCTTTTTACTTGTCCAGCTCATTCCAATAAAACCCATGTTTTATAGGGTGGTTGAAAAACATCTTTCAGAGACATTATTTAAAAGATGAAGTCCTTATTCTCAAGTGAATTCTTAAAAAAAATCCCAAAAAACAACTTTGGCTAAGTACAGATGTTCAAAAAGTCCCTGGCGGAAGCGCTCTAACTTATCACGCTTTACTCAAAAAGTGGTAAGTTAGAGTGGGAGCCAACCAAACAGACGTTCACTGTCCGGGCGGGGTGGGGGGGCAGGGTGCCAGGGAAAGGGGGCTCAGAGCCTGTCCATACTGGCCACTGGGGG
>NW_017729022.1:141028557-141033210 GCF_001723915.1 Gavialis gangeticus
TGGGGGTGCTTTCAAATACCTCCCAGGAGGCTGCTGGAGTGGCCCCTCTCCACAGGTGCCCCCTCCCCACCACCAGCTGGCAACTGTCAGCAGCAGCTGGGGGGGAAGAGGAGGAAAACAGAGCCCTCCTGCCATGGGCCCCCCCCGTAACTTGCTGGCTGGGATGTTGAGGTGGGGGGGGCAGGTCGACATGGGTGGGCTCCCTTCCACACCTAAGCCCCTTGACAGCTACAGCAAGCTTCTGCAGTGTGGCACTGCCTGTCTGGGGCTGCTGCAGGGACACAGTCCCTGGAGCCCTTCCCTTGCAGCCCCCCCAGCCAAGCAGCAGTATGCTGCAGCCCAGCCAGTGCAGATGCCAGGGGGACAGACCTTGGACTACTTCTGTCACAGCATCTCACTCTTCCATCCAGGCTGTGGCACACTGCAGGGCTTGGCCAGCTGCAGGGACAGAAACCCCTCTTCCCTGACTCCACCCCCCTTCTACCAGGTTGCGCATGGGGCTAGGATTAGAAGCTGTCACTGACTCAGGGTTGGGGAGTTGGCCTGGTGCTTGGGCAGAGCAAATGAGTTCTCCCTGAGACTAAAGTGCAGCCCTGAGCAACTCTGCTGGGAATGGCAGCAGTTGCACTTCAAGTTAAACCTTGGTGGGATCTGGCACACATTTGATAAAGCGCTTGCTAAAACAGAGTGTACTTTAGTTTAGTACACATCTATCTAGGGTTAATTTAGTGTGGGATCTGCCATTTTTAAAGCACTTTATGTGCCATGAATGTCTGTTCTGTTACACCTGTAAAATGTTTTCTGCATGCTTAAAGCACATTAGTGTAATGTTGGTATCTAGCCCTTATTGCTAAGAAAGCAGGGGTAAAGATACCTTACATGTTATGAGCTTGCATACCACATCAGCACAGGAAAAGCAGTGACTGCCTTTAATAAGTAGTTCAATTACTTGCTTTTTGGCAATTCCATTTTTTATGTTTCTTCTCATTTCCACCATATTTTGCAAGACTGGTCTAGATTTGTGTGATAATTTCTTTTATCTCCTTACAGTCTTGTTTCTTCCAGTATTTTCTGCTAAATCTTGGAGTGTGTATGCCCCCTCTAATCTGTTGATTTGTGTTCTGTGGAATGCAAAGTGATGAATGTCAAGTGCTAGTATTAGTTCCATTGTCAGCTGCTGAAGCTGCATTAGGCAAAGAGCTGGTATATGCACAAAATAAATGTACTGAAAGTACAGAAAGAAGCATTTTGTTATTGTCACTGAGAATAATCTAAGATGTCATTTTTAATAACAATATGTAAAAAACTGCTTTGTTGACAGTGTTCCTCAAATGATGTAGGAGTTCTTCCACTTCAAGCATATAAGTCATATCGGCTTTAATGGGACTATATTATGGGCATGAATAAGCTGAACCTGGTCTATGAGAAAGTGGCTTGCTTTAAGTTATCTGCACCTAGATTGGGAGTGATTGCCTGCAGCAGTTCACTGCTTCTTAAAGTGGCGTGTACATGTGTTCACTGCTTCTGGGAGCCATGCAGGGAAACTGGAGTACCTAACCCTGGATGGGGAAGGTTTGGACAGGAGGGAAGGCTCTGGTGGGGGGGAGTTGGTGGGACTGGGGGGGCTGGCAGGTCTGTGGGAGAGGGGGTTGCCCAGTGAAGAGCAGTTGTTGGGGAACTAAAAATAGTCTTGTTATGGTCAGGGATTTGGGAATGGCTGGGCTTTCCCAGACTAGGACTGCACTTTGAACATGTACAGGCAGTTGATGAATCAGGTTAACTCTTTCCTAGATTGGGTTAACCTGATCTCAATCTAAGTTAGTGCATGTACTCAGGTGAACTAACTTACATCAGACAAGCCATTTTTGCCTGATTTTAACCCCTGTGAATGCTTGCACAGATGGGCATTTAAATTGACTTAACCCTGGTTAGGTTGATCTAAATGTAATGGCTGTATTTTTGTATGTTTGCAAGTTTATAGGATCAATGCCTTAAGAGATCCACAAACATTTATCATGACAGTTCAATACAGTAAACTAGTTTGCCCCACCTCTGTAACGTGATATTATATGTAAGCAGCCCATGCTTTCCTTTGAGCTCCCATTTTTATACCCCTTGTATTTTAACCGATTTACTGTGTTGGGGTTCTCACCTGTTTGAAGAAGGGCTGGACTGGAAGGGGTCTAAGGCTCCTAGTCTATGGCTCCCTCTTAAATAGCCCTTCCCTTTATTCCCTTCCTCCTTTCTAACCAAAAGAATAGGGGGCCCTGTCTTTTTAAGGAAAGATATTTAATTTCCATTAAACTTCCATACCAAAAAATGTCCAGGTGGTTTTTTTTATAAACAAAAACTGTCAGTAGTAGTGTGTAAGGCTGAGATTCTTACGCATTCTCTTGTTCCAATCCAGCAGTAAGCAGTGAATCTGCTGCAGGAGAAGGAAGGCACTCTGAATGGGGAAAGGCCAGATAAGGTGAGAAGCAGACAGGCCAAACAGGCTGGAAGGAAGCCTGAACCTAGGAAGAGCTCATTAAGAGGACTGTAAAGAACATAAAGAAAGGCCAGTGCCAAGACAGGCCCAGCAGAGATGGAACAGAATAATGGACTAGGATGAGTCCCAAGAGGACTGGTAGCAAACCTGAGGGACATCATTTGCTACCTGTTAAGAAGTCATGGGAGATTGTGCACAAAGGGAACCAGAGGTGGCTCAGCCAAGAGCTATGCTGGGCTCTGGTGAGCAAGGCCCACTCCCCTCTTGTGCCTGCTTATTGAATTAACAACATGTCATGGCAGCTGAATAGGATGGGGAAGCTGCTAACGCAAGGACTAAATGACTGCACAGTAACAACTGTGCTGTAACAACTCTGCAGTCAGGTGCATGTGTAGACGTGCTCAGTATGTAGGAAGCCTATAGTTTCTTTTTTTTTTTCTTTTAAATGGGAAGCAAAATCCTCCTCAGAGCCAATGTATTGTGTTCAGCAAGCCCTGAAGAGGTGAGAGAAATGCCACATAGAGAAAGTGCACTCTGCTTTTGAAGGTGGAAGGGAATTTGTGTATTTTCTGGAAAGAGAAGCAGGTGGTGATAACTCTGTGCAAGGAGCAGATGAGCCAGAGTAAAGCTATGAAAACAGTAACATTTTCTCCTTAACAGTCCGTTTTAGAAGCCCATAAAACTTCATTTTATTTTTGATTCTCTGACTAATGTTTAAAGGACATTTTTATCTGAAGCATTAAAGATATCCACAAAATTCTTCATCTGGAAAGGGAAGGGAACATAGGCAAAGGGAATAAGGCATCTTTCAACTGGTGAGACCAACTTCTTTGCTGTGTTCAATACCCGGAGTCAAACCATATTGGCTTAAAGTGTCCCATCCTTTAGCTAGCTTTGGGGAAATTAACGACTTTTGTTTCCTGAGATGCACTAAAGTTAATAACTTCTCTGGATTTGGAACATGTTGTTCTATTACCTAAGGGAAAGGAGATAGGCTTGTTGCTGGGGAAGTATCCATGGAGGTAGAACATGTTATATAATTAATTGTGCTTTGTTATTTTTGTTGATCAAATGTTGCAAGAATCAGGTTTGTCGACTTCACACAAAAGATATCATTGTCTCTTTGACAGGCAGCTGAAGCAATGACAAGATGTGTAGGCTTCGAAATAACAGCTTAAGCAATCACCTGGCCACATGTTCAATCAGTTAATGGTATGATGAAAGCTGAAATAAAGACAAAGTTATTATACAAAATATGTCTATGCTGCAAACTTCAGTTTAGAGTAGAAATTCCCCAAGCTTGCTCTTACCAAACTAGATGGGAAACCAGAAACAGTCTAGCCACAACTGCATGAAACTCCAGCTCAGAAGCACAGCAAATTATCCAGCACTGAATTTGATGGAGGTGAAGCTACAGTTCACATAAAGCTAGCTTGGGAACATATATGGCAGTCTGCAGTGTAGATATATGCTCAATTTTGCATTGGAACATGACCGCTTTTCTGTAGGGAAAACAGATGTTCTTTCCTGCTTTTCTTGTTGCAGTGCATTAGCAGGATAGACCTAAATTCCAGTCCCTTTCTTGCTTTACCTTGACCATTTCACTTGATCTGCTGGTACCTCCAGCAACCAACTGATAATTATAAAGATAAGGATGGGGCAGGCACTGCAGTAGGGATAAGCTATCCTCTTTGAATTACAGTATTACCAGCTCCAAACGTCCAGTAGTTCTAAGTCATAAGTTCTAAAATTGTAAGAATCATTAAATTAAGGAAAAAGCATTGGGCATCTTTTTTATTTACATATTGTTTTTGAGTATTTAAGGGTAAATTTTTCAAGCTTTGCTTTGGAATATGGAGGTAAAAGTTTCATCCAAGCCTAACAGCTCATTAGGCTAGTGTGGTTAAGGCACACCAAGAGCATGATGTGACTAGCATCACATTGGGCTGCTTTTGCTCTCCAGTCTAAAAGAACTGGTATTCGTTTACAGCTGGATTACAAGCAGCTTTTGGCAGAAGTCAAAAGGGTAGCTGAATGCTGCCTATGGCATCAAATATTGTCAGGTTATCTCATCCAATTATTGCCCAGACCTGGTTTTGTTTAGCTTCTCAGAATACAAAAATCAAGTGCATTCAGTCTGGTATGGCTATAAACATAAAAACTAG
>NW_017729022.1:141033432-141052896 GCF_001723915.1 Gavialis gangeticus
GGGGGGGGGGGGGTCAAATTTTCTATAGCTCCTAAGTCCAGGATTTGAGACTTTACAAAATTCACAAAATCATACAGGGTACCTGATAAAATTACAAGAGTTGGCATCACCAAATTGTTTATACAAGATGCATTGTAAAATATTTCTAGCAGCATGGCCCACAATAAATGGGGTGCCTTGAGCAGTTCAACATTGGCCACTCTTCAGTGATTATATTACTAATGATATTATTTTAAACACGGGACTATTCCAATCTTACTCTAGTTTAATTTAGATACCAGATGTTGTATTTTTAAATGTGTTGACATTATAATTCTTTGTAATCCATTTAGTGTTCAGTTCACGTTCATTAAAAGCTAAACAAAAATAAAAGGTAAGAATACAGTAGTTTTGTATGTAGACAGTAATTTCCATGGAAGTTACAATGCAGACCATAAATAATACTATGTGTGTACATATATTACTGTAGTAATTAATTCATTAAATCTTGCACTTTGGGATATATTATGCCACCCCATAACTGAGCAGCCTGCTTCTCCTGGTTGAAGAGATCTTGATTTTGGATCGGTCACCAATGGCTAGAATCTGAGTTAGGTGCTTTATTAATTGAAGTGGAACTATTCTGGAATTGTCATGGTGTATCTGAGCTCAGAATTTGGATCTTGCTTTTTATGACCAGCTTGAGTGCCAGAAATGTCACTTTTTCATAGAATCATAGAATCAATGAGTCGGAAGGGACCTAGACAGATCATCTAGTCCAACCCCCTGCCATGGGCAGGAAGGAGCACTGGGGGTGACAGTGATGCAAGCCACTTTTTGGCTTGCATCACTTCATTCTGTGGCTGCTGGTGGATTTAGTTGCAATTTAAGTATTTTAGAGAGAATAAGCTTTGTGTATATCACAGCTTCCACAAATTTGGAGAGTTCTCTCTGTGCTAGAAGCAACCTATTGAGTACAACTTTCATGATTTGCCTTTGGGATATCACAGACTCTATAAATTCATCCATAACATCTATATGGAATATCACTTTCTACTATAGTAGAGTGGCTGTCTCTACTATAAAATACTTAAAGATATATACCTCACATACAAAAGGAGAAACAAATAATCATTTGCTGCAGACATACCCTTTTTTCCTCCTCTGTGGGCAGACTATAACATTTATCTGAACACAGCTCATTTTTTATGTATAGGGTTTTAAAATATCACCATTTTTGTGTTTAATGAAGTGTAAAACATTGTTTGAAATATCCAAAACAAAAGTGATATTGCTAATAAAGGATTCAGTAAAAGGGTTGAACCTTAAGTTGGTCAGGGATTATTTGAAGACTAGAAAACTACACGCTGCTAAAAAAGTCATTTTTTTTTGCTTTGCTTCTTTATGCATATCTATCTACTCTACATGCAATTTAATGATTTTCAGCACCTAGGAATGTGAAAAGGTATCAAATAAATAAATAAATACTTTATAACTAGTGACTTATCGCTGGTGTGCCCAGGTAAAACACAGCATAATATAAAAATGGATGTGTTGCTGCATTTAAGAATAAATAAAGCAATTCAATCTACTTCTGAAACAATATATCAGTAAATAACTTAAATTAGGCAGTGGTCTTGGGGGGGATGCTATAAAGTTGAACTTCATTTAACAGATGTTTGCTGCAGATTGAAAATGCACATTTAATGGATAACTGCATGCATCTTGAAATAGAAAATGAACAACCTGAGCACATTTGTATATTAAAGCATTAGTCTAAATATATATTGTAAGCATAGTAACATGTACTATATAATAATATCTTGAGGTAATTCAGTTTCCTATCAATTGAACTTTAGATAGCCCTTTTCAAGACAAATTTGATGGTGCTTATTGTATAAATCAGTTGATAAGATTCACAAATGGAGTCCTTAATGCTCGGGCTTGTCATCTTTATTTATTTATTTTTTAATTCTGTCAAATGCAGTGTGGTAGCTGCCTCCTTAAAATTCATACATTTTGCACTATGATTGGCAGGGTACAGCTTCATTATGCAGTTTGCTAGATGGACCGATTGTGGCTATGAATATGTGAATGGGATGAATGAAAGGAACATGTAATTGATTCTAGGCTTGATCTGCTGGTTCATTAACAGTTTGAATGTGGTGCATTCACTTCTGAAAAAGAGGAAATAAGAGAAACTTATTTGTACTTTTCCATTTGTTTGAAAAATTCATTATGCTAATATTTTTTTGCCATCTAGCTTTACACTTTATAAAGAGCAAGAAGGAATATTTGTAAATTACATCAGTGCCCTCTGCACTGGATTGGAATCACAGTCACATACTTTTCAATTTACACTTTTGCAAATGAAAGTTGTTTTTCATCTTCTTCTGCTCTTCCCTCCCCCTTCAGCCTCCTCTATATGTAAAAAAAATGATTTCCCAGACAAAAAATGGCACCAAAATCAACTTATTTAATGAAACAGACCAGAGAAAACAAGCCTCGTTTATCTCTTTACACTTAGACTACATGTGAAAAGGCAGAATATTATATATGTAGTTTCATTTTTTACAGGCCTTCAGGGGGGTGCTTTTGAAGTGTTGATTAAATGTGCAAATTACATTTATTTCCATGGGTGTCTAAACAGCAACAAGAATGTTTCAAATGCCTGAGTGCCTGTTAAACCTTGAAATAGGTTGTGCTTATGCCGCAGCCCACTTCAAATGAGCTGATCCAGAGTTAAAAAGCAAGACACTCAAACAGAGATGATATGCAGAGTGTACAGAAGCATACTTTTAATTACCATGATTCTTGTTCTGTCCATTGAGGTCCCTAACCAAGTGTATGACAATCAAGTGATTTGCCACAGCTCTCAAAGAGACAACTTTGGAAAAGGCAAACCAAATCATCAGCTTCTTCCTGCTGTGTCACACAGCATCCACTATTGGATCACCACATCTTTTCACTGCAATGCACATCTTACAAATGTTGGTGTGAATTAAATTATACCCTCGATCTGAGAGGTGGTTCTCCATTCATTTAGCACCTCCAAATACAGCTGCATTTATACTGACCCTCTCTTCTTCCCCTTGCCTGTCTTGCCCCCCAGCATGCACTGCAGGGAAAAACATTCCTCCTGTCCTTTAAATAAACATGTTTCGCTCTCTGGGACATTATTATTAAAAGCAGCTGGATCTATTTCTCAAGCACTTGAGCCCCAGTTGAAAATACACATTCATTTGGGGATCTGCACCTCCACACACTCTTAAAAATGAATGTGAACCTCTCTATGCACAACAACTGATTTACAAACATATTGCACCACAAGTTTCTGCATAACCTGAATCTCTTACCACAGGCACTTACATTTGCAGAAGACAGACCATAATAACTCTGACGTTTGAAAGCAACTTAATTTTGATATTCAAATGAAAGCTTTACCAATTGCAGTCTTTCAACCCTTGCTAAAATTGGTCTCTTCTCTTATATATGTTGCTGTTTTTTAACAAATGAAGGCACTGGTTTAGGAAATGCTTACATTTTCCACTGGTATTTGCCATCCACAAAGGTCAAATCATTACAGTTGAGTGCTGACAGCAGGGAAAGCAGGACAGGAATAGGTGATAAGACTGATGAACATGCATTCCCACTGCTGTTTGCTGGCCGTGAATTTTACATGTAAATGTTCATCCAATTCCAGTTCATTTTAGTTGTTGTTCTCTGATTTTTAGTTTAAGTGCCCCCCCCCACCCCGCATTTTGAAGCATGGGGAAGCTGATACACAAGACACTGGAGGCTGCTGGAGTGCAATAATTACCATGCTCCAGTGGATTTGATCAATCGTGCCTGCTCTGATCCGCTATAATTATAGCGTGTCAGAGCAGCCTCCACACTCATGTACAAGCACTCGATGAGAGCAGAGGGAAACTTCCTTATCCAAGACCAGTGTTTCTCAACCTTTTTTGTACCAGGACCCATTTGGAAACATCAGTGGTCAGCCCTGATCCAGTACCCCTCACTCCTGACCCACTGCCCCCCACACTCAGGTCTTAGCCCCTTCATGTGTGGGGCACAAGGAGGGGGAGGGGGGGCAAGTAGCCGCTCGCAGGTTGGAACTCTGTTAGCCTGCAAGGGAAAAGCCACAGATTACCACATTTTTTCTCCTTTAAAGGCTAATCCATTTTTAAAGTTTGTTTACAACCCTTTGATATATTCTTGCTACCCACTTTTGGGTTGCAACCCACGAATAAGAAACACAAGCCCCTAATTCTCAGATGGATGCAAATAAACTGGCCCATCTAGGTATGTTAGGTTTGAATGTTGTGTACTGTTTGCTTGTTTATTTACTTTTTATCCACTGCATTGTGAAGAGCTTAGCCTTTGAGCAAATATATAGCAGCATAGCATGTGCACCCTAATACATGGCTTAGATAATGTATGTATGCATTAATTTCCTTGACAGCATAACAGTAAAATCCCAAGCTCCCTGTTGATCTGCTGACCATGGAACAGACTGAAAAATTATTAAGTATTGCATTGCTAATAAACTCCTCCTGGATCGTATGTCTGTGATAATAATGTGTTTGGAACAACAATTTATGAGCCTGATAAGCCATTAAAAAGATGAAAATAATTTTTCTGCATCTTAATACATTCAGAACCACGTTCTTAGTCATGACAGGGCATTCCATTAGTCGACAGGACCACCTGTTCTTGGTTTCTATTAATTAACATACAAAAACTATGGTAATGACTGCTAATGTATCCATTTACATTAAGGGTCTAGAGCAATGTTTCACAACCAAGGTTCTCCAGCACCCAAGGTTGCCATAGCACCCTTTTAGGGGTGCCTCCTAATATTAGCAGAGTTAGGTGTGCCAACACTCGCAGGCAGCTTACAACAGGGGTGTCAAACATAAGGCCTGTGAGCCAGATCCAGCCTGTAAAGCTGCTGCATCTGGATCACTGGGCTACCAGTGGGCTACTGCAGAGTCTGAGGCCCTAGGATCCCAGTGGACATGGCCCTCAGTGGCAAGCAGGCGAGTGAGAACAGGAAGCTGAACAAAGGCTGTAAAACAGATCCCTCAGTCTCCCTGTACCTGCCAGGCCTGCCACTGCTTGAACTCCTCCTTCGTGGCAAACAGCTGTCTGGTTCATGGCTGCTTGCCCCATTGCCACCACAGTGACTGGCCCAGGGCCCCAACTGAGTTTGACCCCCATGATTTATAAGATAAACTGAGTGAAAGCTAAGAGCTGGCATTTTCTGAGGGGCGCCTTGAATCTAAAAAGGTTGAGAAACATTGGTTTAGAGCAGGGGTGGGCAAAATATGGCCTGCTGGCCGGATCCAGCCCATCAGGTGCCTACCAATTAATTGTATACAGCATGGCCCATGGCAGTGTGCATGGGGCTGAGCCCTGCCTACTCCCACCCAGGGTAGTGCATGCTGTGTTCTCACCGTCCCCCGCCAGAGGTCCCCAGCCCCAGGCAGTGTGTACAGCTTCTGGGCAGGGCTGTTGCTGCTGCTACTGCAGCCACCTGGGGAGCACCCTTCAGCGGCTCTTTCTCCTGTTCCTGCTGCAGCACTCCCAGCAGCAGATAGGGAGCAGAAGCAGCAGCAGGCTGGGGGAGAGGGGGAAACTGCAACTGGGGGCTAGGAACATGAGGGTGGTAGAAGCATGGGGCCAGAGCTGGGTGGGGCTGTGGCCGGTGGGAGTGTAGCACAGGATGCCTCAGGTGGAAGCAGCTCCATGCAGAGCACCAGGGAGCAGCTGCAGGCCAAGGGGTGGGGGGGGGCAGGTAAACTACATCTGCACCACCCGTGCAAGCTCTGCTGCGCATGTCCCCACCCCTCCCTCCCTTCTTCCCCCCACTCACCCCCAGTCAGCTCCCAGGATCTAGCACTTGGGCAGCCCCGCACATGCATACACCCAACCCACACACACTCACACCCAAACCACATCCCCCACCATACCCACACACATACCCTCCCATACACCCCATCCCACCATACCCACATCTACCACGTGCACACCCACCTCCAAGCACACACCACATACTCCCCCATGTACATCCCCTACCCTCCTCACAATTTACAAGAGTAAGACTTTATATTGATCTATTATATACAATCAACTCTATATACACTACATAAACACACATCAATCAGGACAAAAATATTTTTTGAAGTAACATTGAAATACATTATAGTAGATGTTTGATTTTTAGTATATAATTTGTTTTTATCTATGCTTTGTTAAAATGATTTCTTCTGAAAGATTTTATGTGCGTGGTCCTTGACTTGATTAGTTTGGTGACATTCTCTGAGAGGCCCAATGCCCCTGAACCCCCCACTGATTGGTCGAGGGTGATGGGGCAGGTTGTTAGAGGGGTCAAAAACCCTCACTACCTGACAGGTCATGCCTGTGCCTTGTCACCTAGAGGGCAGAACTTCTGGGGCCCCAGAGGCAGGTCATACACCATGAGGGCAGGCCCTATGGAGGGGCAGTGTTTCCCGGGCAAAGGATCGACCTTCTGGTGTCAGGGACTATATGATGGGGGCAGGGGATTCTGGGCCCAACATGGAGGTGAGCAGAGCAAGGTTTGGTGTCGGGTGGGTGGGAGTTCTTATGTCAAGGACCATGCAACAAGGCAGGACTTCCAGTTCCAAGATGGCAACCCTCCGCCACCCAAAAGGAGTACTTCTGGGGCAAAGGGAGGGAATTCTGGTGGCAAAGGTCAGGGGGCTAGGGGTGGGACTTCTGCTCCCAAGATGGTGACCAGGGGGTGGGTTACCTGTTGGAGGCAGGGCTTAGCAGTTTGACAAGAGGTTTACCCTTGCAGCCTTCAACCGTTCATCAAAATTTGTTAAGCAACCCTCCAGTCAAAATAATTGCTCACCCCTGGTCTAGAGCTACATTCATGCAGTGTTAAAGCACACTAAATCCTCTCAAAATGCCAGGGAGTGCAAAAAACAAAGATGCCAAGAAAAAAAACAACCCTGAACTTGATTGAACTTGAGAAGTTTTGTTTGAGAAGTTTTGAACTGTGCATTTTACAGCCTAAAGATTAATAGGATAAAGTATGCATTTAATAAGAAAACAAAAATAGTCCTATAGGAGTTTTATACAAGTAAAAGTAGAATAACGAACTTGGAGTTTTCACTTTAGTCCTGAAACAGCTTGCTATTGTTGATCAAATAGTTGAAATTCATTTTTTAAAATTGAATTTTAGTTTTACAGGAGCTGTATCTTAAAATGCACATTGGATCAGCGTTAAACCTTGGGGGAATCCTTTCTTGAGTTCTTTTTCTTACTCATCTTTTATAATTTCTTTTTAGGTTTATACTTCTTGGTAATTTTTTGGCTTCTTATTACTTGATGTGTTGTTACAAGTTAAAATATATATTATGGCACCTTTACTTCTAGAATCACTTAACGTATAAGGACTTGAGTAAGAGTAGTTTTCTGATATACTCCCTTCTTCCACTCTGTGCTTGTGTCTTGTCTCCTTCAAAAACAAATGATGAGAAAATGTAACCACGTGTGCTTTCTCTGTAATTACAATTGTTAAAAGCAAGCGTAAGAACAGCCAGCTAGAAACTTTATTTGTAAAGTTTTCACTCTGAGCAAATGGTTAAAATCTCATTTTATAAATACCTGAAATGAAGGGGTTTCTTTATTGGAAATACTGACACAACCTTATCTCTCAAGCACAGGCAATTTGTGAACCAGCGATACTGTTTGTTTTTGCTAGATAGTAACAGTTCTCAATTTATTATACACCCTAACATGCACATATAAAATTATGCTCCTGTGAGCTGAAGGGTAAAGCCATTTTACCCATTTTGATCACCAGTTGTCATCCTACTTGTCATTGGGAAAAGACTAAATGCCTGCTTCGTGTTTCACTTTTTTGAAGGGGTTTTGCTGCAGTTGCTATATAGCAGCTGTGACATTCAACAAAAATTATCCAGTCGGTCCAGTCTTGTTCTCTATAACTAGAGAAAATTACTATGATTAAAAGGAGAAGAATGATAGTTAACCTCTTGTTTGATTCTTAGTATGGTTTTTATAGTACTTAGGAAGGAAAACTGTGTAAATCTTTCCATGTTTGGTTTGTATTGGATTGATGAAGTTCCTCATCAAATCTCATTCCTCTGTTTTTATGGATATTGGAATCTTTTAAATACTTGCATTTGTTGAACCAAAAAAAGTGATAGAAGCAGAAGTCAGCAAAAACCCAGACAAATGTTGTGAAGTTCTGGGAGCTAGTGAATCCATGTCTGTGCCAAGGGCCACCTATGAGTATTCTCTTATGTAGGTGGAATTTTGGCAATGAGAGATGAAAAGCACCTTAAAGATAATGCATATGGAAAACTGTGTTGGAGGCGGTATGCAGAACAAGAGCGAAATGGAAAGATTTCAAAAGGGAATTGGATGTTTATATTGAGAACAAGGGTATCTGGAGTCATAACTGTTAATGCAAATAAAGAATTTTGCAAGGGATAAAAAGCCTCATGCTCCAGCACATAAACCAATCTCTAACTGTTAAGGTTTAGGGCAAGATGTTTGAAGTAGCAGATTAAACTGCATCTGCCTAGTGTAGGCTTTTTTCACATTGCTCTGAAGCATCTGGTCCTGGCCAGTTTAAAAAAAGAGAGAATATTGGATTAGATGAAGCTTGGGTCTAATTACAATCTGGTAACTCCTATGCTTTTTGCAGAAGTCAACAGATTTATTTGAATTTGAGAAGATAAGAGAGTAGATATAGGTGTGGTTTGTTTCAGCCTGGCTCATACAGGCTCTCCAGCGTGATGCGTGCATGTATTGCTGTAATGAGCAGATGTGATTTGGGCAGACATGTCACTACCATGATATGTATGGTATGTATAATTAGGTTTAAAAGTTCTAGGGTTGCCAACATTAAAAGAAAGAAGCAGGCAAGAAGAAGCAGGGGGTGTCAAAGCATCCTCTGACTGCTGATTGTCTGCTGTCTGAGATGACACAGTAGGTGGCACAGTAAGGCAGACAGGTCATGCCATAGCAGAGGGTAGTATATAAGAAATGGCTTCTTGGATTGTAAGGGAGACTCTGTCATACATAGAAAATTAGTGTCTATTCAATACTGCATTTAAGAATAGGATTAGAAAAGTAATTGCACTTAATATATGTCTCATTTGAAAAAAAAAGTTAACGAGGCAATTAGTTTGTTGATATGTCAGTCTTTTACTTCATTTTGCTACTATCAATCAACAACAAGGGTTTTGTTGTTGATTGATAATAGCACCTGATTTCAAGGAATTTAGAAGCATCTTCTCCAATAAATTCCCTGGCTTCTCTCTCTCATATGCACACCCACACATTCACATGTGCGCACGCACATGCAGTTTCTTCAAACAGCATTAGATATCATTTTTTGCATTGCCAGATGTTCTGGTTGGATCTTTCCTGATGTGAAAGGAATGCTAATTTCTTGGTAACTAATACTTTCATAGGTCAGAAAAGTCAGGGGCATGTGCTTATCTTTTTTTTCTTTTAATGGTTGATAAGAAAAGACACCAGGCATTTAGTGGAAGGTGATGGCATGTATCACCTCCCACATGTTAATGTTTTAAGGAGTATACTTAAGTTTTAAACTATCTCCCTGGGTGGGCTTTTTAGCAAAGGAGATGATTATTACAAATTGTTCTTCAGTGTTTACATAAGCTCTTAATTATGTACTTAATGTATTTATGGCAGCATTTCACTCACAGTGCAAAACAGTGGGTGAATTGTCTGTCCGGACAGAATGGGGAGCTTAGTGCATTTTTCACGTTTCTGCTTTAACTCAAATGTTCTAGTAATTTAAAATGTAATGTTATGGCTTTCATTTTCAGTTAATCCCTTACAAAAGTATCTTCAAACGTTTATTGCATTATTATATAAAAGGTGCCCAGGTACAACTGTAAGGGAGAACATGGAATAACGCAATAGCTATATAGAAGCATAAGACCAGCAATGGTAGAATGAATAGTAAAGAGTAAAGTGAGTATTTTTCTCATTCTTTGTAGATGTCATTCATACTGTGGGGCCAATAGCAAGAGGCCATATCACTGATATTCATAAAGAAGACCTGGCAAATTGCTATAAAACTTCCCTGAAACTGGCAAAAGAAAACAACATCAGATCAATTGTAAGTCCTGTACAATAACTTATTTATTCTATTCTCTCTGTTTTGTGTTCGTGCTTTGGCACAATTTTTATATGAATAATATCTGGACTCCAGAAATCTTCATAAGAATGCATGCCATGCATAGTGTGGAAGAGCTAGAAGTTAGACGTTGTTAATGCAACATCAATGGCAGAACAAAAAATGAAGACATTATAGGAGTGGAAGAAAAACTGAGCCTATACTCTAGTTCTGTCTTCAAGCTACTATCTCATTAAGAACTGACAGGGAGATATCTACTCCAGTGGTTACTTTACATTACATGATCCTACTGAAAAACTGAGGCGGTGGCAATTAGTCAAATGGTTGACTCTTCAGAACAATGTCTTGCTGAGTGTAATCCTGTGGTTTATTCTGTCAGTTACAGTTCTGTCTAAAAATAAAGAGTTGGTCACATAACATCACCTCACCAAAATCTCCCAGTATAGAACCATAGAAAATTAGGGTTGGAAGGGACCTCAGGAGGTCATCTTGTCCAACCCCCTCATCAAACCAGGACCACTGCCAACTAGATCATCCCAGCCAAAGCACTGTCTAGCTGGGTCTTCAAAACCTCTAACCTCTCTGGGTAACCTGTTCCAGTGTTTTACTACCTTCCTAGGGAGAAAATTCTTCCTAATACGGTATCTAACCTAAAGTTCCCTTGCTGCAACTTCAGACCATTGCTTCTTGTTCTGTCATCTGCCACCACTGAGAACAGTCTAACTTCATCCTCTTTCCAACTCCCTTTCAGGTAGCTGAAGGCTGCTATTAAATCCCCTCTCAGTCTCTCTTCTCTAGACTAAATAAGCCCAGTTCCCTCAGCCTCTCCCAAACCATTTTTGTTGTCCTCTGCTGGACTCTCTCCAATTGGTCCAAATCCTTTCTGGGAGAAAGGGCAGGGGGGAACTGAACATGATTCTCCAGATGTGGCCTCACCAGTGCTGAATAGAGGGGAATAATTATTTCTCTTGACCTGCTGGCAACACTCCTACCAATACAGTGCAGTATGCCATTAGCCTTCTCAGCAACAAGGGCATGCTGCTGGCTCATATTCAGTTTATGGTCCACTATAACCCCCAGGCCCTTTTCCGCACAGCTGCTGCCCAGCCAGTCAGCCCCCAGTCTGTACGGGTGCATAGGATTTTTCTGTCCTAAGTGCAGGACTTTGCACTTGTCCTTGTTGAACCTCATGAGATTGCTTTAGGCCCAATCTTCCAATTGGCTAGGTCACTTTGAATCCTGTTCCTACCCTCCGGCATATCTATTACTCCCCCTGCAGCTTGCTGTCATTTCCAAACTTGTTGAGGGTGCACTCTATGCCATCTTCCAGGTCATTGTTGAAGATATTGCACAAAACCGGCCCCAAGGCTGACTCCTGGGGCACTCCACTGGATACCAGCTGCCAACTAGATATCAAGCCATTCATTACTACCCTCTGAACCCAATGCTCCAGCCAGTTTTCCATGCACTTTACAGTCCATTCATCCAGCACATACTTCCTCAGTTTGCCTGCAAGGATGTTGTGGGAGACTGTATCAAAATCAAGGTATACCACATTCACTTGTCTCCCCACATCCACAGAGCCAGTCACGTCATCATAGAAGGCAATCAGGTTTGTCGGGCATGACTTGCCCTTGGTGAATCCATGCTGACTGTTTCTAATCTCCTTCTTCTCCTCCAAGTGCTTATAAATGGATTCCTTGAGGATATTCTCCATGATTTTCTCAGGGACTGAGATTAGGTTGACTGGTCTGTAGTTTCCTGGATCCTCCTTTTTCCTTTTCTTTAATATAGGCACTATGTTTACCTTTTTCCAATCATCTTGAACCTCTCCTGATCACCCTGAGTTTTCATAGATGATGGCCAATGGCTCTTCAATCTCATCAGCCAAATCCCTCAACACCTTCCAGAGCATCCCATCTGGCCCCATGGACTTGTACACATCCAGCTCTTCTAAATAGTACCTAACATGTTCTTTCACCACTGTTGGCTGCTCACGTCCTCCCCAAACTGTGCTATCCAGTACAGTAGTCTGGGAGCTGCATTTGCCTGTGAAGAATGATGTGAAAAAGGCATAGAGCACTTCAGCCTTTTCTGCATCCTGTGTTACAAGTTTGCCACCCACACTTTCCCTGATCTTCCTCTTGCTACTGACATACTTGTACAAACCCTTCTTGTTACCCTTCACATCCATTGCTAGCTGCAACTCCAATTATGCTTTGGCCTTCCTGACTTCATCCTTGCATGCCTCAGCAATGCTCTTATACTCCTCCCTAATTGTTTGTCAATGTTTCCACTTCTTATATACTTCCTTTTGTATTTTAGTTCACTGAAGAGTTCCCTGCTAAGCCAAGCTGGTCTTCTGCCATACTTGCTAGTCTTCCTGCACATTGGGATGGTTTGTTCCTACACTCTCAGTAAGGTTTCTTTAAAATACATCCAGCTCTCCTGGACTCCTCTCCCCTTTAGACTAGCTTCCCATGGGATTCTGCCCATGAGTTCCCTGAGGAAGTCAGTCTGCTTTTTTTGAAGTTCAATGTCCTTACTCTGCTGCCTTCCATCCTTCCTTTCCTCAGGATCCTGAGCTCAATCATATCCTGGTCACTGCTGCCCAAGTTGCCATCCACTATTACATTTCCCACCAATTCCTCCCTGTTTGTGAGCAGCAGGTCAAGAAGAAGATGGCGCCTAGTTGGCCACTCTAGTACTTGCACCAGGAAGTTGTCTCCAGCACTGTGCAAAAACTTCCTGGATTGCCTGCACACTGCTGTATTGCACTCCCAGTAGATGTCAGAGTAGTTGAAGTCCCCCATGAGAACCAGGGCTTGTGATTGGGAAACTTCCGCTAGCAGTTTGAAGAAAGCCTCATCTACCACTTCCTCCTGGTATGGTGGTCTGTAGCAGACCCGCACAACGGCATCACCCTTGTTGCTCTCCTCTCTGACCCTAACCGAGAGAATTTTAACAGGCCTATCTCCAGTTTCATACTGGAGCTCTGAGCAATCATATGGCTTTTTTACGTAAAGTGCAACTCCTTCTCCTCTTCTCCCTTGCCTGTTGTTCCTGAACAGTTTGTCCATAATAGTGCTTCAGTCATGTGAGCTCCCACCAAGTCTCTGTTATTCCAGTCATGTCATAGTGCCATGATTGTGCAAAGACTTGCAGTTCTTCCTGCTTATTTCCCAGGCTCCATGCATTCATGTACAGGCACCTGAAGTAACTAGTTGATTGCCCTGATTTCTCAGTAAGAATGACAACACCTCCCCTGTTGCCCCATCCTGCTTGCTGTTTCTCCAAGTCACCCACTTCCCCATTTACCTCGGGCTTTGGTCTCTATCCCCTGGCAAACCTATATTCATATGATGACCTGTAATTAGATTCTTAATTGATGACCTGTAAAAAGTTGTTTTATTATGTTCATATGAAATATATATCATGCTTTGTATAGCAAATTGTGAGATTTTCAAAATTAGAAATATGTGTCTACCTGTACACACTTGCATAGAACAAAAATGTGCATTTACATTTGATGATGTGCATGGTCAAGAGCTTGTTTGTTGCAGTTAGGTGCCGAACTGGTTAAGTGTGAATACAAAGGTCTGCTTTATGTGCCCATGTTGGATATGTACATAAGTAAGTAAGGTATGTGATTTGTGCCTGTAAAGAAGGTATGAGAACCTATGTGAACAGTTGTGCAAGCCTACCCTGGAATTGTTTTCCTAACAACTATATGAATCAGGTGAACACTTCTGTATGGAGGTTTGTGTTTATAAGGAGATATCTTAAGAGATTCTAGGTGGTGTCCAGATTCTCAGTGGGTATAAACAATCATAGCTGTAATAATATAAGAAAATAAATGGGTAGCCTATATCTACCTTTATTTATCCTGATGCAATCACCAAAGATCATTTTACATGTTAACTAAAGGATAGAGTACTCTAATAAAGGCTCTAAGCAGCTTGTTTCTGATTAAATGACCAAGAAGAAAATATGTGAGATTATTAAAACAGAATTTAGGGAGGCAAGGGATGGGTACCATAATTTGGAAAATGTCAAGACAAAGTTAATCAAAACTGGGGAAGGAAAGAAGAAAATAATGTTTCATTAACTGTTTCAGATAAAACAACTTTTTTAACTGTGACTTGATTAAATTATTTGAAGCAAAAAGCAGTTTGGTTTGAAGATACCATAGGAGACTAAATGTACATGTTCCCACATTTAAGTTAATATCTTCTGATTCTACAATAAATTCACCTTTTATTGGAGAAAATTTGATGAGAACCATGGTTTGTAGGGTAGAACTAGAACAGTGTTGTGTTAACTTGAGTTTATTGTAGGTATTTCATTTGCTTTATTTCTTACCGTTAATTATAAGAGGGGCAAACAGTTTCCTTTTACAAAGATCAGAGGTGGAATGACAAGGTTTACTTGCATGTGAATAGTAAAACATGTATAAAGTAATATGGCAACATTATAGCATTGTCCTTTTTCTGACATCACCACTAGGTTTTCTAGCCAGTCTATTTGCCAAAAATGGTATTTTCAGCTAAATCAGATCATTAGGTTAATTAAGTTGAACACTAATCCTCTCCTAACATCTGTGGAGATACAGTCTTTTTCTTGACGGTCCACCCAAGTCCAGCAGCCTGTTGGATGTGTGAATGGGCATAAACCATACCAGTTTCTATAGCCAGTGGCAAATAATTGAGTGCAATGTGGCTAGCATCATATTCAGCTGTCTTTGATTCTCCAGCCTGAATGACCAAGTATCCATTTACAGCCAAGTCAACTGGTGACAGATTTTGGCATACATCTGGAGGCATGTTTCAAACTCTCATCTTCTGGAAGTATAACAGGATGCCTTAACCACACTGCTACCATGCTCTATACATCCTGCCTTGCACATGTAAACAGATAAGTAGCTAAAGTCCCCCATATATGCTACTATTTCCACTATGTGCCCAGACCACACAACCATTCCATTCATGCTGTTGCAGCTTGTGTGTTTAGCGTTGAAGGTCCTTGCTTAGTCCCCTATATACCTGCTAAAAAGATGATTGTTATATTGATACTGCTTAGCATCTTCTAGATTATTTGAAATAGTTGTGTTTTAGCTTGGCCTCTAACTCAAGATATACCACCAGCAGCTCAAATAATTAGGTGTTAAATTGGGTTTGTGTGAGTGTTACTGTGGGGTAAGTCTTCATTCACTAATTTATTTGGAAAATACATCTTAGTGCTCTAGAACCAGAGCAGACAGTTGCTGCTCACTGATTCCTTCTTGGCGTTACAGTTGCTCAATCCAT
This sequence comes from Gavialis gangeticus, assembly GCF_001723915.1. NCBI lineage: Eukaryota > Metazoa > Chordata > Crocodylia > Gavialidae > Gavialis > Gavialis gangeticus. The sequence continues at coordinate 141,048,910 of NW_017729022.1, forward strand.
GTTCATCGGCTTTTAATTCGTAAAGCTAAAAAACCTCCCTTACTCTAAAACAGGGTTTTTCATCTTTTATTAATAAGTGTACCCCAGCAGCTGGACATGGAGCCAAGGAAGGAGGATATATAGGGCATGGAGAGGGGGTGGCATGCAGCAGACGCAGAACAGTGGTAGCATGGGGTGGTGGGTGGCAACGGCGGCCACCATGTGCTAGCTTCCCCCCCCACTCCACATCCGGTTGGGTGGGTAGGGCCTGTGTAGCTTACAGAGGGGTGCCACTGCCTTTACCTCACCCGGCCCTGCTCCTGGGAGGTGGCAGTGCAGGGTGGTGGATGGCGGTGCTCCATCCCTGCCCTCCCGTGCATACCCCCTGGGTCCTTCCCAAGTAACCCAAGGGATACACATAGCCCCAATTGATAATCCCTGCTCTAAAACATCTAGTCTGATTGACTAGATGACTTTATATCCCATCACTAGAGAAGTAAGTGATAACAAGTTAGCTTGTTACTTTTAATTTTGTGTCTTGAAACTAAAAGCATTAATTCTAAATTATTTTTCTCACTCTTCCTGGATTTTTTTAGACCCATGAGAATGAATATTCAGTGAAAAAAATCAGTTGCAGTTTTTCTTCTTTGCTGTGGTGCTGTTATTGCTAGTACGGTCTTGCACATGTTGCTGCAGCTACATTCCTTCTTGCCATGTCCTCTTAACCTTGGAGAGGAGGTTGGACAGTAACTTGCTCATTTTACTTTAGTCAGACTGTGAGAATAAATTTCATAATAAAGAAGAGTTTGGTTAGCTACTTACTGTTAAAAAAATACTGGGTATTGGCAGTGAGCCACCAGATCAGTAATTATGGGAACCTATACATGTGCAGCAAGGCTGCTGCAATGTGCTGTAATTACAGTGTTTCAGAGCAGGCTGGAGCGTGGTAATTACCGCGTTTCAGCAAACTCCAGCGTCTCATGTGTCAGTGTCCTCACCCTGAAAAATGGCAGCAGGGGTACTTAAACTAAAGTTTGTTTGATGATCTTTAAAGTGCCCCCGCCACCATTTTTCAACATGGGGATGCTGATACACAAGATGTTCTGAGCGCTTTAATTAGAGTAACTCTCAGAGCCACTCTAATTAAAGAGTTTCCCCCCACACCCACACACGCAAACTCCTGGAGCACATCTTTAAATACCCTATATGACTTTTGAGTAACTGTGGACATTCCTTAGGATTCTGTACTTATGGGAGAATCTAGAATTAGTTAAGTCATACACATGGAGTAATACAAATACTTATTAGAAATATGGAGGGTTGCTTCTTTTTCAGAAAGTAAAGGTTTTGACCAGAGGAGAAACCATCCTGGATTGACATCCTTCTAGTAAGAAGGAATTGATTGTGGGCATGGGCACCATAAAGATATGCAGTGCTACGCTGGACTACTTGAGTTACATGTATTAAATACTGGGTGTATCTATACGAGACATTTACTGCGGAGTAGACTAATTAGCTCTGCAGTAAATGTCTCACATCTACATGCATGGTCCTATTAGGCTGCAGGAAATTAATACAAGTATTATCCTACTGCAAAGTTTTTTACTCTGCGGCACCACACCAACATGGCTGGTTGGGGCACGAGGGTGCTTGCTTCAGTTCAGGGGCCGCCTGCCAGCTAGCCCCATACTGGAGCATCCGTGTGCCCCAGCTAGCCCCTCCACTATTGAGCCAGGCTGGAGCAGCCCTGGGCTGTCAGGCTGAAACCCTGGGCCCTCAGCCAGGGCTGCTCTGACCTGGTTCAGTGACCTGGGTGCTGTGGTCCCAGGTGCATGTGTAAATGCAATGCCTGGGGGCAATAAACTCTGGAGCAAAAGTGCCAGAGTCTGTTGTATCACATAAATACATACATGTAGACACACCCACTAACACACCCAGGGCACTGCCTTACTAACAGATCTGGGAGCAGAGATGTGATTCTTACTTATAAGCATTAAAGACTTTTATGTAAGTATTAAAATCCACGGGGAAGAACCTAAGCTGATGTAAGGAGTCTTTGGTCCAGTGACTTCAAAGTAGCAATGACCATTTATAGTAGGTGAAAATCTGCCCCCTTGAATGGAAGAAGCCTGAAGCAATCTAAAAGGGATAATTCATTAAGAAGTAGCAGACTATATTTCTTTTCAAAAGAGGAATAGAAAGACAAGCAATAGAAAAAGGATTTCACAAGATACAGCTCAAAAATCTGAGGGTAAGAATAAAGGAGGGTTTTAGAAATAAAGGAAAGGGGAAGGAAACAAATAAAAATATTTACATGCTTAAAGAGAAAAAAAAGAATGGCAACAAAAGTACACAAATTGAGCAGAATGAGGGAATGTTAACTAAAGGTGTTAGGGGGCTTTATTGTTTTCACAGATGTAGTTGAAACTGTAAGAAGAAGAATGTTGAACAAAAAAGTGAGCCATGCAGAAATACATCAGGAAAGGAAATCAGCTGTGTTTGTACAGCTTTTTAGAAATTTTCTATAACCAGATGATAAAGAAAGAGAAACTGGGCAATTATGAAGGAACAAAGATGATAAAGTAGCTGTTGAGTAAAAGCAAGGGAAGGAGTACTTAAAGGCTGATTACATGTAAATGAATGTGTATAAATGAGAGTGTGTCCTGGCATATTAAAAAAATTAGTTTTAAAATACATCAAACTATGAGTAGTTAGTTTTTAAAAGTCATAGAAGCAGGAAGAAACCAGAGACTTGGGGGGGGGGGGGGAATGTTACTTGACTTTAAATAGGAATAGCTAGAAAATCTAAAAATTAGTTCATGTCTCACTTGAAAAAAAATATTCAAATTGGCTTGAATGTGAACAGCGTTATGTAGACTTGAGATTGGCTGAAACATCATAAACGAAGAGTAATGATAAATGGCAATGTATCCTGCTGGTGGGAGGCATGCAGTGGGATGACTCAAGGTGCAGGATTAAGCACAGTTTAATTTAACATCTTTATTAATAATTTTGACAAATGAGTAGACAGCTCATTAATTAAATTTACCGATGATACTAAATTAGGAGGTGTTGCAAACACTAGAAAGGGACAGCAATATGATGACAATTGATATAGAGGGACTACAAACACAGAACTTGATCTAACACCCTTTAGAGTCTATGGAAGTTTTTACCTTGACTTTAATGGAAACATTACCAGGAATTACAATAATGTCATTCAACATGGAAAAGTACAAGCTAGTACATCTGAAGAAAAATGCTTCAGTTAACAGATATTCAGTTGCAGGGAGAGGGGTCCTTTGAAAGCAACAATAGCAAAATAGACTTAGATAACCAGCTTTGAACTAGATATGGACTTTCAATAACGTGTAATAACTCCACAAATTTCCCTAAATTTGATATTGTGCTCAGTAATGTAACAACAGGGTAAAGGAAGATAATCCCAACATGGATCAAAGGGGGCAGGAGGGTGCAAAAGCCCCCATGGCTCACCAGAAGCATCCAGGAATGTCTCCTAACTAAAAGGGAGATGTACGCCCAATGGAAGGGAGGGGCCATTACCAGGGAGGACTATACTGTGGTTGCTCGGGGCTGCAAGGGGGTGGCCAGGAAGGCCAAGGCAGAGATGGAACTGGGACTAGCTTCCCAGATCAAGGACAACAAGAAGTCCTTTTTTAAATACATAGGGGGCAAAAAGAAGGTACCGGGTAACATGGGGCCTCTGCACGACACGCTAGGAAATCTGGTCGTCACACCAGATGACAAAACTAACTTATTTAGCAACTTCTTTTCCTTCATTTTGCTGAGCAGGGACCGAATCAGTCCCTCCACCAGGACCCCTCCAGAGGAGGTGCTCCAGAGGAGGTGCACCTAGGCCAAGGGTCAGTGAGGATCTAGTCAGGGAACTTCTGGAAGGACTGGATGTATTTAAATCAGCTGGTCCGGACAATCTCCACCCCAGAGTGCTGAGGGAATTAGCTGAGGTCATTGCGGGACCCCTGGCAC
>NW_017729022.1:141053339-141060232 GCF_001723915.1 Gavialis gangeticus
GCTGAGGGGGATCTAGTGGCCTGTTACAAACTAGTCAGAGGGGACCAGCAGGCATTGGGGGAGTCCCTGTTCCCCCGAGCACTACCAGGAGTGACTAGAAATAATGGTCACAAGCTGGCAGAGGGTAGATTCAGACTAGACATCAGGAGGTGCTACTTCACTGTCAGGGCGGCTAGGATCTGGAACCAACTTCCAAGCAAAGTGGTGCTGGCTCCTACCCTGGGGGCCTTTAAGACAAGGCTCGATGAATACCTTGCTGGGGTCGTTTGACCACAGTACTCTTTCCTGCCATGGCAGGGGATCGGACTTGAAGATCTGCTCAGGTCCCTCCCGACCCTACAAACTATGAAACTATGAAGGGGAAAACTGGGGCATCACCCCTGGGGATCAACTCCAAAGGGAGTGAGCAAAAGTGGCAGCTGCATTGTTGGCCCAGCCACCATTATATAGCTAGCAACACAGTCACTAATATGGTACCAGGTACTGCTGCCATCCAGGCATCCATTTACGCCTCTGATTGTGCTACCTATAGACTGGTAGTAGGCATGGTTCCTAATATATTGGTAAGAATGATAAATAGATTCTATGCTGTTTTTTATTAACAGCAACAACAAAAAGATATTGTAAAAGATTAAAATGACTTCCAAGAAAAGATTTAAAAAATGCAAGTGTATATGTGACAAAATAACAGCTTAGTGATGGTGGTATTTAATTCTAGTGCTGTATTGTACTAGGGTTGCTAGTTATGGATAATTGCCTCCTGCATTGTACAGATACACAAGAAAGAACTGGTATCTTGCCCAAAAAGCTTATTGTCTAAGAAAGAGGCAAAACAATAGATGGATACAAAAATGAGATGGGGGAGTACAACGGTGAGATGATGCTGGTCAATCTGAGAAGCAGCAGTCATAATATGACTTTAACAATGCAACACATTGTAAAGATTTTTTGTAGGCAGAACAGATCAGATTTTGAATGAGGGATGTGATACCCATCTACCTCCTCCTCCTCCTCCTCCTCCTTCTCCCTGCTTCTAAGTCAAACAGGGCTGGTCATCACTAACTTGGGCTCATTTTTTCAATTTTTAATATTCAATATATTATTAATAATATCACATCAGTCATTATTGTGATAGAGTCTGCTTTAGGTCAATGCCTCCATCCCTTGCCCTGAGGTCCCCAAAGAAATATGTGCTTATTTGGACATTCCCAAATAAACATTCAGTTTTTCTCTAGTAGTACTTCTATTGTTATAGGTTGGTATGCCCATTCTTGAAGTTTGCCATTGTTTATTCCCTCATTCCACCTTGCTTTGAATATTCCATGTAGACATCTGCACTAGGAGCTGTTCAGTTGGAACTGAATGAACTTACTATTTTTCCATCAGCCTTCACCATGTAGGTAAATGCTTAAGATGTTGTTTTGTTGTGTCAACAAGTAAGGAAAGGAATTATTTAAGGTAATAGCAGTTTATTTTTAGGAGCAAATAGTCAGGATTTATCGTAGCAAAAATGTGTGGTAACCATAAAGGACAAATGTCTATAGCAGCCTGATAAATTAGATTATCAAAGCAGAACTAAATACAATGGCAGAAACCCCAATTTTTGAGTCAAATTTGGCTGGGTGAAAAATATATTCTAAGTAACAGCTTAAATAACAGCAGACTATAAGTAACAATTTTACATTAAAAGAGGAAATACCAAAAAAAAATCTTAATAAAGATCTTTTCCATTTTAAATAGCTACTTTTTCTAAGTGACAGCATTATAGAGGAGTGTAATTGCTGACATATCAAACAGATCAGGGGAGTTGCAACTGCTTATCCTCTCACCCACTGCTTTCAGCTAGTTTTGGAATTGTTCACTAACTGCATAGTGATATTGTCAGAGGGCTGCGCGCTCTGTTTTATTTTGAGAATGGTGCTTTGAAATCATGTTGACACAACGAAACTTCTTAGCACATCAAGGTTCTCCTTACCACATACTTCACTCAGACCCCGCTTGTGGTTGACGCGCTCTAAATTCAAATGTCAGCTGAAGCCCGGACTGTAGTTAAACAGACATTTCCACGCTACACAAAAAACAACAAAAGGGGCTGCTGCATTAGTGCAGTTGGAGACCTGAAACAAAAGGGTTATCTTAAATTCACAATGAAAATAGAAAAGAAAGTGAACATTGATTTTTCAGCCACAAGGCAGGCCGCCTTTGTGACTGCTATGAAAATGGAAAAAAAGTTTCTCCCAGGAAAATAACTTCTCTCTAAAACCTTTTCATTCTTCAGTATTGCTTTCATCCATGAGATCCTCAACATGGCCTCATGCTGACAGAAGTAACTTGTAAACCAGCCAGCAAGGAGGATTCCTTCTGTTCACATACTCTGACCTCCAGCCCAAGAAAAATTACAGCCAATATGTGGGATCTAAGGAATATTTTGTGGGATACCCAATGGACTCTATCTACTGCCAGCAAAAACTCAGTAAAATAGTATCAAAGGGTATGGTTTAGAACACAGAAAGATAGGAACTTGACAATTAAAAGCCACATCTCTAGGTACAAGCTTGGAAGTGTTTGTGTTGATTCCAGAGCTTGACTCAGTTTGTTTTCTATTTTGAGCATAAAACAGATGCTTATCATCCTTTTGGCTTATGCAGGCCATGGTAATTCTTCCCTATGTGGGAACTAAAGCAGAATTGGTTGGTTAAAACAACAAAATAGTACCTAGTCTTGTTACTGACCAGAATATATGGGTTAGTATGAATTCAGTTAATTAATTCAGTTTATTTTAAAATTAAACACCCTTTATATTGCATTGTTAAATTGTTTCACCTTAAGTATATAAATAATCTAATAGAAAATGACCTGCTGCTCATTTTGTTTTTAAAATGTTTGTTATAGACAAATATGATTTATTTATGTAGGCATTAGGTATGGTTAGCTCCCCTTCCCTCCCCATTTTTTTTTTTGGTAATGTGGATGAAAATCACAGTCCATGCCAGCATGATGTCATGTTTAGACTTCAAAAAAATACAATATGCAAAAACAACTTGCATACCTATACCTAGAAATTTTTAACCAGTATTTCTGATACACTGAAGTGTCAGTTCAGCTCTTGCCCTGAGCAGAGAGACAGTTTTGAGCCTCTGCTATGCCTGAGTCTTTATTTGAAGTGCTGCTCTGAAACTATTAATACCAATTTTAAGCCTAGAATGATCTTGCCTCCCTCCCAGTTGTAATTTATAAAGCATCTGAACACAGGGATTTTAATAGAAATGTTGTCAGGCCCTTAATATAGTGGTACTACCAGGAATCATTATAGCAGATGATTTTGCAATATTATATTTAACATTTTTCTCCATGATATAGATTTGCATTTTAAGGTATACTCAAGTGAATCTTATTTTCTCAAACATATTTCCTGCTTGGAGTGTTGCTATAGCAATGACTTACTAGCCTGAAATTTCTAAATACTAGCTTTATTTTATCTTCTGTTTTTCTAATACAAGTTCATATCAGTCAGTCGGCAGACTTTGGAAGAAAGTTTTTGAAACATTGTAGCTCCCCCCACCTTAATTTGTTTCTTCAAGACATTTGTTTAACATGCTATCTGTATTATGACTAATCTTATACTGTCAAGCTAAATGTTTCCTTTTCCTGTAGATGTAGACTTTTTGATAACCTATGAACTTCTATTCTTTTTTTTAGATATTATCCAGCTTTGAGCATTAGCAGTCTAAAGTAACGTTTTATGTTACAACAGCAACCCAGTCAACTTTTTACAACTGCATCTGGTAGGTTGAGGTCTTTCCTTTTGGATACAGACCTTGTGACTGTTGTCCATGCCTTTGTTAACTCAAGATTAGACTACTCCAGCATGTTCCATCTGGAGCTAGTTTTTAAAACATGCAGACAGTAATGCTGGTTCAGAAGAACATGGCTGACTGAGTGAAGCATTATTGTATGTGAAATCAGTGCTGTGTGATCTACAGTAGGTCTGTGTTCAGGTCAGTAGAGTTTAAAGCATCCAGTATGACTTATATAAAGGCATAAGTTATGTGGGAGCAGCCATTGTGAGGGATTGCATCTACACATGCAATTAATGTGAAGCAGTAAACTCCAGAGCTGTTTGAGCCAGAGTAAACTACTTCTAGGCACGGGATCTACATGTGTGCCTGGGACAGGAGCAATTTGAGCTGGGGTAGAGCAGTTTATGCCAGGACCACTCAGCCTTGGGCTCTGGGTGGGAGCAGTGTAGGGGTTGGCTGGGGCACAAGGGTGCTGAAAGTGTGCAGACTTGTGGCAGGCAGGAGTCTGGCCCCTAGTTGGGTGGACTGACCAGATGCAATTTACACCCACAGTCAGTGTCTACACATGCATGTAATTGCAGTAAATTACCCTGGGGTAAGACAGTCCCCAACAGTACTGTCTTACTGCAGAGTTAATTAGTTTACTGCAGCCTAATACCATTGCATGTGTTAGCAGTGAAGCTTTACTGTGTAGCTAATTAGTCTACTCTGCAGTTAATCACATGTGTACACATGGCCTCTTTGTACCGTAATGGTACAGCTGAAGGCTACTGGTTACCTAAACTAGCATTCTAGGAACAAGGAGTGTCTCACGGGGTATGTTCTCTAGGCAGTTCTTGGACTTGCTTCTCCATTTGTTTTAATATAATCTGAATATGGTAACTGTGCAGGCCTTTTACCAGAGAAACATTTGAAAGAGCAGAAAGAATGCTTCTGTAACACAGGGCCTGTGTGTGAGTTATCAGTTGCAGAAATTGAGACCTTCAAATATGAGCTTCAACTGCTGGGGCAAAATAATAGAAGTTTGTCAGGCAAGGCTGTAGCTTGTTCATAAATATGTAACATTATGCCACTAGAGGGTGACATATTACCACATGGGATGGCAAGGCATTATACTTCCTACAATGCTGAAGCAGGGGACAGATTGTTTATTGCTGGTGGCAAGCTAACAGAATTTCTTTTTAATTAATATTTTAATGCCTCTGGGGTTCTGTTATAGGTTATCAAATATATTTTATGACATCTTAAACCTAGCATTGGCCTCTTTGAAAATTATTATTGAAGTAAAAAATAAATAAGTGTCGTATGCTTTAATTTTGTTTCTAACACCTCATGGCATGTATTTCCTTAGATGTGTAGGTTCCAGTTTATTTGAGTCTAGAAATGTATTATAAGGTTTGTTTTTTATAACTGTGAATATCAGGAGTAACCCTGAAGGATATGACCATCAGCCACAGATAGTATATTCCATACTGTAATAACAGAAGATATTTGTGGTACTGATATATAACAACATACCTGTGGTGTTGATGATGTGATAAGACATAACTCTGATTTTCATAATGCAATAAGATCATTTCCAATCCAGGATGTATTTTTTTTGGTGTATTTACAAGTGTCTGGAGTAGATCACAATTATGTGGTGCTTAGAATACCATATTTGCCCAAATCCAAGACGACTTAGAATTTAAGATGACCCCCAATAATTAGATTCTATCCATGGAAAATTATAATTAGTGGAAGGTCATCTTAAAATCTTTCCCCAGACTGTTGTGGCAGGGAAAGCACTGGCAGGGATGGGAAGGAGGAGGGGGCAGACCCCCTTTCCCTCTATCCCCGCATTCTTGTTCCATCCTGCTTTTGACCCCCTGTGCCTGTCCCCGTTGCCCCCATTCCACTTGCCCCCCTGCTGCCTGCCTGTCCATTCCTGTCTGCCCTGTCTCTCGCCCCCTGTGCCTGCCCCCCTATCCCCTGCTCCCCCTGCAGGCTGCGCCCCACCCTTTGCCCCCCTAAGCTATGCCTGTCCCCACACTCTCTGTCCACCACCACCTGCTGCTTACCTTCTGTTGCAGTTTTGTTCCTTCAAGGCAGTCAGCAGCAGCCCTCGCCCCAGCCCAGTTTAGCTAAGGAAGACTGGCAGCAGCTTCAGGTCAAGGCCGGCCAGGTTGGGACCAGAGGAACTAGAGTTGGAACAGAAGGTAAGTAGGGAGGGGACGATGGGGTGGGTGACAGGCTGCATGGTCTCCTCTGGTCCTCCAGCTGTGAGCCCCTTTCCCCACCAAACAAGCTGTCTGCCTGCCCCAGGTTGGTATTTGAATCTAAGATGAGCCTTTTTTTTTTTTTAATTTGAGTAAATAAGGTATGTAAACACTTATGTAAATCCAGTTTGCATTGCTAGAAAGCTGCATTTTGCTGTATTGGTGTTTTAGTGTCCTATACTTTTGGGCTTCATTAATGCATCAGTTTTGACATGGTTTTAATTTGTAGTAGAAGTGCAGTTGCCACTACATTATCCAAACATCAATGGAGTTGTGAAGTACATTTGATTTTTAGTTTCAAACTGTAAGGGGGTGCTCAGCCCCTCAAGGACTCATAGCCCAGCTGCTGGGGATCAGCAGATAATAGTCTGCTAGCTGGGAGGCTTGGAGCCACCTGGAAGTAGTGACCAGCTAATGAGGATGAAGCCACAGAGAGAATTAAGAACTCCGGAAGGCACGCGTTGAGTGGAGAGGGCTGATTGCTGGGCTGGGGAGAAGCCTAGGAAGGACAGAGTGTTTTGTTTTGTATTGTTGCAGACTCAAGGCTGTTTTTGTGAAGAATAAAACTGGTTTGAGAACCTGAAAACAGAGCTAAGTGGCTTGTCTAAGGCAGCAGGGCAAGTGCCTGGCTTATACAAAACTATATACGACAAAACTATAGACGACAAAGCCAACATATTAAATAACTTCTTTGCCTCTGTCTTTCTCAGTAAGGACCAGAACTGCCACCTCCCTGCTGGGCCCCCTTCGGGCCCCAGGGGAGGCTCACTGGGCCTAGAGCGAGTGAGGATTTAGTTAGGGAGCTTCTGGAGGGGCTGGACATTTTTAAGTCAGC
>NW_017729022.1:141060669-141062842 GCF_001723915.1 Gavialis gangeticus
TTGACTCCAAGATGAACATGAGTCGGCAATGTGGGGAGGCGGCTAGGAAGGCCAACTGCACCTTGTCGTGCATCCACAGATGCATCTCAAGCAGGTCCAAGGAGGTGATCCTCCCCCTCTATGCGGCACTGGTCAGGCCGCAGCTGGAGTACCGCGTCTAACTGATCCTCCCTAACCCAAAAGTAGCTGCCTAGGCATGCCAAAGACTGAAAAACTGCAAAAGAAAAGAGTATATTAAAATTAAGTTTTTTCTTTAGGGGCCTTGTCATCCCCACACTGCTAATTTTCCCTCTCAAGTTCCTTACATTTCCTGTTGTCTCTTTGCAGTCCTGAATCATTGCCTATTCTCCATTTCACCATGTTCCTTACCCAAAAGCAGAGAACAGAAGAACTTTCTTAGGAAGCTCACTTGCATCTTCCTTTCTTGAGATAGCGTATATATCCAGGAGCTGCTCTACAGAATTTCTGTCGCATGTTGATACAACTCTCTTCAGTGTTACCCTGAGATATGTAGGAAAATCTTTCATCAGGAAATTTGTCAAGCAGATGAGACATTATGTTCACAGAATGTGCAAATGAGGAAATGCCAGCTGCTGGTCAGGGATGGAACACAAGGTCCTACCAGATTTGTTTATTCTGGTTCTTTTGATCTGGACCTCACATCAAGTTAATCCTGGCTCTATCTTCTGTTTCATGTTGTTTTTCTGTTGAGCAGCTTTGACTACACATGTTTTCATTTCATATCTAACTCCTATCGTTGTATCTTTCTTCAACTTTCATCTCTGGTCCACCTTCTGTGCGTGCCTTTATGCTTGTAAATCCTCCCATCTCCAGGGACGAGGGACATCAACCTTTTCTTCTTTCGGAGTCCTCAAGAAATTCTTTTTGCAAGTAACTGGTCAGAATTAGTCCAAAAAAGCAATAGGTGCTCTTTTAGGAAAACAAACAAACAAACAAACTCCAAAACCTCAGAAACAAACAAAACAATGAAAAAATCAACTAAACAGAAATCAACCAGATGCACTGGTATGTGAAGCATCAGATTTTTCCTGTTTGAAGGAAATAGACTCCAGTTGTCTGCTGTGGGCTATGAATCAAGCCTAGAGTATCTGATGTGTTGTCTTACATGTTCCCATTTCAATTAGCAGTCACATGGACAAATATGATCTTCTGGGGAAGAGTCAGTATGGTTTTTGTAAAGCGAAATCCTGCCTCAACAATCTGTCAGAGTTCTTTGAGAGTGTTAACAAGCATGTGGATAAGTTAGATGTCATTGACATAATATATATGGATTTTTAAAAAGCTTTCAACAAAGTCCCTCACCAAAGCCTTTAAAAAACTGAATTGCTATGGAACTGGAGGGAAGGTTCTTTCATTGCTGGTTAAAAGACAAAGTGCTTCCTTCTCTCTTTTCCTTCTCCTTTACCATAGTTTCTGACAATAATGTCTCCTACAGTTAGTGGACGTATATCAGGGTTGAATTTTGGCTCTTATCTCCTTTCCTTTCATCGGCAAGGGAACATACAGACGATTGTTGCAAGAGGTGGATCAGCCAGGACCTCTCAATGTACAGGGAGCTGTCGTTAAGAATGACAGAACCCTTCATTATCATCAGTAAGCAATTTTCTCAAGCCCTTGGCTTTCTTTTGGTTTTCCTGCCTTTCTCTGATATCAGTGTACAAATATTTTGTACATGCCACAAAATAGAGAATAAAGTTCAGTGCTTGCCTTATTCAAAACCAAGTTGTATAGCCCCAAAGCAAGAAGCAGTGGGATTGTTGACATCCAGTAATGAACAATACAGCTAGGGACAGAAATTACACATAAATTGATCAGTAACTGGTTCAAATTTGTAACATAAACCACTTTCAAAATTGCCAGAACTGGTTTAAGATAAACCTGGAGGAATGTATTATCAGACTTAACTGATTTAGGTTAAAGCAGTCTGTGAAACTTCTGTCCCTGATCCCCTCCAGATTCAGGTTAATTTGCAGCCCCCCAGCATCCCAGGATGCTTTCCACCTCCCTGGCATCCCCTCCTTTCCCCCCTTTCTTTTGCCTAAGACCCTTTAGGCACTAAGGCTTTCTATGCAATAGCATTTCCAATCAAGTTTCTCACCTATGCCTGACCATTGCTATGGCCTTACCAACATCAGGGAGGTTCATGCAGATA
>NW_017729022.1:141062921-141086756 GCF_001723915.1 Gavialis gangeticus
AGTTTTATCCTTCTGTAGTTAGAATATGGATTTCTAATAAATAGGATAAGATTTGCAGCTTAGGCTGACCTGCAAAGGTTGAATGGATACAGCCTCGGGCTTTTTGACTGTCTGTACTTAGCCATTGTGGTTGGAAACCAGTTCAAATTTGTAACACAACAGAAGTTCAGTGTACATAAACTGTTTAAAAAATGACTGAAACTGATTTAAGATAAACCTTGATGGATGTAGTATCAGATTTAATTGATTTAAGTTAAATTGTTTTTTTGAACTTCTGTCACAGATCCCCTCCAGATTCAAGTCAACTCACAGTCCCCTAGTGTGCCAGGATACTGTGGACCTCTCCCACAACCCCACCCACCTTGCAGAGTGGGCAAGCTAGCCTTGGCCCAAGCTATCTGCTCCAGCTGAGAAAGGGGGGCATACTCTAGCACTCCCCAGCTTCTCGCCTGGGCCACTGCATTTCTGATATCAAAAGTGAATGTCCATTCACTTGCTTAACAATTCAATCTATTTGGCCTAGTTTAATCTGCATCGATTGAATTAATTGAGCCTCAGGCTTTTTGACTCTCTGTACTTAGTTTTAGTTATCAAAGAACAAGGCCTTGTGTCAATATGGTCAATTGATATAATAAGAGGTGAATGAATTCTAGTTCATATGATGCTGATTTGCAGCCACTGTGTGTGAACCCTTTAGAATGTTTTGGAGATTTGGCCAGCATATTTACTGGATATCGTTCACAGTAAAGTATAATTATTAGTTCACAACATCAACAGGTGTCAGATTCCACCGCTTTTAAAAAAATATGTTTCTGTCACTTACATAGTAACTTTTGTGCTGGGTTTGTGTTCTGTCTTGTTCTTCAAAGAAAATAAAATCTGATGTAAACAACCCTCAAAGGTACAATGATTTAATGTATATTAAAGTGTGAATTTCTAGACTGGATTTCTAGACTGTACAATACTTTGAAATCCATCAAACAACTTTCTTTTTAAATTCCTCCTTCATTTCTTCCCTCCCCATAGGATACACAATGGTGTATTGTGAATCATTAAAAACAAGCTGTTTCTATTTAAAGAAATTAAAGAAGAACGAAATAGTAAGGAGAAGAATATTTAAATAAAACTCTGACTGGAGCTGTCAGGAAATTTGAAACTAGGTAGGCTTTACATGATTGTTAAAGGAAATGGGAAACTAAGTTCTTATGTGTACTATGCCTGAAAAAATGAAATGTCCCCCTAAATATTAAGGGAATACCCTGATTTCAAAGAAAATGTACTTTGACACGCTCAGAGAAACTTAAGATGGGCAATATGCTTCTTTAGAACTCTGTTTTTAGAATTAAAGGATTTTCACTGCTAAAATTATGTATTTTTTCTGTGTGCTTTTAAGGTAAAGCTTCCTTTCAGTGTGGATTGAATTCCAGTTTGAAGACTTTTTTTTAATTCCCTCATAAAATCATGAACTGTTCAGTGTTCCTATGCTTTTGTGGCTCTTTCTGTTTATCTGTTTTAAGTAATTATGTGTATGACTTCTAAGTGCTTCACAATCAGTAATGTGTCCCAAAACACTCCTATAAGGTAGGGAGAGTTGTTTACCCATTTTGTACAAGAGAGGGATTTAGGTCGTCTTTAATTCATTGTAGGTGTCTAACTGATTCACCATCTAGGTAGCACTGAGATGCTCAAAGTGTTCCCAACTAACTGCTTGGGTGGTCTTGTTAGGTAGCTACAGGGTGTGGACAGAAGAGCAGCTCCCTGCTGTAACTGAGAAGGCTTTGGAGGAAGTGTTCTGAGTTGCAACAATCCCCCCTGGACCAAACAGAAGTTCACTGTTGGCTCCAGGGGGAAGGAGAACCTAGCTGCTGCCTGCCAGCCTGCAGCTAGTTTCCCTTAGCAGCGGCCCCTCCTCCCTCCTAGCCTGTCCCTGGTTCAGAATTGGGGGGGGAGGGAGGAGAAGGATTTTGTTCTAGGGGTTTCCCAGCCAGTTCTGGAGGGTGTGGTGGGTGAACTGGAGCCCCTCCAGCGGAGGCTAAAAAAACCCCTCCCTCTGCTCCCTTTCCTCCCTTCCCATTCTGGAAACAGCTTAAGGCTGGCAGGCAGCACAAACAGAAGTTACAGAAGACATTCTGTTTTGAAACTTCTTCATCTGAACCCTTCTGCAATGAGGGTTCAGATTTTCACCTGGTTGGCCATTTTTGAAGCTGTCTGCCACTGTGCACTTGTTTGGTCGTGGCAATAGACTGCTTTCTGTGGCCAAATTGGGCAAAATTGTCAGTTGTCTCCGCCCTCTTAAGTGTTATCTAACACCATAGATTACTAAATTCCTTTAGAACTCCATTTTATGTTACTAGGCACACCTCCCCTCCCCCAACACAATTTTGGGACCACATCAAGCTGATAAAAGTAGGGGCTTTGTCATTAGCTGAAGCTGAGTTTCAGTTTCAGCATGCAGGGCCCAATCCATTGTGGATTCTTGAAGAACAAAAGAACCTGGCATAGAAGACAACCAGGGATGAGACTTTGGAGTGAGAGGAGTGTGTGTGTGTGTGCATACATCCCATTTTACCCAATAGCTTGGTAGTCCAGACTGTGCCTGGGAGGGTGGGAAGTCTATTGTAAATCCTTCCTTTGATTGATTTGGAATAGGGACTTGAACCTGGGTCTCTCACTCTAGCTTGTCATAAAGCAGGAAGTTTAATCTAAGCTTGTTGTTATATGAAAGTAACACTGACAGATTCTGGTAATAGATCAGCTTGGGAGAAGGAAAAATACTCACAAGTAAATAGTGCCCTCTGACCCACAGCTAAACAGCCTATTTATTCTCCCTTGCTTTGTTGTATGTCATCCAACTTTAAAATGGTTCAAAGTTTCTGGAGTGCAAATGTCCGCAGTTTTAAAGAACAGAATTTCAATCACTGACATTTTTTCTAGAATCTCTGGGCTGTTCAGTCAAATCAGAAGAAGAAACATTTTGGCTTGTTTGGCTTGAGTGTTTTATATTTTTAAGAATTCAGGCATTGGATTTGATCACATATGTGATCATATGCAAGAAGGCTGCCTCTTTACATTTCTGAATTATGAAAGGAAGATACTATGAAAGAATGGCTTGCCTTTTGTTCTGCATGTTGACTTCCAGTTTATCTGGGGAAAAATTCCATACTGGAATCCAGGGATGGACACGGTCTGTAATATGTCAACATTTGTACGCTGGAAATGATTAGAGGCTTGCAGACAAGGTAGGGAAGAAGATCCACCATGTGAAACTTCACTTAATTATTAAAAAAATAAATACAGAGGAAGGTAGTGGATTTGAGGGCAGCTGTTTTTCTTTAAGTGTTAATACAGGCAGTAATTCTTTGAGAAGCAACTCTGTCAACATGTGGGTAAGCTTGCAGGCTATGCTTCTAAATCCTGTTTGTACCCCTTCCACAATCCTGACAAGGCACAACTGTTATCATCCATATTCATTTTAAAGCTTGTTTTAGCTACCAGATTTTTAAACCAAAGTTATTTGCCTGATATTCTTGAGGAATGTAAAGGAAAATATTTCTTCAGCATTTGAAGAAAACATAGTTGTTGTTGTTTTTTCTTTTTGAATTACAGGTCATTACAGTCATTAACTTAACTTGAAACTCTGGGTTTTTGCCCATTGTTCAGGAGCAAAGGATCTGGGGAGATAAGAATTTCTGATTTTTTTTTTTTTAAGTCATCAGATAAAATTTGTATGCATATTTCTTAATGACATTATGAAAGGTAGGCTTGCCTCTCTCATTCTGCTCATTGTTGCACATAGAAACCAGATTTCTAAACTTAGTGCTTTAATAATTGACACAACACTCGTTTGATGAATAGCAGAAAGGCGTGCTTTAATAACTACCAAAAAACTAGAAAACTAAATGACAGAAAAACAAAAGACTTTTCCTTAGTATTCAATAAATGAGCTATTACAGTCCTTGTTTTAGCTTAGCTGCACAGAGCTTTACCCAGTGCAGGCAGGAAGCAGTTCTTGTACAGTCTCACAGTGTGGGTCCTTCAGTTATGGCTGGCAGCATGGCTTCTTGATCTTCCCTGGACCACGCACACTTTGCTGACAGTTCTGTCTTGCTTTTTATACTGTTTTAATTGTATACCTCCAAAGCCTTCCCTCTTGATAGCTAGTTATTCAAAGTCTGAAAAAAGCAGGCAAGGACAGATTTAACATCAGTCCCATGGCAAGGAAGTTGGGTGCCTGGGGCAAAGCCTTCAGTGGCAGCCTGCCCTTGTCCCACGCACAGATCCAGGGAGCACACCCCCTCATGCTTGCCTGGGAATGCACGCAGCAGTGGGAGCTGCCCTCCCCCTGTCCCTGCGTTCCCTCCTGCCGAATGAGTGACTCGCAGCCCATTCCCATGCCCTGTCCTGGCTGGGCAACACCTGTTGGTGCCCCTTTGCTTTGATGCCTGTGGCAGTCACCCGGCTTGCTCCCCCCTTCCCCCCCTTGCTACAGCACTGATTAACATGTTACAATTGTATCCAGTTTGTGTGTTTGCAAAGTTTCCAAAATGATCTTGGAATCAAATGGGATGGGCATTGATTGAATGAGGTACCTTTAGGAAGTTAATCACAAAATACTATTTTTCAGTAGTTATTTTAACAATGGAGCCTAATAAATAGCTGCATTGAACGGCTTACATAGAGATCAGAGACCATTGGATACAATAAGTGTGAGTTTCAGGAAAATACACTGGTTTGGCACAATAAATATTTAGAAATTGACTGCCTATTGAGAAATATGCCTTAATGAATGCAAATGCGAGGCAGCGAGGGTCAGACAAGAGGTGTGAGGTAGGTTACATGCAGTCACGTAGACTGATCTAGCATAATAAACATTTAGACATCTGTAAAACTTTAGACAGGTATTGGATGTTTACTTTGGGAAATAAGTATTAAAGGGAGGAATGTGTTAACCAGGTTATATTTACAATCATGTTTTCAGTGCACCTTGGCTTTTCTCATTTCTTACAGGCTTTGCTGTGAAGTGGATATTTTAGTCCTTATGTTTCCTTTAGTGACGCTGAGCTCAACTGAGATATAGATGTAGTTTGTAGGTTTCTCCCCAGGCCGTTGGGCTTTTTGGCTTGTTCTCTGAGTCTTGTAATGTACATGTACAGAGTATGTCAGGTCTCTGCCAACAGTTTAACCATCACTTTTTTTTTTAGGCTCAGGTGCAGTAGAAGTTTGAGGACTGTTATCATGCTTATATCATGGGTCTGGTACTAGATACCGCAAGGCTGCACTGTCTTGCACCTAATGGGCTGCAAGCCATTAGTGGAGTTTGATTTTCTTTGAGGCAGACTTGTTGTCACAACCCAGTCTTGCTCCATCCACTGTATTGCATTTTTGTGCAAAAGGCACTGTCCAAGCTTTCCCGGCTTTCATAGTCAGCACTTGGACTTCCAGTATATGTGCCACAACCCTCACTCTAGCTGGCTCAGATGATGCCTTCTGGGGCTGTGTTGCTGAGTTAAGCTCCTTTTTTGTCTTATCAGCTGCCTGGCAGTGCCAGGTTGAGGGAGTGTGAGCATGGCTCTGAGGAGCACACTTACCTCTGCTGCTGAGAAGTCTTTGCTGCCTAATTGCTTGTTTGTGTTGCAGCAGAGTGGAAGCAACTAGTCAGGGTTTATTTTTCTGGTGGTGGTCTTGAGAGCTGGGAGGGAGACTATACAAACATACCTAGTATGTCCACTTTGACTCTGTTGTCCAGATCAGTAGGGGTGAGGATTGTAGAAAGTGAAGTTAAGTTTTGAGGGACCACTTACTCTTCCACTGTCTTGTAACAACCCACTAGGTCATTACCAATGCATATTTTATCTTGTCATAGTTTTGCCTGCCTTTTTTTTTCCCAACAACCTTGTTGCTGTAACCCAGGTAGTCAATATGGTAAGAATTCCAGTAACCAGATCACGACACAGAGGTGCACCAATATATTGGTTGTGTATTGGATTGGCACTGATAAAAGGAAAATTAATATTATTGGCTTTTTTGGCTGTTGTAGCCAATAATGTTCTCTAATAATGAATTATGCTGGGGCCGTCGAATGCCTGGGTTCTCTCTCTCCCACAGGGCTGGTACCCCTGCTCCTGTGAGCCAAGGTGACCCTAGATATACTTCCATACCCTCACTGGTGGGCTGGGTCGGGCTGGAATGGAGCAGCTGCCACAGTGTGGACACTGGCATGGCCTGGCATGCACTGTGGGCTGGGGCTGGGGTGGGCACAGTAAAAGGCATTGAAAGCCACAGACATGACTGGGGCGGGGAGGGGTGAGCAGAGCTGAGCTGCTCAGCCCGACCCAACGTGACTTAACCCATGGGGGCTGGGAGCAGAGCCTGGCAGGGGCCAGAGCAGTCACCCCCCCTCCACCTTGTGTGCAGCAGGGTCCTTCCCCTCGTGGGAAGGAAGCCTCCAGGAAGTGGAGGGGAGGAAAGAGGGCAGCACTTTAATTAGAGTGGCTTTCAGGGTTGCCTCAGGCTCAGGCAGCTGCCCCCAGGCTGGGGTTGAAGGGCAGGTGCTGCAGCTGGCACAGGTCACTTTTACATGTGCTCTGGGAGTGGGGGGGTGCTTTTTAAGTAGAGCAGCTCTGAGAGGCACTCTAATTAAAGTGCCACTGTGTTTCTGTATCAGCGTCCCTATGCTTAGAAGTGGCAGTGCTTGTATGATGAGCTTTATTACTAAATAACGGTTATCAGATTGCTGATAAGGCTGGTTAATAACAAGCTATTTGTATTGGCCAGGAAAATCTTTATTGTTGCACCTCTAAACAGTAATTACCGGAGTTGCCCCACTTCCGCCCCACACATGCTCTTTCAAACTTTCAGGTATAAATGCCATTAGTAACTAATCCTTGTAAAATGGTTGCTTTAGCTTAGTACATAACTCCTTTTTAAACACTTTGGAAAAAATATCTTTGTATGTCTGGAATTTTATTACATCATAACATCAGTACATAAGTAGATTTTGCTCACTACCTCTATACAGCCTCACTGTTGCTTTTAAATCTATGCACAATGTATAGACGTCTCAGAGAGAAGTATTTTCTTAAATGATAAACTAATAGCAATGATATTGGCTAGACAGATTTCAAGGGTAGACACTGTAAAATGTTTGAGATTTTTTGGCTGAATACTGGGCATGATTCTCTGATGATTGAAGTTGACAGAAAAAAGAAGCATATGGAGTATAGAAACTTTTAACAATGGCTAGGCAGCTGGTGTGCCCTGACCAGTTCTTGTTTACACTAAGTACAGTCATCTTATTCTCATCTTCTGTTCCACTGATTCATTTGTTGTACCCACCTGTTGTCTCTCATCTTACACAGAGTATGTGAGCTTTTTTGAGATGAACTGTCTTCATTATTTGTGCCTTGTACTGTGGGATCCCTTATTATGACTGGCAGGTTTTACCACATTGGAAATAATAGTAATAATACCAACAAGTAGGGACAATATCCTATGACACTGCCTATTATCAGTGAATTCTTTCAGCAACAGAAACCAAGTTACCAGGACTACATATCATTTAGATATAGTTACTCTTGTTGTTCGATAGTTTCCATGGCCTTACAAATATAATGCCTAAAGTACTGCTTGTAGACCATGAATTGTCACTGACAGATTATTTTCAAAATGATTTCAAAGCATCAAATGGAATATGGATACTAATTTGCAGCATTCTGTACTATTACTGAGGCGGTACCAGTCAAAAGTTGGGTTTTTTAAAATTTTATAATCCTCTATTCATTCACAAACACACACACATACATACCTACACACACGCGTGTACATGCACGCGCACACACACACACACACACACATATGTACAAAGAAAGAAAGATTATATAAACATTGAAATCTGTTGTTCCATAGATTTCATAGACACTAGGGCTGGAAGGGACCCCAGAGGATCATTGAGTCCAGCCCCCTGCCTCAGGGGCAGGAAGTCAGCTGGGGTGAAGGATCCCAGCAAGATAAACATCCAGATGTCTCTTGAAGATGTTCAAAGTAGGTGCTTGAACCACCTCTGATGGCAGTCTATTCCAAACCTTGGGGGCTCAGACAGTAAAGACGTTCTTCCTCATGTCCAGCCTGAAACCATCATGGAGGAGCTTGTGACTGTTCGATCTTGTCATCCCTTGAGGCGCTCTGGTGAACAAACTTTCCCTCAGATCCTGGTGAACACCCCTGATAAACTTATAGGTGGCCACCAGATCACCCCTGAGCCTGCACTTTTCTAGGCTGAAGAGTCCCATGGCTCTCATCACCTCATTCCAGAACTAAATCCCTTCTCAAGAACTAGTTTACAAGAAGAAGAGACTTAACTTGGATTCCAAACAAATACTATTAAAAATATGCAGCCACCACAATGTTCTTTTGTACATAAACAAAAAATAACAATTTTGTTCATGCTTCATTACAAGTCCAACTAAATATTTTTCTTTTAATTTTTAATATCCCTATTAAAATCTATAATTTTTACAAAAAAGTATACTTTTTTCTATTAAGCAATATAATTTATAATAATATAAAAAATAGCAAATATGTATACCTAAAAAAATTACACTGTGGCAGGGTAAGTGTTTGATATCTCTTTAGCTTTCTGTAAATTTCATAACACGTGTAATACAAATAATGTATCTAGTGTGACATAGTTATTAATATATTAGTGTTAAGGCTGCATTGGGATGAAATACTAATTTCTTCATTCTTAAGAATTGCTGAGATGTCATCTATAATCATATGCATAACTGATTTGTCTGATTTTCAAAGTTGTTATATAACCCTAGTGAAATCAATGAGATGTCTGAAATTAGGCCATTATACTCAAGGGATTAAAGAGGGTGTAAAATGTTTGATCTTGATGCATTATTTAGAAAACTTGGTAAGATATTATAGGAAATGAATATGTAGTTTAATACAAGGTTGGATTTATGGCTGACAAATAATGTGACTTTTTGCGGGTACTGATTCATACTGTTATTTTTAACATTTAACTGTAGAAGGATTTCTCTGACCAGAATAGTTAAAAACTTTAAATTGGCTTAGCAAATGAATCTGTTTTACTTTTCTCTTTTATTTCCTTTTTATCTAAAAGACAGTTACACAATGCCTATATAGCTAGAACACCTATTACCATAAAAATCCCTATAACATTTTCTCTAGTGATGATCTTGTTAAAGAAGATTATTTTTTCAGATTTCAGAATAACTGGGGTTTTTTTTTGTTCTAAACCTTCTTTCTGATGCTTTGATTAAAACGATTCAAAAGAAAATAGCTGTTCTACAAGACAAAATGCTTAATACTACAATACACCATTATTAATTAAAACTTTCTTTGTATGTATTTCAGAGAATTCTTCTGTCCCAAAGTGGCAGCAGACATAATATTTTCACAGGAGACCTTTTTAATTTAGATCCCAGAACTTTTTTATGGCATAAGAAAAATGTGAAAAATTGTAGAATAAAATTGTCTATCAGTTTCCCTTTCTTGGAATTAATGGGGCCAAATCTCTACCTTCTTGCAATTTGTGTAGACATTTCCCTTGCTGCCTGAAGTGGCAAAAACTACTGATGTGTCAGGATGTGTAAATAACTGTGCTAAGTGTAGGGCAGTGGAGAATGAAGTTTCATAACTACACCTCATCTCCATCCAGTATTGCTGGTATTCCTTATTTGTGGATTTTACCTCTGAATGAAGAAGGGATTATCTGGGACTGTGGAGGAATTTAAAGTATTGTGGCAAGATGGGATTCATTATCTCAGTGAATAAAATGCGTTTTTGACACAAGTTTTTCCAGGCCCAGTATTTCAGCTTCTGGCCTTGATCTGTCCATATACTGCCATCAAAAATTACTTTGGTAATGGTGTTGTGACCGTCTTCAGAACACAAGAGATACTGAGAACGTCTTAAATTGTTATTTTGCTGACAGTGTTTTCAGCACTGTTCGTTTTGAGTGGTGCAGAGCCCTGTACCAGCCTTCTTCAGCAGGACAAGTACTTGAAGTTAAGGAATATGTATTGAAAAAATGACTTGCGTTACTTCTGAATCTCAGTCTCCCACTTGTACCCTTGGTTATGTCCTTCCAGATTCTCATATGATCTTTTCCAATTGGGCGTTTGCTCACCGTAATTAGGTAACATCTTTTTGAAATCCATTAAGTTGAGAAATAATTTTTATCATAGTCTTTTTACTCATGTTCACAAATCAGCTTGATTGACCTCTATTATACATTCTCTAGAACCTGAATATCATCATATTGTAGTTTATTGAAAAAGGTAGCACACAGGATGAAACATGGCTTCACACTAGCTTTTCTCCCCGTTGAACTAAGATCTTCCTTACATTCTAGTTCTCCTGTTTGCATATCCCAGTATTAGGCTTGTTTTCTTTTGGCATGGTTCCAAACATCATATTATTGTACAACTACTACCTAAATCTATATTTGTCAATATATTTAGCTTTATTCCTTAAGTATTTTCATGCTTCTTCTCTTTAATCTCCCATAATGCATTATACAATATTAAATTCTGCATTACATTTATTTATCCCTTGCCCTAATCTGTTCCAGTCCTCTTCTAGCTCTGCATTCCTAAATGTATCTTTTGTTACTTTAGTATTGCTATCGTGAGCAAATTTAGATATCTGCATCTTTGGCTTTCAGGTTAAGTAATGTTTTTAGTTGAAGCACAATATTGTGTCTTCTATAGTAAAAATTCATGCTAGGCCCTCCCAAAGATTTTGTACATCAGAAAATCTGTTTCTAATTAGATCACAAATATATTGTCTTTGCTGTAGGTATGGAAGAGCACATCATCTAATATGACTTGAATCTTAAATATGACATCTTTAACATCTGCATTTCCATGACTCTCCAGCTTAGGAACGGTAGCTTCCTGTTCCTTAGGCAGAAAGGAAGGGAATGACTTTGAGAAAAATATGGCAAAGACAAATATAGCTCAGTTATGTTTCACTATATGGGAAGACACTTGATACTTTTAAGAATTGGAACATCTTAGCTGAAGAAATAGCAATAAAATAGAAATTTCAAAATTGCAATAATGTTCAGCATTGATAAATGTAACGAGTCTTATAAGCTGGACCTGAAAATACTCTTGGATGTTGCTTTGGTAGAAAGGTACTTCACAAAGTAGTTTCACTCAATTCTCATAATTTCTTCTTATGTTAATTCTCCTTAAATTTCTCTGTCTTTAATTTATTTGCAGCTATCTATATATTTAAAGTGGGGAGGAAAAAAGTATGGTCTTTTACTCAGTTCTTTTCTTTGTGAAAGGCATCCTGGTATGATGTATTCCCCTAATGATTTTTGATGATTTGGGTTTTTTGATCTTGGCACTTGGTATTACTAGTCTTGATATAGTCTGAAAACAGCAGTTTCTTTACATACTATATAGTTTCATAATATACATTATTTAAATACCGGTATTAATTAGGCATTTCTGGTTATGAATATTTTGGAAGAACTCATTCTTATTAGAAAACTGGGCAGGCACCTGAGTTGCTGTCCTTCTGCACTGTAGCTTTCCCTGCCTTGGTCTCCATTACAGATAATATAAGACTTGACCCATGTGAATTAAAACAAGTTAAGAGAAAAAGTCTGGTCAATTTGTCTCCTTTGTGTGTCTTTGAGCATGATGGTGCCAGTGGATATGGCTGCAAGCTTGACAAAGCTGTATCAGCAACCTATTTTCCTCAGTAAATGTAAGAATAGCAAACTGGCACACCTACAATATCTGTTGAATTAACTTGGTGTTGCTGTTTACTGGCATTTTTAAAACAAATATCTAGTGTTTTTTGGCACTTTGCCTTTTGCACGGTATGACTGATGTATCAGTTTACTATATTTTCATGGTACTAGGTAAAAAAACTTTTTTGGGGAATATTAGAAAGTTCTAGCACAAATCTGCCTTAAGTGGAATTGAAGGCCAGATTCAATGTCCTTGAACTTATTGAAAAGCGTGCCACTGATATTAATGAACATTAAAACCAGAGTAGAAATAACATTTTGTTGCTTTAAAGCAGGGGTGGGCAACATGTGGCCTGCGGGCCAGATGTGGCCTGCCAGGTCATTCTATCTGGCCTGTGGGGCCCCTAAAAATTTTAGAAAAATAATATTTATCTGCCCCTGGTTGCCTGTTATGTGGCCCTCAATGGCTTCCCAAAACTCAATAAGCAGCCCTCTGCCTGAAATAACTGCCCGTCCCTGCTTTAAAGGGTCCAAACCAACCTTTACAATGATCTCCTTTGTGTGCTTAGTTAGCTTAACAAATAAAAAATGATGGTACCATTTTCTTTTTTAATTGGAACACAGTTCCAAGAATTCACCCTTCTCTTTTATAGTAATGAAAGATCTCACCCCTCAAAATATTTTATGAGCATTGAAGGAATAGTACCTTGTTTTATTTTCTGCAGTGTCAGGATTTTGAAAATGTATCTACAATCCTGTCCTGATTTGCATAGACTTACTTAAGCACGCTAGTCTACTTACTGAGATCAGTATAGTCCACAAGGGCAAAGGGTTCAGTGAGAGCTGCAATATCTGCCCACCATTTGGGGTGAATGCTTAGGCAGGTACGCCTTGCTGAGCTGTGTGGTGCACGTGCTATACGTGAGCTAGCTAGCTTAAGGTTAGCTCAGGTACGTCTGCAAATGTGAACATTGCACCTTTGGATTGGAGTGTAGATGCATCCTGAGTGAACGAAAACTTTTTGTTTTCCTGAACACTTGGTTGTCGGAAATATGCCATTTATATTTTCTCCAAATGTGGAACTGCTCTGAATAAATATGCAAAGTATCATTTGGCAAAATAACAATCTGCTGAATGCCTGGTACTCACTCCTGCTACCTGAGTGGAGAGTCAAAATAGTCTATCCGACAGATGTGTGCACCTTACAAGTCTGTATGAGGTACTCTGGAGAGAGTAATGGAAAACTGCAGGAGCATCACAGAGGTTTTACTAAAAAATATGACAGGTTCCTAAAGAAGCCCCAGGGTATAAAATATTGAGTAAGAACTCCCTGGTGCCCAAATATATTGTACTAACCTGAATTGTTTTTATTTTGATAGAAATCCTTCCAGCCAAATAAAGCAGAGGACAATTTAGTCTGCATCTTGCACGATTTTGTTGTTTTAAGATAACAATTCCCTTGGTTTTTTTTATGGATTGTGAACATCACAGACTTCAGCAGTTAAACCCAGAGGGGAAAAATGCTGAGTATATGGAACGGTTGCAGGTGATGCACAAGCTAGAGATTGTCAAGGAGGGTCTTAGAAAATGAATGTCACAGCCAACATGCTGCAAACACTTGTGGATGTGCTAAACTGTATACACATGAAAGTGCCATGGACTTGAGATGGGTATACTGGCATGTCAGTGTTTGCAGACCTATGGCCCAAAATACCACCAAGGTCTAAAAATTAGGCTTTACATCAAAGTACACTATAAACGCTCTGTGTGTGATTTGCTAAATGCATGCGTGAATGGGCAATGTTTAAGTTAGGCATCAGTATGGATACTTAGCTGGGCAGTTCTCTTTTGGGTATAGGTCTTTTCAGTTTGGTATGTACTGATGGCATGGTTCATGGAACAGTAATGGAATTAAGGTCATTAATGAAGTTGTCACTCTCTAGTGCTTAAGTTGTTTATGTGTCTTATCTCGGTGTCTTCTGTTAATAGAAAGAGTTGAATTTCATTAGAGTAAAATGGCAGTTGATCAAGATTAAGTGTTGCTTTTAGCTCAAATAATTAGTAAACAATTGTAGCACTATTAATAAATGATCTTAAGGGCTTTTCATCATAAAGGAGTATGGTGGTGTGCTGACAACAATCATTAATTACCTTAAAAGCACATACAAACATTGGTCTTGAAATGGTCTCATGAGACCATCTCTACCCCAGACAGTTAGCCCATTTGTTTTGCTTCTCAGAATGCAAACTTTATGCAGTAAGTATTTTATGGGCAATTTATTGTATTATGTAGGCATTAAGAAATTCAGACATCTTATAGTTTGAACTGGGAACTATTGGCTTATGTTCATGATTATTGTTCCATTTTTTTATGCGGCTGAAGCTGTGCTTTTGGGGGCTGGAAGCTGAAAGTCATAAAAGATATACAAGGAGGACATGTGTCTACTGGCCCTTCTGTGAAAGTGCTCTTAACCCACTGCCCTGTTGTTACCTAGACTTTCCTAAAGCCTTTTCTTCTTTATATTCAGCACTTTGGAACTACAGTCTTCTGATATTGTATATTAAATAATAAATGCATCAAACCTGCCTGACTTAATAGACTGTCTCCTCACGTGCAAGGAAGAATGGACTTATACCCACACCAGCCTCAGCTTATGAGCTATCTACTGCAGGAA
This sequence comes from Gavialis gangeticus, assembly GCF_001723915.1. Lineage (NCBI taxonomy): Eukaryota > Metazoa > Chordata > Crocodylia > Gavialidae > Gavialis > Gavialis gangeticus. Next base: position 141,077,337 of record NW_017729022.1, read on the forward strand.
AGAAAAATACTTTCAAGGGCTGCTGATAACAATGGCTTTTTCTGCAGCAATTTCTGGGTGCACTTCAGGAAATCTTTGTGTTACAGGAACAAAAACCATGAAAGCAACTGACCCTCATCCAAAATAAGATGATTGTCCTTGGTTCATGTAGTGCATTATGGGCAGTAAACTCATGGGGGCAGGATTTTATTCTGTATGTTTGGTCTGAATTCTTTAAAATGGAATGTAAGCTCGTTGCATTGGAAAGTGTCTTTTGCTCTATTTTGTACAGTGCTGGGAAAACTGCCTGCACTCAAATAACTTTCAGAACATGGGTCAGAGCTGGGGAAGCTTCAGTAAATGTAAATTCAAGTGTCTTTATCGCTAGTGGGCTAATTCAGGAAAATAAACTGTGCAGACAGACAGACAGTTAAAGTGCTTTATAATTTATAGTTCTTTACAGCTGTGTTTCATCTATTTTGTTGTAAGTGGAAGCAAAACTGTTGTAACTTTAAACCTGTTTCCTTCAGGTTTAAATTAACAGCAATTTCCCTCTACTATAACACTATAGGAGTGAACAAATGAAAAAGATAAAATGGTTCAATTGATGCCCCCTTTAGCATCATGTCTCACCGACATACTCCTTCTTTAACAGGTTAGTATTATGTCCATCCACAGCCAAAACAGAATATGAGGAAAAGAGGAAAGAGACATGCCAGAATTCTTTGTCCACAAAGAGATCTGCACAGACCTTCTTTTAAAAAGTAACAAGAAATCACCCTGAGTTTCTCATACTTCTACAATGAAATCCAGAGTATTTCCCAGGTATAAAGTTGAATCCATATCCATTTAAATGTGCTTATTGCAATATGGCTCTCTATTAGTTCAAGATTTCAAATGCAATTAATAATTTTTTCTTTATTTAAAAATAATAATCTTAATTTACCTTATGTAATTTGAATTATTTAAATTTGAATTAATAATTAACTCCCCAAACCCTAGTGTATTTTGAGAGCCAATATCATATCTTCTTTATAACATGGCATAATTTGTTATACAGCAGTGAGGTATATGGCAGTGTGTTTAAAACAGGAAGACTTTATCTGCCCGTGGGGGATTACAATGTACTGCCCTAGGGCACCTATACAAGCCATGGGGTTTAATCCTCATTAAATTCATTAGGTTTATAAAATTTATACTTGTTAATTTTGGAGCGTCACATCAGCGTTTGCACATACTAGGTTTTCAAATGAATTTAAACTTTGGAGCATTGCATCAGTGTTAGCACATACTAAGTTTTTGAACAAATTAAGCCCAGTTCCCAGCAAGCACCACAGGACAGCAGGACAGTCCCATGCTGCCCCCCAGCTTGGGGCCCCCACCCTGTGTGCTGCCACATATTTGTAGGAACAGGGAGCTGGCACACAGCACAAGAAAAAAAAGTGGCAATAATTCAAAAGTAGTAGCAATTTGAAGGGGTGAACTACAAAAAAGTCACAGTGCCATCTGGTGGACAAAGCGGCTTATTACATGTCTTTGAGTGTCTGTTTGCATGTAACAAACCCATGGATGCAATGGTTTAATTTGTGGCAAGCCAAACTAAACTACATCTGAGAAGTTTTAGTTTAATACACCAGAAAGGCTTTTAAAGGATCTGGAAAATGTACTTGTGCAGTTCAAGAAAAGGCAAAAAACATGATGTGTTCAAATCCGCTTAGTTTTGTGAATACTTTCCCATGTACATATAAATAATCCCACCTAATAGGACTGTTTAAATGCATATATACATTTTTACAGGACTGAGGTATAAAAGATAGAGATACAACAGTATGCAAAGAGAAAGCAAAGGTTGCATGCATTTTTGTCTTTGTTTTACTCTCACTTGTTTTACACTGCCTCTTCTCCCTACTAAGGTAATGTGCTTGAGCATGCAGTTGATTGCCATGGTGTACAGGTACAATTCATAGAAGAAATGTTTTTAGGGTGGTAGTAAATTAAAAGTGTAAAAACCTGGTGCACTGGATTTGGAGGTCAGCCAGGCATGGTGGATACACAGATGTTGACATTTAAATTACAAAACAAAGATTGGACTTTTTATGTATCTTTGACCAAGAAGAGATAGGAATTGGATAGTGCTGGAATGTCTTGGGAAAAATCAAGGTGAGCATAAGGTTACAGATTTGAGAGGAAAGATAATGGTATGTCCCCAGCAGTGATAAAGGGAAGACAATGGAGGAGGTTTGAGAAGGAAAACAAAAGGACTCCCTTTCGATCATGTTGAGCTGCTGGTGGGACTTCTAGGACTTTAGATGGAAAGACAGATATGTGGATGGGAATGGACATAAGACTTCTCACATCTGGAGAGAGCATGCATAATTTAGTGTAAAAGAACCTACATAGTCATATGTGCTATGTGCCTTAAAGATGTATTTATTATTATTTATTTACAATGAAAATGGAGTAAGTTTACTCTTCCCATATACCTTATGGCTGTTGCAAAATAGGTACTGCTGAATTTTGATTACTAAGATTCCATATTACTCAGTCAGTGTGGGTTGGAGCAGTGTTAAAGTCCACAGGGATGCATATAAAAATAGTAGGGACTGACAATGAAAATCATAACCTGATTTGTAAATGCAATCTTGATAGCATTGGGATGAAAAGTGAAAGCTTTCCATGGAGCATTCACAGCCATTAATTAGATAGTCACATAAGCAGTATTGTGTTGGTGTTTTTTACAGTAGCTAAGGGCAAGCTGTTCATGAACAACCACTGCCTCATTATTTTGCTCCAAAAACTTGAGGCTTAGTTTAGTCAGAATTCTGGAACAAAGCAGATTGGAGAAAATCCTCCCTTTATCCAGGGTAGCTGTCCAGGGGATACCAAGGCAGTATCTCTGTGTGAGCTATTGTATGTGCCATTGGGTCCTGTAACCAAGAGCAGTCTGCCTGTCAAGTGCACGCTGCTTATAGTGGTGTTAATGGTACCTGGAATTGGCCCTAAATGAAAGGTCTACGTAAGTCTAGCATGGGTGAGATGCACTAATTTCTGTAGCTACCATCACATATGGCTGCCTTTAGCTCATATACGTGAGCAGGTACTTATTTAGAGGTGGGTCAGCTAGGGACATCCTTCAGAACAAAACTAGAGAGGGGCTCAAATTCTTTTTACCTGGAGTTATAACAAGAGACTTTAATAGCTGTATCGCCATGGCTCAAGATGTGTGGGGCTAGGAAATGGAGGGGCTAAATGCCCCTTTAACTCAGACTGTATTAGCTTAGGACAGTGATTTTCAACCAGGGTGATGCCCAATCCTTTGAAGGTTGCTGTGAGGTGTGAGCAGATGAGCAAGATAAGCTAAGTAATTAAATGCAGCTTCAGGTTTGTCCCTGCCTAATTGGTCCCCCAGTCCCAATGCCTAGCCCCTGTGCAAAGGAGGTAAGCTCTATAATATATAAATCAGGTTTTGAAATTGGGTGCCGCTCAGTTCACAAAAGTTATCAAGGAGTGCCTTGAGGATAAAGAGGCTGTGAACCACTTGCTTAGGGGTTTGTTCTAGGACACTAGCTGGGCTCATTTCAAAGCATGCGACTGACCAATAAGAAGGAATTCTTCCCCACAGTTTCCATGGAAAGTGAAATGTTTCCTGCAGTGTCTTGCCCCTTCATTCTTTTCTCCACCATAACAGCAGGGTGAAGGTGAAGGAAATATAATGTATTTTTGTCATGAGACATTGTCCTAATATATTTTGTTCTTTTGCCATTAAAAAATATCAGATGCTTTTTTCATTGTGTTCGTCAATACATTTATGGAGATAATTAAGACGATCGTTTTGAAAAGGTCATTCTAGCATTTTGTGTTACTACTGATATTTATGTGATGTGAAGCATGAGTAACGTAGACTAAATTATTTTTAATTAGCGAGTTTTAAAATATGTCACCCAGCTAAAATTAACAAATGGGTACAGGATAATTGATCCACTGCTCAACTTAGTCAAATGCTTTCAATAAAATTTGACAGAATTTTAATAAAGCTGATGGTAAATTAGGAACGATGGAGTGTTTTGTTCTTTTTATTGCATTATTTTTGGTAACTGTCTGGAGTACATCTAGATAAACTACATATCTAAGCCTGAACAAGAAAAACCAAAATACCCAGTGTATTACTTCTATTTGCATTGAGCAATTAACTGTAATTAGCATTCAAGTTTTAATGATATTGTATTTGTGAAGCTGATAAGGCCTTTGGGACTGTGGTTGCAAGAAACTTTTATTGTTTACTATATGCAAATCCATCCACTTAACTTTAATTAGAGGTTGAAACCTGGAGCGATTATCAGCAATTGCTTTAGTATTAATGAGCTTGACAGAACTGTCCATCATAGTATTTTAAGTGATTGAGAATTATAATATTGAGTCCCAGTGGGTTCATTGTTCAAAGAAATTTCAGCCTTCTTTGAGCAAAGCCATTTATATTGTATGCCAAATAGTTAGATCCAGTCACTGAAAAGCCTGATCCTTGTAAGTTCATAAAACTACTATTTCCTGCATGATGGTTTGAGAATGTATATGAAAGTTCTTTCTTTTTAAAAAACGCGCTGAAAATAAAATTTTAAAACATATGTTTATAGGAGCGGCTATAACAATGCAATTTAAACTGCGGTTGCTGGATGTCTGAATAATACAGTTTTCGACAACTGTTGATTGTCTGGTGAATCTCCTCACATAATTGGTTGAAGTGTCTGACTATAAAAAGGTACCAGAATATTCTTATTTAAGCTCAGTCTTTTAAGAAATCAGAAAGGCAGAGATGTAAGGAGAAATAGCTGAAAGGGCTTTCAAAGTGCAACCTCTGAAGAATCTCACTTTTTATTTCACACTGGTTTTAAAGTAAACATGAGTATGTAGGGTGTTTTTCCTCCCCCACCTCCTTTACCTTTGTATAGAAATAAAAAAGTTTGATCTTTTAGAAAGGGAGAAAAACTAAGTTAGTTTAAGTCAATGCTTTCAGCAAATAGTGTTAGGGTGGTTGTCTTCTTCCTGTTCTTTCTGGGTTTTATTAAAATATGTACCTCTTTCTGAAAGCTTTCAGTTCTCTAGAGTCCATTTTTTATATTTTCTTTTGATTGCTCTAGTTTGATAAAGTTAGATGTATTTTGGAACTTTCTTATCTTCTGGATATAACACAGGGATGTGTATTAAACTGTAGTCTGCTTTCTGCATTTTAGTAGATCTTACATTCCTTAAATAGGATGTATCCATCATAGAAGGTTTTTCACAGAAAATGCCATGGGAAAAAAATGCAGTTTAAACTTCCCACAATTGAGAGAGACATTGCCAGATTTTAAAGTATTAAATTACATTAAATTATATAGTTTAATGTGCCAGCAGTTATAAATATTTAATACCCTACCCAAGGATGCTAAAATGGAAGAACTTATATTGTGTCATTCTTTAAAAAGTATTTTGATATACAGTATATCATTTGAAGTTCCTATGACAGGTATGGTATGCATTACTTATGTGGCAGGATCTGTATTGTTTCTGTACTAGCAGCAATGTCTCTACATTGGTAGTCCCACTTTAAAGTCTGCCCCTCTTAGTTTACTATTTTAGGTTACCATGGCATTCCTCTGTATTTTCCCTTTAAATTACTGAAATCAGAAGGATAGTAATCATCATGAAATGCCTTGCTCATCATCAAGAGACCATGTATATGATATTAAACATAAATGGATGAAGGCTATTCTGTGGACATAATGTATATAGACTTCAGCAAGGGTTTTTATGGAGTCCCACGCGCCTTTCTCATTAAAAAAAATTGGAGAAACGTGGACTATACAAAGCCAATATGATAGATAGACATCTGGCTCAATAGCTGCAAGCAATGGGTAATTATAAATGGATTCATGTCAGAATGGCAGGAGTTTTTGAGTGAAGTCCCACAGGGGTTTGTCCTGGGTTCAGTGCTGTTCAATGTGTGCATTAATAATTTGGATGCTGGCATTGAGAGTTTCTTGACTAAGTTTTCAGACAACATGAAACTGGGAAGGATTGCAAACACATTGGAAGATTGGAGCACTATTCAGAAAGATCTTGACAGATTGGAAAGCTGGGCTGGAACTAACAGGATGAAGTTCAGTGCTGATAAATGCAAGGTGCTACAACTTGGGAAGATGACACCTGGCTGACTGGCAGCACTACAAAGGATCTGGGAGTCTTGGTATATCACTCACTAGAAGTCTGCAGTTTGATGTAGTTGAATAAAAGGTGAACATGGCTTTGGGGTGCATTCATAGAAGCATTAGCTGCAAGACAGAGGAGGGGATACTTCACACTGGGTAGACATTATCTAGAGTATTGTGAGCCCAAAACTGCGCAACATTTTTAAAATGATGTGGAGATGTTAGAGATGGTCTAGAGTTAGGTGACAAAAATGATAAAGGTCTTTGAAAGCAAGCTATCCAAGGACAGAAGTTGAAGGAAACAGGCATACCCAGCTTACAGAAAAGGTGCTTAACAGGGAATATGATAACAGTTTTCAAGTACCTGAAGGACTGCCATTAAGAGGAGGGAAAATGCCTTTTCTCTCTTGCTTCACAGAATAGGATGTGGACCAATGACTTGAAGTTGTAGCAAAGCAGGTTTAGATTGGATATCAGGAAAAACTTCTTCACTGTTAGAATAGTGAGGCAGTGGAATAGACTCCCTAGGGAAGTTGTGGACTCTCCATCACTGGAGGTGTCAAGAAGGGGTTAGACAGCCACTGGTAAGGAATGATTAGCGTTCAACGTTCTCATTTTTAATTAAAAAAAAAAAATTGGGGAATTTTTCTGGGTTTATCTTTGAAACATAAAAACTGGGATAAAATCAGGATAAAAGGAAAAAATAAGTTTAAATCAGGGAAAAATTGGCAGTTAGGAAGGGAGTAAGTTTGGAACTAGAGAAGGGGTGTGGCACAGCCTATTGACTGCTCCCGGGGCTGCAGCAGGAAGCAAAGTGGGGGGAGCTGTCAGTGGGTGTGGGGTGCAGTGCAGGGGGAGTGCAGCTCTTGCTGCTGTGCACTCCCCGGAAGGGCTGTGGGCTGTGGGGCCTGTGCTGGGCTCTTCCCAGGGGGGCACATGCCCCCTGGATCAGCAGCAGAAAGCACATGGCGCCGCACCCTACCTTTCTCCCTTGGCTGCAGCAGCCTGCTGCCGAGCTGCCCAGGCATTTGGGGGAAGGGAGGAGTGGCACACGGCTGGATCTGGAGGGGGAGGACCTGACCCCAGTACTGGCACCGTCCACCCTGCCTGGGGTCAGAGCCGGGAGCTCTATGCCCCCAGGCAGCGGCTCCAGAAACCCTCCCCCGGCCCCTGCAAAAGCTTCAGCCCCATGGGCCTGTGCAGAGTGGCTGGGTGCAGCACCACCTTCTCCCCCAGGCAGGGCTTGCAGCTCCCAGCATCTGGGGCAGGGCTGAGCCGGACCTCCCAGGGTGCATCTCAGACCCACCTGCCCCAGAGGCAATTCCCATGGCCTGTCCTGCCCCACTCCTGTTGAGGTTGTGGCAGGGTGAACCAGCTACTGCGTCAGATTTGGGAGTTAAACTGCTGGTTGTGCTGCAAGGTTTGCAAGACCAAATCATAGCTCTGCAGGCCCAAAGCAACACTTTCTCAGGCCCAACTGTTCAACTGGCCCCTCCAGTGAACTCCAAACCTAAGATTCCTCTGCCAGATAAATTCAGTGGGGATCCCTGTAGCTTCTGGGCATCCATTAATCAGTGCCACCTAACTTTCTGGCTCTGCCTCTGGATGTATGCCCCAGCATTGCTGGGGTGGGGCTGATAATGTGTCTCCTGACTGGAGATGCCCTGGCCTGTGTCTTTCCACTCTTGGAGTCCTGAAGCCCCTCCTTGACCAGCTTGAAGCCTTTAGCAAGATAATGGCTGGAATCTTTAGAGGCCCATATTGGGCACACATGATGGAACAGGCCCTTCAGGCAATGAAGCAGGGGTGCTGTTCTGTGTCTAGTTATGCTGCAGAATTTGGCACCTAGTTGCAGATATGGAATGGAATGAGGCTGCTCAGCACTTTTACTTTTGCCAGGGGCTCCAAGGAGATCTCAAAGATAAGCTGGCCAGGTTGAGCTTCCTATAACCCTTAACAGGCTTATCAACCTTTATATTCAAATTGATGTTCACCTGTCAGAATGTCAGCAGGAGAAGTGGGCCATCCCAGGAACCCAGAAGGATCTATACTGTGGAGCTCATGCAGGTGGAGATGATAAGAAACAGACTCTCTCCAGAGGAAAAGGCATGCAGCCATGTAGCATAGCTCTACCTCTACTGAGGGAAGGTGGGCACTTTGCTTAGAGCTGTCCCCAAAAGGGTATTGTCAGCTCACTAGCAGGAAACTGACCAGCCCAGCCTTGATAGAGGGGCACAAGTTGGGCCAGCTGCCTATTCCTTAATCAGCCTCTCTGACTTGTAGCAGAATCTCTATCACCCCAAGAGACCAAGATTCCCCTTTGTTAGTTCCCTTCCGTATACAGCACCCAGCCATGGCTGAGATCTGTGAATTGGCCCTTCTAGACACAGGGCCCTTGGGGAATTTTATGGGCTTGGCCTTTGCCATACAACATCAGATTCCAGTTTGGCCCACATAGATTTGTGATACAGTAAAGTTGGTGGATGAGTTTACTATCACCTTGGGCCCCATCAGCAAGGAAATGGTCCCCCTGGACTTCTGGATAGGTGAACACCAGGACCTCATTTGCTTTGATTTAATTTGTTTCAGCTACTTTTCAGTCATCCTGGGGACACCCTGGGTGCCCCGCCATAACTCAGACATTCTGTGGGGACAGAGGGCACTTCACTTTGGTTCCACATACTGTGGGCAGACAGGTTTTCTGGGAAGCCCTTTGGTCAGGGCCCAAATTAGATGTAGGACCAAAGGTTCAGTGAACATAAATCCATTTCAAAATGGCTGAAACTGGTTAATGATAAATCTGGTTGAATGTAGTATCAAACTTAATTGAACTTTGGGTCAAACCAGTTTATGAAACTTGTGTCCTAGACCCCTTCCTTGTTCAAGATAAATCACAGTCCCCCAGCATTGCAGCATTTTGCAGGCCTGGGCTAGCTGACAAGCAGGTGTGGGGGCAAGCCTGGCTGGGGATGCAGCCCAGCCTGCAGGGGGGGACTGCCTACCCTCCCATCCGCCAAACCCTGGCTGGGGTCTGTGGTCAGGGATGGGGGTTAAACACTCCTTCCCCATGCAAACTTATTGCTGGCTGCATCTGTGGACTACAAATCCCAGAGCCACCTGGAAGCAGGAAGAGGAAGTGATGAGCAACTCTGCAGAGTCCTGCTGTTGTGATTTTAGATTGCAAATCCCAGAGACCTCGGGGGCAGCAGGAAGAGGAAACGAACACACAGCACATGCTGGCTACATGCTAGAGAGC
>NW_017729022.1:141091756-141130351 GCF_001723915.1 Gavialis gangeticus
CTGTTCATTTCTGTTTCAATTTAATCTGTGCATCTTACACTAACCTGCAAAGACTGAATCAGTTCAACCTTGGGCCTTTTGACTGTCTGTATCTAGCCCATATATTTCTAGATCACTTTCCTAGGCAGCTAACTATATTATGTTATTAAAAATAGAAAAACATAGGTTGAGTCTGCAGTTATTTGGGATTCAAGCTAAGCTTGCCTTAGCTGTTGCAGCATTGTGATCCTGAACACCAAAGGGAAGCACAGTTTATATATTGTATATGGCTTTTATTGAGATCTTACTTTTAAATCCATTTCCCAGATGAATTGACTGAGTCATAAGAAGCTTATTGGACTAATGCAAGGTCACACAGTGAATCAGTTGTCTACTTACATTAGAACCAAGAGGTGGTAGTATACCTTAGGCTCTATACAATAATAAACAGTAATAATAACCCAGAATTCACTTGGAATTTCATTTAAGCAGGGGACCACACAGACTGTAATAAAGGGCTGATAAAAGAGGGGCTGTGTATAACTTATTCACCTTAATAAGGCGCATTTGAGCTGTACACTGCCTGTTTATTATTAAAGAGTGAAAATGAGATGCATTCTTCCCCCAGTACCCTCTGGCACAAGAGGAAATTCAAAGATTGCTCCACATGTTAGTTCCTTATTGATATTGCTTCCATTATTCACTTTAGAATAATATACATTTTGGGTACCTAACATACCTAAATTGCATATGGCATTCATTCTTTGTATGGATTACTCTCCATATTTTTCAGCAAAGAAATTGTTCTTTTCCCCCGGCTTGTATCCAGCAGCTCTAAAATTCTCAACAGCCTGCAGTTACAAGAGAACGGGCATGTTTCCTTTTAAAAGAGCCGTCAAGCTGTCTGAATATTTTTGGGGGGAGTAAAATGGGGGTGGGGTTTTGGCAACAGATCATTTGATATTCATGAATGTCTGTATTTTTATAAGGTAGTTCATTTGAGATTAGATATTTAATGTTTTCTCTCTTTATTTACAGTTCTGATTAGTTAGCTATTGTGAGCATAAAGATTTAAAAAATCTATAAGTTGCTGGTGAATTGAGAATAATTAAACTATATTTACTCATTCAATAAAGTGATTATTTTGGCCATTGTTATTTGGAGCTTGTATTTCCTGTTTGTTGCATTACTCTTTTTATATTTGTAGCCAGTCATCTGCAACAGCTTTCTTAAAATTACAGAAACATGTGGCAGACTTTAAATTTTTAAAAGCCTTCCTGCAGCAGCATCTTGAGAGTGTTAGTTGAAACAATGTACTTTGAGGCTATCAGAAAAAGTCCACCATCCTTGTGTTTAAGAATTCTGGAAAAATAGAGTAAACTGAAAGTAGAGTTAGTATCAGTTGCCCTTTTCCTGGGAAGAAAATATTTTGTTCATTCTCAATTTCTGAACATACTAATGACACTATAAATTGTGTGCATATTTGATTATTGTATTGCTGCTTATTAGAAAACAGTCAATGTTGTCTGTCCTAGATTTAGCTTTTGTGATTACTTCCATCATGTCTAATAATGCCGGTCAAGAGCGACACTGATAAATTCTACTGTACACAATATGAGGTCATTGTAATTTGTTCCCTTAAGTCCCAGCGCAGAATGGAGAAAACACTTCAAGGCACTTATTTGTTACTGAGTGGAGAGGGAGAGATATGCGACTTTGTGGCTGCCTTAGTGTGGCTTTGATCTTCATTTCTTAACAACAGTGTACCATGGTCATTGCAGTTCCTTTTTTTTTTAAGGTAATAGAGAAGTGGGATAATATGTGAAAAGGGGATTTACAGTGCTGTTTTCAGTGCTGCTGAATGTATTATTAACTCCCACTGATTTGGCAGATGCTGTTCTGTCAGAGGAACTTGAGGGAACGGTGCCTGCCAGGAACACACAGGTTTTCTCCCCTCCACAGCAAATAGTGCAAACCAGTCAAGTTTATTTGTTATTCCAGATCTGTACGTCTGAATGGTCTCTGCATACTGTCTGGAGGTTAATATTGCCCCAGCTATGATTCTCATGCAGCAACACTGAAACAGGTTTGGGAATTCCCTTCATGCTTTAATGCATCATTAACTCTCACTCTTGTCGTCTTCCTCCCTGAGTGCTGGGGAGTATAGAGCAAATGTAGTTGGGCAAATCAATTCTGTAAGGTGCAGGGGAAAAGGTTGCTCAGGAAAGTTTCTGTTAAGCAGTCTTCTACAAGGTCTAAGCTAGTGTTCCCCATTAGAGAGGGAGGACATTAGGGTATAGAGGCTTTTGGGGGAACATGTTATGAAATATCAGATTTACCTAAATTTCCTAGGTCTCTTCAGCCCTGCAAATATTCTTTGCTATGAGGAAAGAATAATATTGTCCAAATATTCAGATTTAAAACATATACATATATATGTGTGTACATATGTATTTATATATTTACGGGTGTATAACAGGCCCTATTATGTTAATCAACCATCTACTCTTATGCTAGTGTTTAAAAAACAAATGAAATGTGAATAATAGTAAATAATAAAAACAAACAAACACCCTGTTCAGATTAATTTCTGAGACCACAAGCAATCTTTCTAATAATAAAATGTAACTCAGGTGGTCATTTGTTTATACAACCAAAGTATTGTTGATTACCAGAAAATTCTGCCTTTCATACATTTCTGAATCAAGATAATAGAGCTTACTCATGGTTTTCAAATGACTAATTCAACTAATAGAGCAGTTGTGTTTGATTTTTTTTCTCCTTAGAAACTGTAGGAAAAATATGATACAAGTGACATAAAAGTGCCAAATCCAGAAATTTTCAGAAGACTTAACTTTGAAGAATAACAAGGTTTTTGTGAACCCTTTTCTGAGTAGTATTTTCTGCTATATTTTTTCCCATTTTTTGTGAGTCTTGAAATAGTAATTCCTGATATGAATGACTATAGTTCTTTATATGGCTACTTGGATGTGATAGAAGAAAAGCAGATGACCAGTCAAAACAACTGTATAGTTCCACAGATACTTGTTTCTTTAGAGAACACAAACATAGGACATAGGCTTGTAATTTCAGATTTGTGAGCCAGGAAATTGTAAGCGAGGAGACAGCTTCCTGTTGAATAAAAAGGCTAGTTGACAAGTTACTGACAAAAGTTATTGGGGAAAAAACCTATCCATAAGGTAGGCCTACATATATAACAGATGTTTCCTACTGGGAAGACCATGAGCACTGTTAGATACAGATATCAGGCCTTTCCAGAACAAGACTTTACTAGAAAAGTATTCCTCATGAAAGAACCTAAGTCAATACTTTTACCATGTCAAGTTCTTATAGCAGAGGGGAGGCTTCTGGAAGAAAAATGATGCCTTTTACAACTACAGCAATGAAAGCTCAGCATATTTGTTGTATAATTAATTTTTGGTTCGGGTCAGCAATAAGGATGTTTATGATTCTTACTATTAGTCATTTAAAACAATTAATGTCAGAATATAAGCCATTAAAATGATAGTGACCTCTAGTTCATATGAAATAAAAAAGATCAATTCAGTGTTCTAGTAGACTTTCAATCCACATTTTAATGGCATTGTATTAACTAAACCATTGATGTTCCATTCCTTCAGTAATCTTGGAGCCCAGTAACCAGTGGGCTTAGAGATATTGCTGACTGTCATGCAGAAAGCGTTTCTAACTCAAGGGGACTAGCCTAGGATATTGACACATTCTCTAACACATTGAATTTGTCCCTTACCAGCATTTTAGTATGCCACAACATTATTAGATGGTGCACAAGTGGGATGAATTATCTGAGTGAGGTTGATATGTTTTAATGTATTTGCTGGTTAGTAAAGAAATTTCAGCATCAGGGAGAAAAACCTGGCTCCATTGAAGTCAATGGAAAAATTTCCAATAATTTTGATTAAACCAGAATTTTACCACATGTTTTAAAAGCATGTTTTCTAAGATGTACAAATATAATGTGTGTCTGCAAAACAGTGGACACAAACCATGCCCACAGAATTTGACCCCAACATGTCTGGCTTCCTTCAGATATACCTTTACTACAAGTAGAAGTGATATTAAGTAGTTTTCATTTTGTATTAATTTTCCATACTGCCATCAGCCCAAATTTAAATACTTTAAATCAGAATTTCTAACCAATGTTGACAGTAGGCACTGTTAATTGTTGTTATTTTAAATTATTTTATATTATTTGTTAATTGTTGTTATAGTTTATTTTGCAGCCTCATTTTTAAATGCAAATATTCTTGCAAAAATGTGGAGGCCTGTAGTTCAGTAGGTCTTAACTAACTGGTAGGTTGCCTATCACAATTCTGGGTACCCAGATGGGCTGAGGTTTCCATTGTGAAGTGTCCTTATTCTTCAGATTTTTCATAGGGTCCTTATTGCGACTGGAATAGATGATAATGCATTTGTAGGTACTGGTTCAGTCATTCTGGTGTGGGAGCAATGTCTGCTTTCATTCCTTGATCTATGCTTTTTTGGAATAATACATCAGAGTCTTGTCATTGTGTCTTGATGTGACTATATCCATATCCCTTTGATGGTTCAAAAGACCTCATTTTGAATCTCTACCCACTCCCCTCTGCCTAGAATCCACTGCTGACTTAAACAGTCAACTTTGGCTTTTATGTTTAGTGCTATTACAAAGAGTAGATGGTGTTGTACACTTCTAAATGGTGAGAATATTTAATGTAGGCTGAGGCTTTTGATTCCAGCTACTTGTTCATATGCGTGTGGTCATGCTGCCATTGGGTATCACAGTCAATGTTCCCGTTGAAAATTCCATTACTGGCTGCTGTGCTCCTAGCTCCAAAATACTAGTTTTTTTTTCCTGTTCTTTTATTGTTTCTGCTGATGTTGTTGAACATATTTTTAAATTATCCCTGCTGCTCTCCTTTGCCTGGACTGCAAAAAGCATTTCTCCTTTTCACTGGAGTTTAACAGTGGACACCTAGTGTAGCCACCTAGTGTCACCACCTGGACACAAGACAGCAGGTTGACATGGTATACCTTGACTTCCAAAAGGCCTTTGATTTTGTAACCCACAATGTCCTTGCAAGAAAATTGGGTGATTATGGGCTTAACTCCGAGACAGTCAGGTGGGTGAGCAACTGGCTACAGAATACAACCCAGAGAGTCGTAATGAATGGATGTATGCCATCCTGGCATGAAGTAAGCAGCGGTGTCCTGCAGGGGTTGGTGCTCGGTCCGGTATTTTTCAATGTAAAGTGCTCTACTTCAGGACAAGCAATCCCCAACACACCTACAGGCCTGGCAGCACCAAATTGACTAGCACCATGAATGAAAGGGATCTGGGGGTAATAATAGACCACAGTATGAATATGAGCTGGCAGCGTGATGCTGTAGCCCATAGTGCAAATAATACTATGGCATGCATTGATCAGCGCATCTCCAGCAAAGCCAAGGAGGTGATTTTTCCACTCTACTCAGCACTGGTGAGACCACAGCTGGAGTACTGCATCCAGTTCTGGGCACCACACTTTAACAAAGATGTGGACAAGCTTGAGAGAGTCCAAAGATGAACGACGTTATGATCAGAGTTTTAAAAGGCAAGCCATCTGAGGAAAGTCTGAGGGATCTGGGGCTCTTCAGCCTGAGGAAAAGGAGGCTGCGAGGGGACCTGGTAGCAACTTATCACTACACTAGGGGAGCACATCAAGTGCTCGGTGAGCAACTGTTCACCAGGGCACCTGAGGGGAAAAATAGAAGTAATAGCCACAAACTCCTGAAAGATTGATTCAGGCTCAACATTAGGAAAAATTTCTTCACAGACAGGTTGTCCAGACTGTGGAATAATCTTCCTCCAGAGGTGGTGCAATCACCTATCCTAGAAATCTTCAAGAACTTCAAGGAAGTCACCTTTCTGGGGTCACCTGACCCCGTTATCTTTCCTGCCTGGTGCAGGGGGCAGGACCCAATGATCTTCTGAGGTCCCTTCCAGCCTTACAATCTGTGAATGTATGAAACAGTTATTGGCCAAAACTGTGGCTAATAACTGTGTTAGTCCTCCTGCTTTTTTTCATAGAGGACACTTTAGTTTGGCTTCCCCCTTTCTATGCACTTATTCACAGCTGTCTCCAAGAGATGCCTAGAAGCTTGACTCTTGGCTGAAGATGCAGTGGTGTTGATGAAGGAAGGAATTCAGCTGCTCATGGAAAAAAAAAGTTTGAGTCAGTTTAATTCATTTGAAATTTATTTTTACAGGTTTTTGGAAGTAGCCACCTACTTTAAACAACCCCCCAAAATATTGTAGTAAGATACTTCAGTAGTAGATGCCTCAATATCACTGAAAAACCCTCTGCTTCTCTGTCTGGTTCTTAAAGGTTTTATTAATGTGTTGGTCTTTTAAAGCTCTTGCATAAAGAGGTAGCTACAGCAGCCACTTTAGAAAAATACTATTTTTTCTTGGCTTTTCCATCCATGAATGGTAAATACTGCCCTTGTAGAATGCTTAGACCTTTGTTAATAGTTTCCTGATCTAATCTGATTACTTTTTAAATGAATGTGTGCATGGGGATTAAACGTTCTTTTCTTACCTCCTTTGGGGGAAGCATTTAGTATGGTAAAGATTTTAAAGAATATTTGTGTTTTTAATATACTTATTCTCTGCCTTGTCCTCTGGCAGCCATCCAGAAGCTCAGGGTGTACTAGAATATAGATGCAGAAAACTTTTGTAGAAAAAGTCTATCCTGTTGTATTTGCTCAGTCTCTTCCTCTGGGCTGATGGAATTTGCTGATGACACTAACTGGGGGACATATTGTCAGTCTAGTAGGTTGGGATATCATGCAGAGAGACCTGAATGATCTCAGATCACAAGTAATAGAAATAGAGTGAAATTCAGTAGTAAAAAAAATCAATGCTGTGCACTTGGGGCCTAATATTTTTTATTACTTTTACCTTTCCAACTCTAATATTCCATGATTCTACTACACCTTTGGAGCTCATCAGTTGAAAAGAACTGAGATTTAAAAAAAATGTAAGTATACTAGTTGATCAGAGCATGACTATGAGCAACCAGGGTGATGCAGCCATGAAAATGTGAAATGCAGAAAGGATTTCTAAAAGGAAGGCTGCATGAGAAACAAAAGTCAGAGTCAATGTGATGTTATAGAGTAGCAATTATGGGATTCCCCTCTGACTTTTTTCCTGAAAGTAGGGCTCTTTTATCTGCTTGGTGGGAGAAACATAATTGGAATTGGAGCTCCTCACTGAGATGGGAGATTACTGTTGAACTTGTTTTTCCCCAAAATTCTTGTATTTTGACCCTGTAGCCAGACATCCATTCCCTATCCTCTGGAGAAATGCTGTTACATGACTCTTGATGGCATGTTCTCCTCCAAGAAGAATCCAATTTGCCTCATAACTCAGTGGAAGGTAAAGCCTTGAGGTTTTTCACAGCTCCTTTTGCACTGGCACTGTAGGCAACTAAACATATGGATTTGATGAAAGTTAAGCATATTCTCTCTTTCTAAAATCTATTAAAGTAAGAAGCAGCTGTTAGTGAGAGAGAGGATGAAAACACTAAAGAGCAAGAAAAACTCCTTTTCAAGAGGGTGACATGGAGTTGACAAGATATCCAGTATAGTTTAATTCTGCGCCAGTGGCATCCTGTATACACATGATATGCAGAAAGCTCAAAGCAGTTAGTTTTATGTTGGCAATGAGTGACATTGTAGTATATGGAAGTTGAATGGAAGAACCCTTTCAGAAGCAAAAACAGAATCTGTGTTAGAGTACTGTTATTCAGAGGTTGGCAACCCATGGACTGTATCCAACCTATAAAGATCCAGCACAGTGGCACAGAGCTGCATATCTCCCCTGGAGTGCTCCCCTCTGTACTTCTCTCACTGCAGAGGGCGTTATAAATGTTAGCAATATAAATCACAGAATTTCAAACTGAGATGCACACCTTAACTTTAATCATGGGGGTGGTGCTTTGGATTTGTACATACATGGTGTGCAATGGCATTGCTATACATTGCTGAATATGCAGGTGCAAGTTGGGTGTAGTGGATATGAACTTTAGTATTTAGTAGATAAAGGGGTATGCAACCAAAAGAGTTTGGAAACCACTGTGCTAGAGCATGGCATTGTGATGAGGACCATGTGTATCCGACTCATTCTTAAAGAGCTAGCAAAACAATTTAATAGCAGATCACAAGATTATTAAAAAATATTATTAAAACTAGTGATGAAAAATACCAGTCAAATTAAAAAGCAACATATAGGTTTCATTCTCTTAAAACCTCCATCAAATAGTCACTCACTGAGCTGTTTTTGCTTAGCTGGGCAGGTAAATGCAAGTTGGAACTTCTCTCTTACAGCACCTAATCAGTGTGTTGTATGAAACTTTATTTGTTCAAAAAATGTGTAATAAAAGGAACAAAATGGCTTACCGTGGTGAGTTTAAAGGAAAGAGAAAATAAAAGCAATGAATGTTTGGTGGGTTTAACTGCCTGGCAGCAATGGATGGCTTTCTTCTCCATAAATGTAGTACTAATATGCTTTGTCAATTAATTTTTTGACGAAGAAAAAATTTTTTAATGTCATGTTCAAATGATAGCTTTAATGATTTTTTCCTGTTTTATACCCTGTGTTATTGAACACTTTTTTAACAATGATTTTAAAATCATTACTGGTCATATTTCTTGATAATTGACCGCAACTTTTGTAATCATTGTCACTTTTCATTTGGCATGGAATGGTAAAGGAGAACCTACAAAGTACACTAGATGTGCAAGGCAAAGGACACAGTGTCTTAAATGTGTGTGTATAAATCTGGTGAAATGACTTAGCTTTTTATGATGAGTATAAATCCTCTTTCACTTTTTGAAAGTGATAGACAGTGGATTTTGAAACAGAAACAGGTTGTGACAAAGGAGCTGGTGAGAATATAGGATTTTAAAAGATTCATTAAAGTCTCAAAGTCTGATCTAACAAGGAGGGAAAGGTAATTTTTCATTCCTGTATGCTTTTTGAAGGACCACTGAAAGATGCAGTAGTTAAGCTGCCTTATTAATCACATTTTATTGTTAAGGCACCCACTAGAGCTAGGCTATAGTTAGAGGTCTCCATTTTTGCATTAAAAGCTCCTATTAACTGGATTTGTGACTTGGTATTTAACATTTTGGCCTACATACAGATGGGCTTTAATGCATATTGTGCTTCCAAGACTAGATGGATTAGTAATTCTTTTTTTTTAGTAATTTTCCAAAAAATTGTTTAGATAAGGGGATACATTACAAAAATGTAGATTATTGAGTTCTGAGATAGATATAGATAAGATGTATTAAATTAAAAAAAGAATATGGCAAATGTCAGGGGAACATTTGCTGTTCACTTATTGAAAAACATGAAGAAGAAAAAACTGTTTTGGGTGTATAAAGCAAGTATGGAAAAGTAAACTGAAAAATAAACAAATAATAGGAAAACCCATGTTATTGTTACGTAAGGTGGCATAGAACCAAAGAGTAATCTCCTCCCACCCTAATTAATTTATTGCTGCAGTGGGGGAAGAGGATGGGGAGAGCCCTGCCCGGTGCAGCGGCTCCATGACAGCCCAGTCCAGCCCAGCCTGGGCACAGGGAGCTGGGAGCAATCTAGGTGTACAACTTCCATGGCCCCAGCCCGAGCCAAAACTGACTGGGAAGGACCCTGCCCCCATGGCCTGGCCCAGCCCTGCCATCTGCCTGTCTTGCCTGGGGCTGGGGTTGCAGAACTGAGTCAGGTGAGCCCGGAGGCATTACTGGGCATGGGTGCAGAGGGGCCAGGCTGTAGGGGCAGGGCCCTTCCTAGCTGGCTGGGGCTGTGGTACCTGTGAAATTGTCCTGGACCAGCCTGGCCCACAGCCCCAGCCCTGGGTGAGCTGGGCAGATGGTGGGGCTGGCCTGGCCAGAAATTCTTTGGAGAACTGGCAGAAGCTGCACACTCTCAGAGCATGGTCATCATGGGTGACTTCAACTACCCAGACATCTCGTGGGATGAGCACTCAGCTAGATCCTATCACTAACAAAGTGTTGAGGAGCTCTAACAAGAAGTCTACAGGCCGACAAGGGTCAAGGCACTCCTAGACTCGGTTCTGACCAAAGGGGATGTCTAGTGAGCCAACCTGAGGATTGAAGGGAAACTGGATGACAGTGACCATTAGATGATCACTTTCTCCATCCACCATAAGTCAGGGAAATTGGTCAGTAAAGTAGAAATCCTCAGTTTTAGGAAAGCTGACTTCCACAACCTTGGGGGACTGGTTGGCAAGGCCCTGTGGGACCATGATCCAATGAGGAAGTGGGTACAAGAAGAGTGCGTATTCCTTAAGGAAGCGATCCTAAAGGGTCAAAGGAAGTCCACTTCATTTTGTAAGAAAGGCAGCAAAAGCACTGGGAGACCCCCTTGGTTCAACAGGGAAGTCATGGACCTCCTGAAATTAAAATGAAAAACCTGAAGGATGGAAGTCAGGAATAACTACTAAACAGGAGTACTCAGCAACAGCCCACACCTGTAGGGAGCAAATCAGGATAGCAAAAGCACAAACAATACAAATTGGCAACCAAAATCAAGGACAATAAAATGTCCTTCTTTAGATATGTAGGAAGCCAGGGAAAAAATAAAAAAAGCATAGGCCCCCAATGAATGAAATGGGATGGCTGATAACCGACACTCAGGACAAAACTGAACTCTTGAATGAATGCTTCACATCAGTACTTCACCAGTCCAAGGGTGTTAGCTTGCTTGACAGGATACAGAATGATCATGGTGGGGATGACCACCCCCCATAGTTGGTCTAGATCTTGTGGGGGAGCACCTACAAAGGCTAAATATCTACAAGACAGCAGGACCAGATGATCTGCACGCAAGGGTGCTAAAAGAATTGGTAAAATCTTGGAGAAAATTATCAAAGAATCCATTATAGACAGACCTAGCAGAAGGCAGACTTCTGAAGGATAGCCAAGATGGCTTCATTACTGGCAGGTCATGCCAGACCAACCTTATTTCCTTTTATGATCAGGTTACTCACCACCTGGATGGGGGAAATGAGGTTGATGTCATATAAGTGGACTTCAAAAAGGCCTGTGACCTGATCTCCCATGAAGTCCTCATGAAAAAAATTGGGAAAATGCTGCCTCGACTACTTTACAGTTTGGTGGATAGGTAACTGGCTCTGTGGTAGGACCCAGAAAGTACTGATAGACGGGACCGAGTCATGGTGGGAGGTGACCAATGACCTCAGGGCTCAGTAGTTGGACCAGTGCTTTTTAACATGTTCATCAATGATTTGGATCCTGGTATTAAAGGCAAACTAGCAAAGTTCGCTGATGACACTAAACTATGGGTGAGTGTGGTCATGCTTAAAGACAGGCTGGAAATACAGGCTGACATGGACCGGCTTGCGAGGTGGCTGGACAACAGATATTGTTTAATACAGAGAAATGTGAAGTTTCTCCATCTGGGGAGAAATAATCCAAAACACACTTAAGGCTCGGCAGTGCTATGCTTGCCAGCACCACAACCTAGGCATTAGTGACCATCGTCTGCTGGAATTTACTATCTGGTGCAGGGTGATAAAAGCAAGCAGTCAGGCAAAAGTCCTTGACTTCAGGCGACTTCAATGAGCTAAGGAGATGAGTAAGGGGGGAGTTGGGGACTCAAAGCCTCAATGAGGTGGGAGTCCAGGATGGGTGGTTGTTCCTTAAGGAGATGATCCTCTGAGCTCAAAGGGGGTCAGTCCCAATGTGAACCAAAGGGGGCAATAGTGCTAAAAAGCCCCCTTGGCTCAGTAAAGGCATCCAGGGGGGCCTGAGCAGGAATCAGGACAACTCCTCCACTAGGAGACAGGCTCAGGGGACTCAACACCATACCTAGGGTCAGGGACAATCTAGTTAGGGAACTTTTGGAGGGGCTGAACATGTTTAAATCAGCACGTTAAGATGCTCTTCATCCAAGAGTACTGAGGGAATTGGCAGAGGTCATAGCAGGGCCCCTGGCACAGCTGTATGAGCTCTCGTGGTGCTCTGGCCAGGTCCCAGAAGGCTGGAAAAGGACCAGTGTGGTTCCCATTTACAAGAAGGGGAGAAAGGAGGACCCGGGTAATTATAGGACAGTTAGTTTCACCTCGGTCCTTGGGAAGACCTTTGAGAAAATTGTCATGGACCACATCTGCAGGGGCCCAGCATGGGAGGTAATGCTGGACTTCAAGAAGGCATTTGACACTGTTTCTCACCCCATTCCCATAAAAAAAACACTAGGCGACTGGAATTAATGCCTACACAGTCAGATGGGTGGCAAATTGGCTCGATGGTCACACCCAGCTAGTGGTGGTGGATGGGTCGTATTTGACCTGGAGGAATGTGGGCAGTGGAGTTTTCCAGGGCTTGGTCCTGTGCTATTCAACATCTTTATCAGCGACTCGGAGGTGGGCATGGAAAGCACGCTGTCCAAATTCGGTGATGACGCAAAGATGTGGGGCAAGGTGGGCATGCTAGAGGGGAGGGACAGAATCCAGCTCAATCTAGATAGGTTACAGAGGTGGGTGGATGAGAATAGGATGGAATTCAATGCAGATAAGTGCAAGGTGCTGCATCTAGGGAGAAGGAACCAGCAACACACCTATAGGCTGGGGAACACCTGTCTTGTCAACACAGTGGCTGAAAGGGATCTTGGAGTCATTGTTGACTCCAGGATGGACATGAGCTTCCAATGTAAGGAAGCAGTCAGTAAGGCTAACTGTACCTTGTCATGCATCTACAGATGCATCACAAGCAGGTCCAGGGAGGTGATCCTTATGTGGTGCTGGTTAGGCCGCAGTTGGAGTACTGCATCCAGTTATGGGCACCACACTTCAAGAGGGATGTGGCTAACCTTGAGGGTCCAGAGGAGGGCCACTCGCATAGTCAGGGGGCAGCAGGCCAGGCCCTATGAAGACAGACTAAAGGGCCTGAATCTATTCAGCCTCCACAAGAGAAGACTGAGATGGGATCTGGTGGCCATCTATAAACTCACCCGGGAGGACCAGCAGAAAATAGGTGAGGCTGTGTTCCCCGCAGGCACCACCTGGGTTAACAAGGAATAATGGCCACAAATTGATTGAGGGTAGGTTCAGGCTTGATATCAGGAGACATTACTTTTCGGTTAGGGCTGCCAGGCTCTGGAATGGGCTCCCAAGGGAGGTGGCGCTCTCCCCGACCTTGGGGGTCTTCAAGAGGAGGTTGGATAGATATCTGGCTGGGGTATTATGATCCCTTCACTTGTTCCTGCCCAGGGCACGAGGTCGGACTTGATGATCTGTTCAGGTCCCTTCCAACCCTAGAAACTATGAAACAACTGAATGACACTTGGGTGTCGTGACAACAAAATGAACATGAGCCACCAATGTGATGTCGTAGCTAGCAGAGCTAATTGGTATGCATCTACTGAGGCATCTTGAACAAGACTAAGGATGTCATCCTCCCTCTCTACTTGGCCTTAGTGAGACCACCGGTAGAGTTCTGCATCCAGTTCTGGGCACTGCACTTCAGGAAGGATGTGGAGAAGCTCAAGAGAGTTCAAAGGAAGTCCACGTGCATGATTAGAAGCCTAGAGACCAAGTCATACCAGCAGAGGATGGAAGACTTTGGACTGTTCAGCTTAGAGAAGAGAAGAGTCAGAGGGGATTTGGTGGCAGCCTATAAGTATATCAAGGTTGTACATCATGGCCTGGGGGAGCATCTGTTCAAGGAATAATCGGCACAAGCTGATTGAGGATTGCTTCAGGCTAGACATAAGGAAAAACTTCTTTACAAGTTGAGTGCCGAGGGTTTGGAACAGGCTCCCCCAGAGGTGGAACAGTCAACTACCCTGGTGATCTTCAAAAAGTGTCTTGATGTGCATCTTGCTGGGGTTATTTGATCCCAGCAGTCTTTCCTGCCCAAGTGCAGGGGTGCTGGACCCAGTGATCTCTAAGGTCCCTTCCAGCCCCTAACAACTATGAAACTATGAAATTCCTCCCTGATTTAGGGAAATAAGAGTAACCTTTCTCAATCATGGCTACAGCCCATTCAGCCTAGTAATCTCTCTTTGAAATTGGTCAGGCTGTTTTAGGCAAGGGAGTAAGAACCCCAAAAATGTGGGATAAAATGCTCCCCGCGTTTTATATTGATCTCTAATAGTTAAAGATTTGCTTGAATCCTGAAGCTTCCAGACATGTCTGTTCCAGACATATTCTTGCAAATAATTCTGATATCTCCAGCTATCCAGTACCATAAGGTACATATGTTAGTTCCTATTTCAGATCTTGCCAAATTATTCTTTCCAAAACTGAATGTGGCATTGAGTTCCTTAATCAAATTGTAGGTTGTATTTCCTTGTGTCAGCTTTGAATTCAGCAGATGTGCATTTCATTGAATATCCCCTTATTCATCTTATGAAAAGATGACCAGAAGTTCCTTGCAGGCCTTCTCTGTACAGTTCATTAACTTATTCATACTTTTATCTTGTCCCTAGTTATTCATTTCCTTTCTAAGGTTGGCAATTCCAATCTTTTTAATTTTCCTTCATACAAGAGTTTTTCTATGTAATTGATCATTCTCATTGCCTTTCTCTGAACTTTCACTCATTGTACAATATCCTTTCTACAATGGGGTGACCAGGAGTGCACATGCTACTCCAGAAGGAGTTGACAATTCTCAGCACTTCCTGGATTACTGGTTTTTGAAGCCAACACCACTGCTTCATGCCACTGTTTCAGATTCTCTGGGTTTTCCTAACAATGATGGTCCTAATTAAAACTGTTTGCAATATCATAATAAATGCTATAAGAGATGTTTGTTTTCCTTAACCAGTGGTTCTTAACCTGTTTAGACTTAAAACACCCCTTGTCAGACCAAAGGCACCTGTTGGAAAATGCTGTCTCTTAGCTTTCATTCATTTCTTGACTGTAGAAAAAAATAGAGCAATTCTATTGCAAAGAACTCAGAAAGATTTCAATAGGTCAGAATGTTTTTTTATACTACAGATTTCTGTTTGAAATCTCTTGGTTTATGTTGTAAATAACACTTAAATGTTTGCACACTGAACAGTGCTAAGAAAACCAACACTTTGTGTCACCCTTAAAAGGAACTTTAAGCATTTCAGGGTGTTATGGCACTCTGGTTAAGAATCACTGTCCTTAACTTTGAATTTATTTGGTTTTATTAATATCAGTCCAGGGACAATATTTGAATGCTTTTTTGTAGTTTAATATATTCAGACAGGTTTTTCCCCTACTTTCACATCATTCCTTAAGGCTGAATATGTACTCATTAATATTTCACTGCTGCAAGGGAATTGTTCAAAAAGCTGAGGCTTACTTACGTTGCAAGATTGGATAAAAATAATCTGTATGATAACATTTGAAACCATATGAAACTGAAGTATCTTAATCAGAATTAGTTGTAGGAAATATGAGACAGCCTACCTTGTGGAAGGAGATGAGGTGCCATTTTGCCCTGTGGCAAAATCTAATTTTGATTGAAGTGAAAACAGAATTATGTTAAGGCACAGTGCTTTAAAAAAAACCTCACTTCATTTTTTGGTAAAGTGCTCTCAAGGGTTGTTGAACTCCCATTCCTTTAAAAAATCTGTAGCAAGTAAATACCATAATTTTTCACATACAGCATGCCCTGGCATATAATACACATCTTATTTTTCAAAAAGCAGCAAAAATAATTTTTTCCCCATAGTTATTGCTGCATAGAGAAGGAACAGAACTTAATCTTCAGCAGAGTCACCCTCCCTTTCCTGTTTAAGTAAGCTGAAAACCTACCTGTTGAAGATTGGTCTCAATGAATGGATTTATGATTTCAAAAAGAACTAAAGAGTCTCCAAGGCTATGAATTAAGAGGACAGCACTGAGAGCAGCCAGTAGACAGCAAAATTGCCATAAGGAAAGTTAGCTTGATTAGTGGAACACCAAAATCGTTACAAAGGAGAGAGGACTCAGTGCCTCTGGAGTGAAGAAGAATACTCCATTGAGTCAGCTGAGGGACTAAATTACCTGAATAGTAATGCAACAGCTGCTGAACTGTGGAGCAGGAATCAAAGCCAGGTGCTTTTATCCCCAAATGAAAATCATCTTCCCTGCTTAATACATGAACTCCAGTTTTGAGGGGCTGATATTGGGGGAAGAGTTGTGTATATGCAAGATCTGGTACTCTATTTAAAAACTTACTAAAAAAAATCATGGTTCCTTTCCTGCTGCACAGGCAAGAAGGATCAAAATGAAGAAAGCAGATGCAAGCATAACTCTCTCGCTTTGCTTATATTTATTACACATTCATCAACTGTTTTAAAATATGTTATAGTCAGTGACCACCTTTCACTCTCTGCATTATTTTGAAAAGAAAGAAATTAGATTAATTTTATAAAATGAAAATTACACAATCACATTGTTTGCATTAGTCTTTTTTGGTTTCTTTTCAAAATATAATGCAACAGTATGAGGTAGAAAATTAAATGGTAGTTTTAAGGAAAGTTGCAGTGTATTTTGTATGACTACTTTTTTAATTTAAAGGATTGTTGTTTTGACTGTAAACTGTGGCCACTTCAACAGTGCCACAGACACAACGACATTGACTCAATGCTATTGCTGATACAGGTTGGGATGAACATACCCTTAGTATACCTACCATACATTCTGGTGACAAAGGACAAGATTTAAGATGGCACAATGCGTCAGAATGACTGGTCACTACAACACGAGAAAACTTATAAAAATACACTGGGTAGTTCATGCTAACATGATGGCTCTTTGTTGCTCATTGTGGGAATCCCTTCTCTTATGTAATCACCCCAATTCCAGTTCTTTTCAGGCCATACCTGTCCACCTCTTGCATTTTCATAGACCTCATCGGGCTCAGAAGAGGTGCTGGCAATTCAGGGGTAAAGGTGCCAGCAGGAATTTGGTATTATGTTTGTGTGTCTCAAAAATAAATGTTACATTTAATGTACATAAACAACTGAGGAGCCTGAAAGAAAATCTTTGGTAATACACACCATAGGTATATGGCACATATCCTCAGTGCTGGTATCCAAAACCTGAAGGTGGGAGAGGAATGAGGAAGGTTTCATGCTGCCTGAGTTGGGAAGCTTGAGGGGCACAGTAAGCAGATTTGGTTGATGGAACCCTGGCACAGATGCCGTTGTTGCTACAGCTACTTTTCCCTGAATTCAATTTCCAGAAGTGTGTGGGAGACTCCAGTAGGATTGGAAAGAAAGTAATGATGTGGAATCTTTCATGAAGGTTTCCTCCAGCTGGCATGTTATATCATCACTTGTAAATATAGGGGCTTGCACTTGGCATACCTACATAAAGGAACTTTTTCAATGGCCATAAATCTGTACAAAGACCAAAACATCCTGCATCCTGCCCTGTAGGGTGGATAACTACAGCCAGAAATAACTACAGTAGTCCAAGTTCTCCTTCTGCTTTATGGTCATGCACAGCTTACCTTTTTCTCTGTTTGGCCCAGCTGTGATGCCCACTGATGTTACACTACCTCTGCATAAAAATACCATTTTTTTGCAAAAATCTAGTTAGTGTAATAAAAGATATCACCCCTACCATAAGTCTAATTCCTTTTGAACAATATAGCTGGCTGCTGCAGCACCCATCAGGGCTTCTGGAGGCTTGTGGCAGAGCCCCCCATGCAGCTGGGGGCAGTGGGGGGCACCCCCCCACACCTGGGTAGCAGCTGGTGAGTGCAGGGTTTGTTTGTTTTTTAAGCACCAGGATGCTGGGGCTGGGCAGGGCAGCCGTTGACGGGGCTGGGAGAGCACAAGGGGGATGGGGGCTCATGGCAGAGTCCCCCATGCAGTGCAGGACAGTGGGTGGCAGTGGCAATCGCCTCCCCACCTGGCAGCAGCCGGTGAGTGTGGGGCTTTTTTTTTTTTTTTTAAAGAGCTGGGATGCTGGGGCTGGGCAGTGCAGCCATTGACGGAGCTGGGAGAGTGGGCAGGGGATGAAGCCTGTTTGATTCAGAGATTTGGCCAATTCGGCAGCCACAGTTATTATACAAAATATGTGTAATAACTTTGTGGCTGTTTCTTTTCACACCTTTAATTGAATGTGTGCCCAAAAGCTAGCCTCTGGAGTAGACAGGAGCCTCTCAAGACTCCTGTGTGCTCCAAAGGCTGGGAGGCCCTTTAGCCAATCGGGGCTTCCAGCTAGGGGAGCTTACCATGCTCTCCCACGGATGGCAGCCCTCTCAGGATCAGGTTTCCCTTGCATGGACAATGTAGTGCAATGGGATCTGATGTAGGATCCCAGAATCCTACCTCCTACATGTGGCATAGCAGGAAGTGCAGTTGTTGGGATCTCACATCAGATCTCATAGTGCCTTTACTTGAATGTCTGTCGGGGCCTATATTTAATGACAGTTGAGGCTGCAGAAGGACAAATGTTTATTCAGCTGAAACTGTCTCTAGCATTCCTTGCCATCTTTAAATAGTCTACAATTAGAATTCCTCAGGAACTGGAATTCCTTTTCTTCAGGGATTTCCAATGTTAGTCGACAAATTACTCTGATTTAAATAAAGAGTCATTAAGCTTTTGCATTAAAATGTAAGTTGGATGGTGGATTCATTTTTTCATAGATGGATTGTGTGTGTGCATGTGTGTTGGACTGTCTACAATTTCTAATATGCAACTTGATGCACCAGCAAATCCAACTTTTATTCCAAATTTTTTAATGGACTTTTGTGCATAGGCTACAGCTAAACTGATTGCATATGTGCACAGTGTATGCCACATCTTCCATCAGAACATCATATGATTTTAGTTAAATATTCCATTGGCCTTGTTAAAATTATATTACTTATTTGTCACAAATGGGTTTGTAAGCTCATAATTTAGCCAACTAGAAAATAGTGTTCACTGGAAAAATTAAAATTGCTTCTCCCTGAAGGAAGTTTTCCAGACAAATTTTAGCTTTCAGCTCCCAGGTGTTTCAGTAATAGTAATGTTTGAAAAGTAGATGCAAGACTTTGTATTATTTTTATGGGGAAATTTTTATTTTTTTATTTTTATTTTACTGTCTGCACATGCAAAAATGGCCAAACTATTTATCTTTTAGCTACCCACAAAAAATTCACCTCTGGGCACAGTCTGATGGGTAGAAGTTTCAGAATGTTCTGAGAGACTGAAATAGGGTATTAAAATGGAAATGCTGCTTTTTAGATGGATTTAAAACTGTAGCAGTGGCTGTTGCTCCAGCTATAATAATGAATCTAAGAACACTAGCATAATATCTTTCTGTAAGGCCCTATTTCTTCAAGGTAATTAAGCATGGGTTTTGCTTTAAGAATGTGAGCTGTTTTGTTAAAGCTAGTATTGGGTACAGCACCTTGCCAGAGCCATGTCTAGAAAACTAAGTAATAGCTCATTGCTTTAATTAGAATAGTGCTTATAAATGAACAAAAGCTGTTTAATGAGTACAATAAACTTTTTAATGATCAGGAATGTTTTTTTTTCCTTTCAAAGGAATCCATTATTCTTTTTGTCATTCTGATTATATTTATTCTCCATGACAGCCTGCTGAGGGCTGCGGGGCCTTATGGCTTTGATTTGTCATTAGAGCCAAAAGATTGCCCGCAGCTGTTTTATCCACCAATTCTGCTAGCTCATGCAAGGCATTTGCCCAGCCTCTCCATCACTTACCCAGATTATTGCAATGGATAGTTTCTCGGTGTTCCTTGTAACATCCTTCCTCCGCAGTCAATGGCTTTCATAGTCAATGTGATCATACACTACAAAAGCCGAACATTTTTAGGCTGCAGGCCCTTTGTAGCTTGCAGGTCCTAATCTATTTCAAAATCTTAGTTAAATTGCATCTCCTTCCTTAACTTTCTTTACCTTACAGAGCAGTGAGTTAAACATCTATGCAAAATCCTTAAAGCTTTTTATAAAAGCATAACAATATATTTACAGCTGTTCTGTGGAAAGCCATGTACAAATCAAAGCAAATTACCCCAGGTTAACCAGCTAGAGCAGTGGCATCCAATCTTCCAGCTCTGCGGGCCCCATGAGCAGTGTGGGGTCAGTCTGCAATGCAGATCCTATGTGGGGTTGGTGCACAGGGTTGATCCAGGGGTGCAATCGTCATGCTAGATCCAGCCACACACTGGTGCAATCTGGCATGCAGGCCCACATTTTCCAGCCTATGGGGCTTCCTGTGCATCCAGAAATTTGGCAGCAGGGGAGTGGCACCATTCTCTCACCACCAAATTTCTGGATCCTTGGGGAGCCCTGTGGGCTGGATAACAGAGCTATGCAGGCTGGATCTGGCTCATGGGTTAGATGTCAATCACTCCTGAGTCAGAGTGTAACATAACACGGACTGGAATCCAGATTTCCTAGCTTCCAGATCTGTCCATATCCCAGTAAAAAGTCATATTTTCCTCAGATGTTGAAAAAGCAACTTAACATTTTTAAGCGTGTGTGTGTGTGTGTGTGTGTGTGTGTGTGTGTGTGTGTGTGTGTGTGTGTGTGTGTGTGTGTGTGTGGGGTAACAGCCCTACAGCTACATTCTTTCTTTAATTGTCCCCTTATGCTCAGTTTCTGTGTAGATTCATTCCTTGCCCCTTCTGTCTAGCTGCTGGCTGCAGTTTTCAAGAAACACTATGCAACTCATGCCCCAGGTCTCGTCTGGAGTCTTGGGAAAAGGCAGTAGCATGGAGTCTCCTTTTTCATCTCAGTAAGCATCAGCAGGTGGTTCTCAGAGCTGGAAAGAGAAAAGGCTGGCAGCAGTGCTTCTCCAGATTTTATTCAGAACTTGGGGGTTTTGCCTGAATGATTGCATGAGGCCCAATGTATTCTTTTTTTCTCGGGTTACACTGCCTCTCTTGCTACAGTGATGTTGGTAGGGCTTTCCAGAGTGACAAGTCTGGGCATAATCCACCCATCAAAATGCATTGAGTAGTTTACTTTTCAGAGATGATCTCAGATTTTCTGATTATGCTGATTACACTTAGAGCATGCTTTTGAGCTTTTCTATACAACCAGGAGGACTAAAAAAGAGGATTTTACTAAAGGGAAAGGAGCTATAGCCTTGGAACCCAGCCCTGCCCAGTGAATTATTTTGTCATTGTATATCTGAAATGTAGCACGATGATTTTTTTCCCCCCAGAGCTTCTACCACATCACTGTGCATATTACTTTAAAATAAGGTTCTGTTTAGTTAGCAAACTAAAAACTGAGATGAGTGCCCCAGTCACTAACCTATAGTCTATTTTTTAGTAGCTCTGTTCAGTTTTAATCAGAAAATCAGTCCTAGGCCACAGGAACAGTCTGCAAAAAGTTCCTGTTTTGACAAATCAGACTTTTCTAATGAGAAAAGGTTTTGTGAAAAATACTTAAGCAGATCTTCTTACTAGCCTGAAATCATTACCATTCTTAATTATGCTGTTCCTTTTTACCAGCTTTGGATAATGAAAAGCAACTGGTCATTTTAACTTTTGTTTCTCATAACTTTCACTCTTGATTTCTTGTGCACTTGTACAGCATGCTGAGGAAACATTTTCAAGCAGGTTTTTTCTTTTGTAATCCCTTTATTTACATTTGCTTTTGAAAAATCCTTTCTTTTCCCAGTTTAGGTTGGAGATCTAGAACTGATAGCGTTAAGCAGCAGAATGCTTTTGCTATTTTTTTTGTTTGAATGACAGTATAGGAAGAAACGCGAGATCCCTCCGAAAAAAAAAAGATGTCAATTTGCCCCCATGTAATTGGTCTATCTCAGTAGACCTTATTGATCTGCTGTGTCCTGTCAGTACTACAGTCTCTGTGACTTTAAAACAATAAAAATAAAAATCGTAAAACCTTATTTTTGGCAGTCTGAGGTGTAATATGATCATTTACTCCATGGTGGCTTCCTTTCTGTTTTCTTTCGGGCTCAAAATAGCATTTATTGAGCTTGCAGAAGGCTTCTATCAAATGCTGAGTCATTTCCCTCCCCCCTTTATGTTCAGAATTAAGCATCCCTTTTATAGGAAAGGGTACCACATGTTCATGATACTATTTTTTGCTCTTATTAGAGGCTGATCTTAAGAAGATAAATAGATCATTCCCTGTCTATGTTATGTATTTACAGAGCTTTCCTTTAGGGGGAAACAAATAAGCTTTGTAAGAAGAAATAACATTTGACATTATAAATCAAATTAATCTCTAAAGAATATTAATGAGTCTACTAAAATGTTGTGGTACTAGATGGTATTAATAGATTGGGAGGAGTGGGTGTTTTATTTTAACTGCAGTACACAAATTTGGTTACATTTAACAGGTAAGCAGAACCTTTTTCTTCAGGGAAAGAACAAATTATGTATGTGTTAGTTTACCTCTGGTTCTAGGTATCCATTGTTAGATTATGATGTGTAAATTAAAGTACTATCCTGGTTTAATTATAATAAAATATTCAGTCCTGAAGATATTATCAGGTATAGGTCAAGATTTGATAGCCTTTAAAAAAAATCTGTTTTCTAGTAAGATTTTGGAATTTTTTTCAGGGTTGCCTGTAGCTCTTAGCTTTGATTTTTTTTCTAAAGTGTGGAGGAGTAATGAACCTATGGAAGTGATGACTGCACTAAAATTTTGAATTGGGACATAATTTACTGTGCTGGACCTACCTGTTTTATTTTGAATGTAGCATGAGGATAGCTTTGGAGTTGGGGGTAAGGTATGTTATTGTGCTTTCCTTAACTAGGGGCAGACATTACACACAAACCAGTTTAAGTGATCAGAAACTGGTTTAAGCCTGTAACAGAACAGATATTCAATGCACATAAACCAGTTTGAAAATGGCTGAAAGTGGTTTGAGATAAAACTGGTTGAATGTAGTGTCAGCCTTAACTGATTTGGGTAAAACCAGTTTATGAAATATCTGTCCCAGACCCCTTGCTTGTTTAAGTTAAATGAGATTCCCTCAGCATCCCACCATGCTCCCTGGGCTTGGCAGGGCTCTCTGCTCCACAGCAGGGCTGGCCCTTCCCCTCTGCTCCCTCGCTGGAGCTCTGGCAGAGACTTGCAGGCACAGCAGGGTCTGCTGGTTTCCCTGTGCCCCCCTCACCCTCCTTTCACTGCTTAGGAAGACTCCCTTCCTCCTCTCTCCCACAACAAAGACCGTAGTCAGCATGTGGTATGCCAGCTAATGCTGTGTAACACAGATAGGGCAGTGTCCACTTAGGGCTTTTGGAGCTAATCAACAGCTCAGCTGATAATGTCCCTGTATTCCTTCCTTTGGAAAAAGCTGTTTAAGAAAAGCTTGAACTAATGAGTGAGGCTTTGTTGTCTGATGGGATGCTAAATGTTGATAACGGAGTTGATAAATGCTCTGTTATCAAGGTGGTGGTGGGGCTCCTAATCATAGCATCCTGATGGGGCCTGGCCACACCCCCTCAACTCAGCCCTGGGGAAGGGAAGGGGGGCCACTCTAGCACCCCCCGGCTTCTAGCCTGAGCCACTGCAGGCATGTGCCAGCATTTTTTTCAGTCTAGAGGGGATGTCTGTGCAGTTACAAAGTGATTTAGCCTAGCCAGGTTAGACTAACCTGCAAAGATTGAATCAATTTAGGCTCAGGCTTTTTGAATGCCTATCCCTAGACCTTGAGCGCAGGATGTGTGCACTCACCCCCCACACATGTTCATACACTTGTGATTCTGTTAATATTGTCATAGCGCACACAATAAACAGGACCTAGCACACATGGAGCTTTGAAAATCCAAGGAGATATTGTAAGATTTCTGTTTAAGCAGGGAAGTTATTTATCATAAAATCAAGCAGATTCTCTACGTTATCCATCATAGTTACCAGTATCTTGAACCTTTAGACCCTGCCAACTAGTGCCATTTTGTTATCCACTGTGTTATTTCTAGATTGACTTGTCATGTCTTGGAAAAGGAATGAGTCAGGCATACTGAAAATATTAGTACTGTGTTACCCTCTATTTTTTGTGTGTATATTAAATTATATGAAGATAAATATTGGATCTAATGGAATTGGGACTAAGCATAAGAAATGGTTGTTTATAGTTAAACTTTGCCAACTGAGATTTTTGTTTTCTTTTTATTCCCCTTCAGTTAGTTTTCTTTCTGCTTTCTTTTTCTTTTGCTTTTTTCTTTTCTTTTCTTTTCTTGTCTTTTTTTGCTATCTCTTCTGGTATTTTTACAAGTTTCCAAGCTTGCATATGTTCTTTTACAAATGACTAGGACCAATCAAGTACCTCCTTTTCTTTGTCAGCTTCTGTTTTAGTACACCTTAGCTTACTCTTTAACACTATGAGTCAGACACAGAACTGTGTCTCATTATTTAAATCACAGATCATGTTGACTACAAGTTATATTGCTATGACAGCTCTTTTATTATTAGTCATTACTTAATGAGACAAGTCTTGACCAAATAATCTGAAAAAGATGTTCTCTGAACTCTGTATAAGGAGTACATATTAATTTAACTGCACTAATATTGTGGGTGGATAAATGCATTTAGGTTACACAGAACATTACAGATGTAAATTTGTTTCCAGTTCTTCTTCAGCTGTTTTGAGGATTCATTTGCTAAGTATTATTGCAATTTGTATTCTTTTAGTCCCCTTCTAAGGTATTGTGCAATTAACTGGTTAATTGTGCAATTACCTTGGGATCAGGTACATGTGCAAAGAAGCTATTGCACCATAAAAAAGCTCCAACCAGCTATAAAGTTAAACCTTGAAAATACATACTAGCTTTATAACTGATTGCTGTTGAGCTTTAATTTGCAACTGTAGCAAGGTCTTCTCTGAAGCTGGAGGCCCTGTCAGCTGACAGAGCTCCCAGCCACAGAGGTGCACGATGCCCAGCTGGGGCCTGGAGTCCCATATCTCAGGCGACTCTCAGCCTTAGGAGCTGCTGACTCTGGATCCCAACACACAGGGATATAAAGTCCCACAGCTGCAGATGCAGGGTTCTGGGACCCAGCTGAGGTCCCAGTACCCAGCCCCTGGGGTGTGTAAGGCACCTGTGTGGCTGGGAGCCCCCCTCAGTTGAGATGACATTTAAACAAACAGCACTGTCTTCAAGTTTAGTTGAGGGGCTCCCAACTGTGGGAGCTTGCTTCTGACAATGCAGGGGGAGCCCATGATTGGGATCTCATGTGTTATCCAACAGTCGCACCTTCTGCCTTGCACATGTGCCATGGCAGGAGGTGTGATTGTGTGGATTGCACATTAGATCCCATCATGCTGTTACCTGCATGTGAAAAGGGGCACTTAGCCTACAAACCTCAGTGTCCATCTGAAATTATGAATGGCAACATTTTCCCTTTCCTTTAATCTTTTAAAGTTAAAAAGCTGTCAAACATTTTACATTTGCATCTAGTATGTGTATAGGAGAGAAAGTGCATGTGATTACATTATGTCAAACAATCAGTTTGACTCATAGTACCATGCTGACAAATGGCAGAGAGATATCTAAGTGTTAAAAGCTATTACTGAAACAATGGCAACAAGAAACTAAGTAAACACAATCTAGGATAATGCAAACCAAGATTGAAAGGATGAATATTATATTGTTTAAATACAAAACAAAAGAAAACAAAACCAAAACAAGAAGAAAACAAAGAACCCTTCAACATGCAAATCTTCTGATTTCAAGATTCAGCAAATTGGCAGGGTAGAATTGGTTTACCTAATCCCATTCATACTGCCATAATATAGAACTTCACCAAGTGATGAGTTAATATTGATACTACAGTAACTGCTTTGGTCTCAGCCATTATGTGCTGAATAACAGCTAGCAGAGCCTTGGCAGAAAACTCATTTAAGAGAAGGAATTCTCATCAGAATGATGGGGTATCTCTTACTCTGCTTAGAAAGTGCTAGGGAGTCTTTTAGTAACATGACAGGGAGACCTCAGTTTAATGTCTAACTAGAAAATTGTTCACCATAACAGTACAACAGGTAAACATACATCTGATTCTCTACAGGTTGTAGCTGTGTTGGTCTAAGGACATAGGAAGACAGGGTTCTTTGGGTGAATCTGATATTTTTTATTAGACCAACACAAATAGTTGGAAAAATTCTACTTTGCAAGCTTTTGGGTGTAAATCCCCCTCTTCAGGCTGAGGAAGCATCTGTAGTTGGTCTGAGCACAGATGCCTCCTCTTCCTGACAAAGGGTATTTACACTGAAAGCTTGCAAAGAAGAATTTTTCCAACTATTTGAGTTGGTCTAATAAGAGATACCAGATTTACCCAAAGAACCTTGTTTGCCTCTGATTTTCTATAACTCTCACTTAGAAACTAAGGCTTTTGAACGATATCCGCAAACCACTTTCCAGACAAAAGTACAGTATTGTTGTTCAAATTGTAGGACCAGATTCTCCATTCCCTTGCCTCCAATATAATAATTTACACATATGCAACGTGAGCAAAACATTACCATGCTCTCCGGCTCTATCTTCCTTTGTTCCTCTGCTTCCCTCTCCTCTATTTCAGACTGGACACCCACTCCACATTCCAGTTTCTTCCTCCAGGCTTCTGATCCTCCCACACCTTTCCCCTCTCCATCTGCAAGCTCCCTGCCTGTGGTTGGTGTTACTAAGGATGTAATTTATTTTCTTTTTTTTATAAAACAAGTGCCGTTTTTATGGAGCAACATTATGTTTTATAAGCACCACATATTTTAATGGCCTTTCTACAAAGTAGTTCTTTGTAAGATAGTATTTTAGCCTGTGCATCAAGCTTTCTCAGGAGTTTTTTTATGGAGTTTTACTTTGTTTCCCAGCCCTTAAGAGTCAAGGATATCTGTAGAATTTGTTCAGAAACATCAATAGCATTCAAGGAAAGTAACTTAAGCAAGCAGCCTAGAACTTCTGCTCTGGAAAGTTGAATTTGGCTGAGTTCATTCTAATGCAGCATGCTCTGTAAATGCAAATTTTCTGGCTTTGTGCTGCTGAATTTATCATTTAGCCAGTGTAGCATAATGTGAAAAGGATCTTTCAGCACTTCTGGTGTGGCTGCCCTAAAAAGACAACTAATTGCAATATTTGTCAAGAATGTGAAGTGTTCTGCACTAGCTAGTCAAACTGGAATGATATTCTGTCCTTTATATTCAAGCCAATTGAGCTGAATTCTTATATTTTCCACATATGGAACCTAAATTGTTTTTTTCACTGAATAATCAAGCCTAGATGATGGGATAGATCTGTATGGCCTTGAAGGGAAATGAACTTTTATTGTTTCAAAGAAATTTGCAGATGGTTGATTGGAACATGCATTCCAGTCTCGTAGTTATGTAGTTTCATGGTCACAACCTTCTAGGTTTTTTACTTTCTTTTTTTATTTATTTATTTTGGTCGCTCTGTAGCCTCCTGATATAATTCTCAAAAGTGGCAAGTACCCATTTTTCAGCCCAAATACAGTGAACTATTGCCTGCAGCCCCATATTTTCTAAGCACTTCCCCTAGAGTTTTGTATATACTGTGCTACTTTAATCATGTTGGAATTTTTATGACAAGGAGAAACAAAGAGAGATGACATTTAAATAAATTGCACTCTCTTCAAGTTTAGTAGCTGTGCAAATATTCTGCATGACAGAAACCAGCAAGGAGCCAAATGGTCCATTTTGGCGATGACAAGAAAGGAAGGTGATAGTGAAGATTTTCCTTAAACCTGTCAGAGCTGTAATATAATTATTTCCTGGTGACTTAGCTGTGATGTTTACATTGTTAAGTGTTGCATGTGCATTAATTATTTTTTAATTTATTAGTCCCTCTTTAGTTGTCCAAAGTGTGCTAAGTAGAATGCCTGCAGGGTTGTTGGTTGTAGCCATGTTGGTCTAAGGACCTAGGCAGACAAGGTTCTTTGGGTAAATCTGATACCTTTTATTAGATCAATTAAATAGATAGAAAAAAGTTCTTTGTAAGCTTTCAAGCACAAGCACCGTTCTTCAGGCATGGGGAGACTTTGCTGGTGTTATGTGTTCTCCAAGGTGGAAAAGAAGCTAAGGTAAACGAGAAGTCTGTAAAAATGCAGATGAACGAAAGTCTGGAAGACAATGGGTAGATAGGAGAGGAAGGGAGGGAAATATGTGAAGGAATGTAAGTGGTCAGTTGGAGGCAGGTTACCTGGTGTGTCAGATGTCAGGCAGGTTGTAATGTGTCATAAATCCAATGTCTGTATTCAGTCCATGATTTTTTTTGTATTCAGCAGACATTGGATTTATGACACATTACAACCTGCCTGACATCTGACACACCAGGTAAACTGCCTCCAGCTGACTACTTACATTCTTTCACACATTTCCTTCCCTTTCCTCCCTCCCCTCCTATCTCTACCCTTTGCTTTCCAAACTTCCACTATTTGTATCTGCACAGACTTCTCATTTACCTTAGCTGCTTTACCACCTTAGAGGATACAAGACGGCATCAGAGTCTCCCAATGCCTGAAGAAGGGTGTTTGTGCTCAAAAGATTGCGAAGAACTGTTTTCCAACTATTTAAGGTATCACATCTACCCAAAGTAGAGAGCCTTGCATTCAAAAGTTGTCTAACTTTATCCCAGCCATGCATTTGGTCCAGTAAAAGATGTCACTCACAAAAAAATCCTTGCCCCCAGCCTTATAGGAAATGTAGTCCCATTCTCAAGGACCTTATAATCCCAAACAGAAAGGAACATACCTAGAATGGGAATAAGGAGGTATATACATAGCATTAAGCATTCCACATTTTTCTGCAGGTGCTTGTTGATTTATTCAGCAATGCCTTTCACAAACTCATAATGAAAAAATTGATGTTGTCTGAATTCTGGTAAAGATTTCTTTCTGGGGGATATTTCAAAAGCATTTAGCTTTGGCCTTTTTTCCACTGAAATAAAGGACTTTACCCTTAACTTTTAACCAGGTAAAAATGCTGAGCATCTGAAAATCCAACCCTTTAGCCCCCCTCTGCATGTACAGGTAAAGGTATAATGGGATCTAATGCATGATCCACACAGTTATGCCTCCTGCCATGCGACATGTGCATGGCTGGAGGTGTGATTGTGGGATCACGCATTAGGTCCAATCCTGTCTTATTGCCACTTTAGGGGTATCCCGATCCTGGGTTCCCATTGCATTGGCAAGAAGCAGGCTCCCACAGCTGACCCCTTTTGCTGAGGGGGCTCCCAGCTGTGGGGCCATACACAGTCAGGACTGAGAGTCCCACGCCTGAGGGAGCTTTCAGTCCTGGCTATACCAAATGGGTAGCCAGTACTGAGAGTCCATCACCTGACAGAGTCCCTCATCCTCTTGTTTCTTGCTGCACCACGTTGGCAGGTGTGGGGATTCTCAGTTTCAGCTGTGCAGGTGGCAGAGCCGGGACCAAGATCCCTGTCGGG
Source organism: Gavialis gangeticus (assembly GCF_001723915.1). NCBI lineage: Eukaryota > Metazoa > Chordata > Crocodylia > Gavialidae > Gavialis > Gavialis gangeticus. The sequence continues at coordinate 141,121,146 of NW_017729022.1, forward strand.
CATGGGACTCTCAGCTCTTGTAACTGTGGAATGCTGCTGTGGTCTCCTAGCTGCAGGGTGTAGGAGCACCCCTGTGGCTGGAAGACTGCATTCTCTGGTATATGCTAGCCCTAGTGGTGCATTGTGGTCCTCACTGCCTAGGATAGGACAGTGTCTGTCTTCAGTTTCTCAGGTGCAGATTGCCTATACATGCAACTTAAAGTTGACTAGAAACCAGCTATGAAGTTATTACACATTTCAAGCAATAATTTTATAGCTGGTTGGACCTTTTTAAAGCAGGATAGGTAATTTCCACATGTACCAATCTAAATGTATTGTGCAATTAACAAGGTAATCGAACAATAGATATTACATGCAGAGGGGGCCTTAATGTTTTTCTGTGGCAATGTTCAGGGTTATGTTTTTCATGAATTCCATTATTACTGTGAAAGTAATATGTTCTTAGATATTGTTAGTGTTCATTCAAGCTTGGTATGCTGTCTACCTGGGTCTTGTACAACTGCTCTATCAAAATATTACATGGAAATCCAGAGGGCCTCTGCATGTTTCCAGTCCTAACTTAGGTCATTGAATAAGCAAGATAAAAAAGACAGCACAGCTAGGATGACTGGACTTGTTGAGGTACCAAATAGATTTTAGCAAAGCTAAAAGCCTTGTTCTGCTTGGAATTAGGAGAGAAGGTGACTCGTAATTTTAGGCCTCCTTTGAGATGACTGTTTATTATCCAGACTGGTGTTTCCCTACCCCACTCCTACTGCCAGTGAAGCTAGATATATACCTTAAAATTGCTATAAATGAACTGTAAAAACATTTGAATGCAGTGATAAGGGAAGGAATCTATCCATCTGAGAAAGCAAAGTAAACAAATAGAGATTTAGGCTAGGTACAGACATTCAAAATCAACCCTGAGGTAGAGCTGAAGTTCAATAAACTGGTCTAACCCAAACCAGTTAAGTTTCATAGGACATCAATCCAGGCCTATCTTGGACCAGGTTCTGCCATTTTTAAACCAGTCTGTATGCCCCAAACTTCTGTTCAGTTACAGGTATAGCCTGGTTTCCAATCACTTATACTGATTTATATGTAAAGCCTGTACCTGGCTTTAGTGGTTAAAACACAGTCTCTACCCTTTGATGTGAAAGACATGTCACTAGGTATCCATGCCAAATAAACTTGGGGATTACCAGTTGTTCCTACTGGATGACTATCGCACAGTCCCTTCAGATAATTTAGCAGAATTGGTCAGTTTCTCTGCTCAGCAGAGGATTGTGATAAGAGCTGTTATAAAGGCTGAATTACTTTTCCACCTCAGAGAAAATTTGCTGCAGTTCAGTATTGAGGTCAAAGCTAAACAGTTTGAAATAGGATCCACTAGAGTTACCTACACTAAATTGCCGTGTTGAAAAATAATTCAGAATTATGTTTAAAATGCATAACCACCATTAATGAAACTATATATCTACAAAAGAGAATTAATTGAGCAAAGAGAAAGGACAGTTTGAGAGAAAGAGATACTTATTGTTGATACAGGATTGAGAAATACATAGTCCTTAGGAAAAAACTTGTTTTCCACCTATGAGCTAATGTCTTATTCTTATGAGTTTCATTAGTGGTTTTCCAGACAGGTGTGGTGTTTTCACTAAATGGATTAATATATACTTTGCCTTTATACACTTAGAAGTTCAAGAGTTGAGTGAGAAAAAGGAATAATAAAATTGCTTTTGCTCTGTGAGTGGGATCTTAGAAAACTGAGGTTATTAGTCATACAAGCATGTTTGTGTGCTGCCCCTTGTAATCTGATGCTTGTCAGTCACACAAAAGTTTTGATGTTGTGTGCTGCCACTTGTCTGTCTTTCCTAAAAGAACATTATTAGAACTACTGCTCAAAGTTAAAAATGAAATGTGGTGTTGGTTTTTTCTTCTTCTTTCTTTTCTTTTAAGTAGCAGAACTCAGACCTATAATAGCAGTCAGGTTTGTTAACAGAGACTCAAACTCCTGTCATTTCAATAACAGTCCTTACTTACCTATCGGAAACTACAAATGCAGATAGGATTCATCATTTTATACTTTACTTTTATTCCTTCTAGTAATATTAGAGAGATGTTTGATTAATCCTTGTTCAGTATTGACTTTTTCTCTGCATGAAGGCAAAGCAAATTGAAAGGTTTTAGTTTTGAAGAATAGCCTTCTGATATAAAGAGTCTTCTAATATGAAGAAGTGCTGTTTGCCTTAACCAATAGGGTTTTGTCTCTGTGAAAAAAATTGCATCTTAAATATTATGAATCACATAATAGTTAATAGAATTATTAATGAACAGCACACAGACTAAAGTTAATATGATTCTTCCATAGATTACCACACAGTACTACATTTTATAGTTTATGAACATTTTCCTGTATAAATGGTCATGATAGTGGCCAGTCATTTAACTGATATGTGATTTTTTTTAAGTTTCAGAGATTTTTTTTAAATTGATCATGGTAACTTATGGTAAGAATAAAACTTTGACTTCAGAGTATCAAAAACTAAGAGTTTGCAAATAACTATCTGGTTAATATCTCCTTTATGCTTATTTACTAATGTAGATCTAGCTCTACCTCCTATGAATAGAAGCTGTCCTGTTGACTTCTTTGGGACTTGCATGACATCCATAAACCTCAATCCTGCACCAGTTGAAGCCAACAGGAATGTTGTCGTTGAATTTGCTGCATGGTCTGTAAACCAGACTATTATACCATGTAATTTCTTTTACTTTCAAATATCTTTACTCCTTCCCAACTATGAGGTGAAGTTGATTCACATTCCTTGTCTCAGTGTAAAGATAGATCTTTATAAATGTGTGGCTACTAAGGTTCATTAAAGATAAACAACACTTCTGTTTTGTTTTTTCAAGATTATCCTCATACTTATGAAAACTCTGCACTGGAACATAATGATCAAGCACACATTATATTTTAGTAGAGTGAAAAAGACAACTTCTGCCATGATTATAAGAATGAGAGACTATTCAGAATAATTTCTGTTTATTAGAAAGAATTTTTCAGGTTACTTCTAGTATGTTAATATGAAAAGGTCTTAATTAGGATAAGGTCCAGTCTTTAAAGAAATTGATTGTGATGGCTTAGTAAATTGGAAAAGATCTGAAGAGTACATCCTTACCAATGCTGTCAGCACTGAAAGCCTATTTTTGTCTCAATTAGGAGCATAGCTTTAATATCCTTTTGTATGCTAAGTAGACAACATTTTTATGCATTGGTAAAGTAATACATTATTTAAGCAGACTGAATACATCTATTGAAATTGCTCAGAGAAGTGAAGAGAATTAAATAACTCTTGCATTCTCCTGGTTTAATCAATCCGGGGATTTCCAGTCATTGTAAATCCATACAAACAAGGATAGGTGATTGTTATTTTTCAATGCAAGTGAAACTAGTTAAATAGAGTACAGAAGTGATTTATGGTTAGCTTTAAGCTATGTTTTAAATGTTTTTAAAATTGTCATGTTACTGATTTTTGCCAGTTTGGTCCCATTTTGCTTAGATGAGCTTTGATTTAAAAAGCATAGAAGTGATAAGCAACACTGACAGGTTTTCCAGGAATGTTATTGTAATGTATTTATCTTGCACTTCAGGAAAACAGAATCTTCCTTTGAGCAAAACTGAAAATTAATTTAGGGGTGTCAGCCAAGGCGGTAGATGAGCATTTGTTGACATTGTGTAACCAACACTTAATTTGACACTATTGGTTTTTCTAAATTTGGCAGAATTTAGAGCTGAAATAACAGGAGTACATAGCTGTGCAGCAGCCTTGCCAACTGCTGCCTGTATTATACCTGGGCTGCTATAAGAGCCAGAATAGATCCGGCTATGGTATAATCAAGGCAGAATAGATCAGGCTATGGTATTTTATCACAGTCCACTGCTTTAGAAAAAAAAAGTAAGAAAGCAGAAGGCAGGATAATAAACAACCTACTACAGGAAAGTTGACTTTTAATCTTCACTTATTAGAGGGGCCAGTCTTGAAAGATTTATACCCCGCTCAAAATTCTTGAATTTTTCTTTTTCTTTTTTGTTGTTATAATACTCTGTATTTTTATTCATATCAGTGGCCAGTCTTTTTCAGTCCTGCTAATCTCTTTACTTCAAGGGTGTCTTGTAGCATGTATCTCTGAAGACTAATTCTGTGCTGTGGGGGGGGAAAAAGTCAGTTTGAATTCGAATTCGCCATTTTTCAGGATCATTGAAAGCAGAGGGCAATCCTGTGTCCTGGGCAGTGGCAGCACCTGGTGCAGAGGCAGCAGCCAAAGGTACACTGCTGCTGGGAAGGTTGAGAGGAAATTTCACCTCCTTTTTTGCCACAATGAGTGTTGAGTGGCCACAAAAACACCAGTTGTTGATGTCAATAAAAGGAGGTGACATTTTCCCCCCAGCGCAGCTCTCCCTGCAACAGCAGCCCCTTCAGTTGACAGTGCTCCTGGCACTGTTGCAACGAAGATGCAGGCTATGCAGGGTATAGAAGAGTGCAGGGGGTGCTTGTGCCCTGCTCGTCCACCAATTGTTACACTACTGATTGAATGTCACCTTGGTCTTTCATTATGAGAGAGCAAATAGAAAATCCTGAGACACCTTTTCATTTACCATTCATTATTCTGTGTATTTTCCTCAGTTCTGCCTTACTTATGGAAGAAATTTATAGAATATTTCTCAATCAGATACCTATTTATTCAGCACCATATTAATCAGATAGCTACCTGCATGTGGGGTTTTTTTTGGTTTGTTTGTTCTTAAAATGGTCTATTGAGCCATGTCTTCTCTCTTCTTTAGAAGTGTTTAGCTGAGAGGTGGGCAAAATGTGGCCTGTGGGCCAGATTTGGTCCATGGATGGTCTTTGTTTGGCCTGCTGCGGGTCCCTTGGTCCCACCTAGCCCAAGCACTGTCCAGACATGGCGTGTCCTGCCACCCCCAGGCATGCAGTGGAGCTGGGGTGGCTCCGTGGCTGGACTGCTTTTCTAGGCCACCCAGGCAGCGGCAGCTCCTTCCAGCTACTGCTGCTGCTGGCCCCAGCCCCATGATACTATGGTGGAGACTCATGGGCTATGGTGGAGACTCATTCACATAGCCCTGACCTAGCCTGCCCTATGCCTATTCTAGACTCACCTGCACTGAGCAGTGGCAGCACCAGGCAGAAACTGTTCCTCAGCACAAGGGAAAAGCGGGCCATCCCCCTTGTCACTGCCAGGCCCTTCCTGCTACAGCTGCCCAGAGCCGATGCTGGGCTGCCCTGGATCTGCTCTGTACTGTCACCACTGCCCCACTGGGCAGCCTTGTCACAGGCCAGCTGGGCACTGTGAGTATATCAATTTAGTTGCAGATTGACTGAGCACTGCAACTTTATTAGCCACTGGGCTTTTTGGTTCGGGATCGAGGAGGTGATGTTGGAAAGGAAAGAAATGACAAGTTTCACTTACAGAAAGGAATGAATTTTACTTATGACAATAAAAGATATAGTTTGCATATATAATAGTTAATAAAAAGGTTAAGCTAATAAACAGACAACATAACAATACAGATTAAAATTGACAGTGATAATAAAACTGATAAAGAAATTAACCAAGAATTCCCACTTGGTTAGTAACTTATCAATTGTCGCTCGGTTAGAAGATGCACACGTGAAGTTGAATCAGCGAAGTCAGACGTCTCTGAACTGGTTTGCCCGAAGGAGAACCGGTGGAAGCCCCTCAGTCAGGATCTGGTCCTCGTTCTCACAGGGAGTAAGAAAGATTTGTGAGGGTATGAGACAGCAATGACCCTTCTGTTCCATCCTTCCCGAGGATTACTATGACATGTGTGTTCTTTTATATTCTAATTATGCTAATTTTTAGTTATGTAGCCATTCATAATATTGCTTTATAGCTGTTATCCTATGGGGTTAAAAGGTGTTAGAAATTATTATAATAATTTACTGCCCAAGCTTGGGTTTATCCAATAAGCAGATTGCAACACAACATCTTCAGGTTTAAAATTAACATTACCCCGCCTAAATCCAGCCCCTTCAAAACTCTCTGACTATGCTTTTTTGAGATGTCCTTTTTGAAATGTACTAGATAAGCTGGGCAGTTGAATCCAGTTTTTATCATCATCAAGGCTAAATTCTGAGCGAGAAAAAACTATTAGGTCAGCTAATTTCACAGCTATAGCTTTGTCTTTGAGGCCTAGTCAGTTCCACAAACAGTTACAAGTTAAATTTGCGGGTTACAAAAATACAAGCTTCATATCAGACAAAAGTTCCAAATGCCTCCAAGAAGCACATATTTATTGCTTATTAATTTCTTTGGTTCTGGCCATCACACAGCCTGGAGGTGGCAGTGACAGCAGTGGAGATGCAGGGCAGCTCGGTGCAGGCTCTGGACAGCTGCAGCAGGAAGGGCCTGGCAGCAGTGAGGGGGTAGAGCTGCTTTTCCCTCATGCTGAGAAACTCAGTGGTAGTGGGGAGGCCCTACAGGGTGTGCAGGCTCTGGGCTTTTGCAGGGTGGGGGTGGGTGCTGATTGGCTTAGGGGGGCGCATGTGGGGGGCTCCCATGCACACCACACCTGCAAACCCCACAACCACACCCTCCCCCACACACAATCATACACCCCATAAACACCACACCCACCCACACTCTTCTCTACACCCCTCACAACCCCCGCCACCCCACACACACCCCACACACATCTGTGAGCCTTGGGGCTAAGCCCTGCTCACTGTTATGTGCACACACCCCACCACATACATGCATCCACACCCCCCATGCACACCCCACACACCCACACAGCCTCACAAGCACTCCCACAAGCCCCCCATACCAACCCACATCCACACATACCCCCACACCCTCCCCCCACATGCCATATACACACAAATCCATACACACACACCCACAGTCCACCACAAACCACATACCAATCCACCCATACCCTCCACCCCCCCACAATATACAAGAGTAAGACTTCATTTTGAGCTATTATGCAATCAACTCTCTATGCACAATGCAAACATGCAGAAATCAGGGCAGTTTTTTTAAAAATAAAATTAAAGTACATCATAGTCAATATTTGATTTTTAGTATATAATTTGGGTTTTTTTTCTGATTTCAAACCCCCTTGCCAAAAGGAGTACTTCTAGGGGCAAGGGGATGGACTTTGGACGACAAAGGTCAGGGGTTAGGGAGTGGGACTTCTGGCCCCAAGATGGCAGGGCACCTGTCAAGGGGTGGAGCTATTCTTGCAGCCCTCAACAGCTCACCAAAACTTGTTAAGCAGCCCTCCAGCTGAAATAATTGCCCACCCCAGGTTTTGATGGAAAAGAAATTGGATGTGAAAGGAGAAAATCTTTCCTTTCCTATCAGGCATTATATAGAATATAGGTGAATCCTGTACAACAGCAGAACTAACTTACATGTAGAGTTCTTGGGAAGGAAAAGCATTATATAATATGTTGCCAAATTAAAAATGGATCATTATTATTCATTAATCAGATTAAACATACTGTGGGCGCAGCTACACAAGACACTACTGCAAAGTAGTGTAGGTTATTGCACAATAAGCATGTGTTTCTACACAGGACATTCTTAGTGCATGGTAAACCTTACTAATCATGAGTAAATTTGCTACCTGCAAATGCAAGTAGTGGATTTACTCCTGAGTAGTTCCTGCACAATAGCGCACATATAGATGCCTGACCAGAAGCAAATCTGCTCCCGTTCAGCCAGTTACCAGGGGGCAGAAGATTGCTCCCTGCCCCCAGGAGCTGCCTGCTGCCAGGGCAGGCTCTGCTACTGGAGCCTGGGTGGGGACTTTGTCCCCCTGCCCTGGCAGCAGGGATCTCCAAGCCCCCCCACTCCAAAATCATGATTGGGGAGTGAGGACTGGGAGATCCTTAACGTCCAGTCCCTACTTTGCCATTGCAATTGGGGAGTGGGGAGGACTGGGAGATCCTTATCTCCCAGCACCAGCTCCATGGTCACCCAGCCAGCACTGGAAGTTCCCAACCCAGCCAGGAGTTCACTGCTAGCTGCACCACCGGGAGATCGGGGCAGGGGTATGGGACCTACCCATCCCCTGCAGCTCTTTCTAAGTCCCCTGCCCCAATCAGGGAGCCAGGGCTGGGAACTCCCTGTTGCTGGGGCAGGAGGACATTGTCCCTGCCCCAGCAGCAGACAGTTTCTGGGGGTAGGGAGCAATTTTCCAGCCCTGGCCAGGAGACAGCTGTCTCCTGTCCTGGTGCTCTCTGCCAGCCCCTGGGCTAGCATCCAGGGGGAGTCTTGACCTCCTCTTGGTGGCAGCGGGGGCCCATTGCAGGGCCACAGGAAGTGGGAGCAGTTTGCTGGTAGGAGCAGCACATCTTCTCCCATGTCCTGGCATGTGTAGATGCCTGCCCCAGAGCATTTACTCACAAGTAGTTTTCTTGCAAATAAAGTGATCTTGGATCAAATGCATGTGTAGACCCTCTCTGTATATTGCTTTTGAATGAAGAGCAGTAGAATTGCAACAATACACACAGTACTTTTTAAAAGGAAGTTTTACCATGGACTAGCCTGGTATAACCATATTTCACACAGCTTTTTCAGCGCTGAATATATCTTTGTCTGGTATGTTGGTTTTTTACATTTTAACTAACACCTTTTCTCATGAAGAATGTATAGTGAATAGTTACAGTTGGCAGGAGCAAGTTTGAATCTGTGAAGTAGTGGTATGTATCATTTTTTCTTTATTTCTGTTGCTGTGATCAAAATGCAGTCAAATGGTTGCTATAACTGTTTTATTCCACAAACCATGAGGTATTGTCTCTCTGTAACCTCCAGTTGTTATTATCCTCTGGCCAGGTTTGATTTATGAGTGCATGTGCACACTTACTGAACCCTGGTAAAATGCCGCTACACATTAATTTGAATGTAGATCTTTCTTCTTTTTGAACTAGACAATTCCTATTCCCCCCAATTGCCATGCATAAAGCTCCATTGGAGTATAGTGTAATCTCCTTTCATATGATTTTATATGAATTAGATGTCTCATAGCCAGGCACCTTTTATTCTTGTCAAAGGTGTTAAACCAATAAAGAAGTTTGTTCTGGACCACTGTTGGGCTCAGAGTATGTCAGCACAGAATTGTGTAGTGCTCTGTATATGTTTTGTCCTAAAACTAGAGTGACTTTGTCCTAGTTTGG
>NW_017729022.1:141135351-141150383 GCF_001723915.1 Gavialis gangeticus
GAATTAGATGTCTCATAGCCAGGCACCTTTTATTCTTGTCAAAGGTGTTAAACCAATAAAGAAGTTTGTTCTGGACCACTGTTGGGCTCAGAGTATGTCAGCACAGAATTGTGTAGTGCTCTGTATATGTTTTGCCCAGCGTTTTTTATCCCTTTTATGTCCTGCCCATGTTAGGGCTAAGTAACCATGCAAATAATAACCCTATGCTATAACCCCTCAGAAATGGTTGAAGATGAACCTGGTCTTTTATAGCCAGAAAAGAGGACAGAGCAAGTTTTAAATGATGCATTTCAAGTTTTCTAATCCACAGAAGCAATAGACGTGTTATTTCTAAGCTGTCTGGATTCCTGTTTGTTATTTATGACTTAAAAGTGATTTTCAAAGTATTTCATAAGAATAGACCCATTTCAGTTCTGACTTCCCTATCACCATTTTTCCCTGCTTTCCCCTTCATTTTAATTTCCAGTTTTACATTAAGAGAATAGTTGTCAGTCACTATTATACAATGAAATATATTTCATTTTCAGTAGTACAATAGAACTAAATTGTATGTAAATATGAGGCATGTCTATATGTGCATTTAAGCAAGCCTAAATTGAATGTGCATTAAGCAGGAATAGGCCAGTGTCTACATGTGCAGGCATTAAAGCTCATTAATGTTGTGTGTGGACTGACTTGGGACTAAAGTTAGTCCTAAGCCAGTCCATACACGGTGTTAATGCGCTTTAATGTGTCCTTATGTTTGTTAATGCATTTCCAATATTTGCGCATAAATTCTCCATTTTTAAAGAACATGAAGGGCATGCACGTGTAGATGTGTGCCTTAATGCACCTTAAAGTATCTCATGTAGACATGCTCATTAGATATCATGTTTTAGCAGGCTAGTTTAAAATATTGGTTTTGAATAGTTTGTTTTTTAATATTGCCTTGAGCGAGGAAGCTGAATCATGCTTTGAAGGACATGGCAGTACAACCAAATCCATCCCTGATTCTATCAAATGACATCAGTCACACCTAGGTAATCAGTGCCATGGTATGCAGTATACCTAAGCATTGGGTCCAGCCCTCTGCACCAAGCAGGAAAAATAACTGGGGTCAGGTGTGACTCCAACAAAGTGACTATCTAGAAGATTTCCAGGGCAGATGATTGCACCACCTCTGGAGGGAGCTTATTCTGCAGTCTGGACACCCTGACTGTTAAGAAGTTTTTCCTAATGTTGAGCCTGAATTGATCACTCACTCACTGAGCCCTTGATGTACTTCCCTAGTGTAGTGATCACCTGCTGCCAGGTCCCCTCTCAGCCTTTTCTTCAGGCTGAAGAGTTCCAGATCCCTCAGCCTTTCCTCACATGGCTTGCCTTTTAAGTCTCTGATTATATGGGTGGCTCTTCTTTGGACTCTCTTAAGCTTGTGCATGTCCTTGTTAAAGTGTGGTGCCCAAAACTGGACACAGTACTCTATCTGCAGTCTCACCAGTGCTGAGTAGAGCAGAAGAATCACCTCGTTGGTTTTGCTGGAGTTGCATCGATTGATGCACGCCAGGGTATTATTTGTCCTACTGGCTACATCATCACACTGCCGGCTCATATTCATACTGTGGTTTATTATTACCCCAAGGTCCCTTTCATTTGTGGTGCTAGTCAGTTAGGTGCCACCAAGCCTGTAGCTGTGTTGGGGGTTGCTCATCCCGAGGTAGAGCACTTTACGTTTCTTGATGTTGAACTTCATCAGATTCCGATCCTCCCATCTTGCTAGACTGTTTAGGTCTGCCTGTAACTATAGCCTATCTTCAAGTGTGACCATGCTCCCCCATAACTTGGTGTCGTCCACGAACTTGGTGAGTGAAATCTTTACTCCCACGTCCAAATCATTAATAAAAATGTTGAAAAGTACTGGACTGAGCACTGACCCCTGCAGAACGCTGCTGCTCACTTCTTGCCAGGATGACACGGATCTGTTTGCTACGACTCTCTGGGTTGTATTCTGCAGCCAGTTTCTCACCCACCTGACTGTCTCAGAGTTAAGCCCACAATCCTCGTGAGAACATTGTGGGATACGAGATCAAAGACCTTTCGGAAGTCAAGGTATACAATGTCAACCTGCTCTCTTGTGTCCAGGTGGTGACACTAGGTGGCTACACTAGGTGTCCACTGTTAGACTCCAGCTACGAAGAGAAATGCTTTTTGCAGTCCAGGCAAAGGAGAGCAGCAGGGATAATTAAAAAAATACTTTCAACAACATCGGCCGAAACAATAAAAGAACAGAAAAACAAAACTGATATCTTGGAGCTAGGAGCACATCTGCCAGTAATGGAATTTTCAAAGGGAACATTGATTGTGATACCCAATGGCAACATGACCACACATATGTGAACAAGTAGCTGAAATTAAAAGCCTCAGCCTACATTAAATATTGTCACAGAAGTGTACAACACCATATACTCTTTGTAATAACATTAAACATAAAAACCCAATTGTTAATAAAGATATTGAAAAGTATTGGACCAAGCACTGACCCCTGTGGAACACCGCTGCTCGCTTCTTGCCAGGATGATACAGATCCATTCACTATGACTCTATGGGTCCTATCCTGCAGCCAGTTTCTCACCCACCTAAATGGGAAAAACTTTTAACCAAACATTTAGTAACAAATTGAAATGGAAGTTAACAGCTTTTTAGATTTCTCTTGGAGCAATGTGCCCACATACCAACCTCTTCTCATGCTTATCATTTGGCCTTATCTTTACAATTTCTTACCATTGTAAGACAGTTTTGTGTGTGTGTGTGTGTGTGTGGTACTTCCCCCAATTTCCTACAATCTCTTCTAGTCATGTCAAAAATTCCCTTGATCAGCTCTGACACACACTTTCTCAAAAAATGAATTGAGGATGTAGCTTCCTCTTCTATTCAAAATCACTTCCTGCACTGATTTATTTCATTTATGGTTTGACCGTGGTGCAGAAACAATTTATTTTTTGTAGTTTATATTGTACCACCTCCTTTCTGGTTATGACAGCCCCTTCTCTTTTTTCAGTGTACTTGGTCTTTGAAAATGTGGACAACTGTTCCTTCACATATCACCACCTAAGTTATTTATGGTAGGTCCTTCACTCATAGCTCAAGTCCTATCTAACAATTCATGTCTATTTTTCCTCTGATATTGGCTGTCCCTCTACATCATGTAGAGGAAGAAACTGAATATATCAGACAGGGCCTATCAATTAGTAGGCAATATTTGGAAGAGGAGTGTAGGATATAAGGATTGTGGAGAATGCATAAGATGTTATAATAAGCAAGGTTGAAGGCAAAACAAACACCTGTTTATGAAAATGTCAGTTTGTGTGCTGTCCTCAAGGCAGTGCTATCTGGGGCGGTGGGTGCAGGTGGGAGTGTGGTACAGGCTGCCCCAAATGGGAGTGGGTGGGGTTTGGCGCCATGGGGACAACTGCAGACCACACTGGAACCTGCATTACCCAAATGTGCTATGCTGCGCAGGCCCCCTGCACCCCCACCCCCCATCTCCAGCTGGCTTCTGGGGCCTAGCATGTAGGCAGCTGCCCACACACATGCACACCCATCCCCCACCATGCACTCATCCCCTACCTCCTGCTCATACACCCCATACCCACTCCCGACACACATCCACCCATAGCATCCCTCTCCTCCCCCCCACACAATATACAAGAGTAAGATGTTGTTTTGAGCTATTATGAAATTGTTTCTGTATATACTACTCAAAAAACATAAAACAGGGCAAAAAAAATTTAAAATAAAATTAAAATATAGTAAATATTTGCTTTTAGTATATGATTTGTTTTTTATCTATAATTTGTTAAAATGATATCTTTTGAAATTTTTGTGTGTGTGGCTCTTAGCACCTTACCAGAACTCATTAAGTGGTCTCCCAGGTGAAATAATTGCCCACCCCTGATTTAGATTGTGACCTTCTTGAAATAAAGAAGTAAGGAAAAAGATTTATATGTACACAGGAACTTGCTGGTTCTTGTTGATTTATTGTAGCATCCATTGTAAGATGTATATATTGTTCAGAACAAATATATATAAATAGTACATAATGCATTTTCACTAAAAATACAATATATGCATATGTAAGACCTCATTAAACCTATTGGAAAAAGGGTATGTATTGTTTCGAATGAATGTAGTTATAGCTCTAAAATAACAGCCTTAGCAATACTTTTATCTTTAACATCTCCAGTTGTGTTACAGTGAATAATGAAATGTTTGAACCAGGAAACAAATCATTTCAATTAACTGCTCAGTGTTCTACAAAGAGTGACTCTGATTTGAATAAAAAGTCTGAAAAGTACCAGTTGACTCTTTCAGATCTCATGTAAGGAGAAGAAATATTGCTTCTGCTATGGAAATGCTGTGATAAGTACAAGATAAGTAACCAAGGAAATATTTCTCCATCAGTGTTCAGGATCCCAAATCATGCTGAGCTGCATGTGTGAGAAGCGATTTAGCAGCCAGTTCTTCCATCTGTAGTACAGCAGGCCAGCAGCCAGCATAAAGCATGATCAACAGCCCCTAGGGGCTATGGCTTACCAGCCAATGAGTAATCTGGCCGTTTTGTGTTTTATAGATTGATTTTTAAACTAGAAAGTGCCAGAGTAGCAGCCCACCTGCCAGCAGTTTTATCTTTGCCAAATTGTGCTGGCATAGAGAAGATCTGAAAAGTGAAATTGGGGGGACGGGGGACAAAAAAAGGAGGAGAAAAAAAAGGAAAAAGAAAGTAAAAAAAAATTGAAGGCAGTTTAAAACAATTTCACTAACACTACGAGATGTTTAAAGGAATATAATCTTATTTATAGCCTCAAGAAATCTGTATTTGCTTTATTTATGCTATACGACTTGCAACAGGGTTACAAATGTAGTGATTTTTGTCAGAAGGCAAACACAGCAGAGCCAGTCACAAATGGAAGTCCCCTAAGGAAAAAAGAATGTTCTCCAGGTGCAGATAGTGGTTTTGGGGGGGGATTCGCTAGGCGGCACTCTTACCTCTGAGTCGGTAATGAACAAATGTGGACAGCAGTGTTCTGCAGGTCACAGCACTAGGTTTTAGTGAGGTTATGTAGCTCACAGTCGTAATACTTAATGTGAGAACAGATGAAGACGAAGATAAAAGGAGTCAAGGCACATCTGAGTACTGTTGTACAGAACAGGCAACGAATGAGAAATCTGACAAAAAGAGTTAATGGTAAGGAGGAAATTAATGGTACAGAGACAAATGGTAGGTGACACGAAGGGATTAATTTGTATGAACATGAAGTCAATAAGAGGTGCATGCGGTCTACTCACTAAACACCTGTGAAATATGTGAGGATGATATTCTTTATACAGATTTACAGGCACTTAGTGCTGTATAATACATAACGACTGGTTTTATTGTTTTTTCTCTGAAAAATAAGGACCAAAATTCTATTTTGCTTTTATACACCAAAGTTATACTCATGGGGTGTATCTAAATATACATTTATGCCAGCTTAAATTTACTTCACAGGTATCAAATTTATGCTTACGTTGGCATAAGTTGCCATATTTATTGCATAGTATGGGTATGCATGTGTAGACCTGTGTCTGTACTGCACTGTAATTTCAGTTACTGCGCAGTAAATGTGCACGTGTAGATGCACCCATGTAGTATAAAACTTCAATTGTTGTCCCTTTCACACAGTTTTGCATCTACTTCTGCCTGTGGTGAAGTAAATGCATACAGACAGACCTACTGAAAATAAAACAGAAAAGGAGGGCCCTCCCATTTTTTAGCTCAGCAGCTAGGGCACTTAGGCCTTGCTATCCCAGAGGGGTTTGAACCTGTGTCTGCTATTCCCTTTCAAAGTGCTCTAACCACAAGGAAATGGGCTAGGCATTGCTCAGAGCACTTTCCAGTCCTCCTCTTGAAGATGACTTGGTATACCTTGCATGTAATATTCATTGGTTAAACAGCACCAAGGAAATTGCTGCACCATTAGGAGTCCTTTGGCTAAAATCCAGAGTCCCCTACCTTTTGGGACAGCATCCATGTCTCTGAGCTACTTCTTAGGCCTGTGCAAAGCAGCAAGTATTTGATTCAGATTCAGCCAATTTGAGGGACAATGATTTGATTCGGTGCTTTGAATCACTGTCCTGATTCGATTCGGCCAATTCGGATTTGAAGATTTGGCTGCTGAATTGGCTACCAAAGCTTTGGACAGTCCTAACAGATAGGGGTATGTTCCCAGGCAGTGAGGGAGGTAGGGAGGGAGTGAGAATGGGACTAGGGAAGGGGCAGGGAGAGGGGTGCCATTTCTGGGGCTGCACTGTGCTCTGCCTTGTCCCCCATGCCTGTGCTCTGCCTTTCCCTACTCACCCCAGCTCCCAGGCTGCACTGTGCCACGTGATGCAGGCAGCTGGTGTTGGCTTCTCCCAGGACCACTGCAGCAGGGGTTGAGAGGAGTGGCAGAAAGTGGGGCCCTGGGCAGTACGGGGTGCGGTGCACCTTGTGCACAATCACCCTAGCCCCCAATGCAGTGGCCCCGAAAGCGACTGGAGCCAGCTGCAATGAGAACTGTCAGTAGGTGCAGGGTGGGGGGCAGGGCATGCCTCTTGCTGCTCCACACTCCCCAGGAGGGCTGTGGACAGGAGGGCCTGCATCTGGATCTTCCCAGGATTGCGTGCCCCTGGATCTGCACGCGGGATGACAGCAGGCTGCCACTGCAGGCTGGGGCTGGTGGTGGCACCAGGCTGATGCGTCCTGGCACTTAGGGCAAGCATGCTGAGCACTGGGAACATCCCAGTGCCACCACCGGCCCCAGGCTGCAGCGGCAGCCTGCTGCCATCCTGTGTGCAGATCTGGGAGCATGTGCCCCTGGGAAGAGTCTGATACAGTCCCCAGCCCACATCCCTCCCAGGGGGTGTGGAGCAGCAAGAGGCACGCCCCCCCACACCAACTGTTCTTGTTGCAGCTTGTGCCGATTGCTCCCAGGGCTGCTGCCACGGGGGCTAGAGTGAGGGTGGACAAGCTGCGCTGCATCCCGCACTGCCTGGGGCTTCATTTGCTGCCACTCCCCCCAGCCCCTGCTGCAGCGGTCCCAGGAGCAGCCAACACCAGCTGCCTGCACCACAGCACGGTGCAGCCCCAGAGCTGGAGGACAGGAGGAGCCCAGGTGCAGGGGGACAGGCAGAGCACAGTGCAGCACCAGGAACAGCACCCCTCCCCCCACCCCTTTCCTAGTCGTAGCCTCCCTCCCTCCATCACCACCTTGGGAACCTACCCCTATTTGTTGCATTGTAAAGTGGGTTTGCTTTATGCAAGGGAAACATATATACCCTATAGTCAATTTCCAAATTGGCTTCCGATTCGATTTGGACCTCTTAATGAGTCTCCTGATTCAATTCAGATTTTGAGATTTGGCTGCTGAATCGGGCCAAATCTCCTCTGAATTGAATTGGCTACCGAAGCTGCTCACAGCACCACCACTCATCCTTTGGCTTTCTCTTTTGGTCGTCCAGACCACAGGACTAATTTTAAAAGAAAGCTAGAGCCTGGTTTGGGCGGTTCCTGTGGGTGAGGGAATCTTCGTACATAACCACTTTGTTATGGGGCTAAAAGAGGGAAGGCCCCTCCCATCTTCTTTTGGACATGTTCAGAGGCTTATGCCTCTTGATCCACAAATCCATAGTGTAGTCCTCTGACCATGCTCAGTAGGAAGTAGGATGAACCTAACCATATGGAATGTAGACTGAAGAGGATTTAGGTTTTTTTACTTTTGCAACAGAGATTAATAGTGTTATAACCCTGTTTTGAGGCATAATGAGATGCAATGACATTCCCAAACAACTAGTGGCAGAGCCAGGATATGAACCCAGGTACTGTGAATCCCAGTACAGAGCCACAGCCCTGAGTCCAAGTGCATCCTGTATATATGTCTTTATGCACCTTCAGCTGGAACCTGCAGGGAGGAGCAGAGTTTATTCAGTTTCTATTTACTGAAGTCCAAACTGATGACCCTGAGTACCTCTAACAGCATGCTTAGCACTTTGCAAGACTGAATCTCTGTTGTAGGAAATTTCTCAAATAAATGACTAAGAAATTTCTTTTTGTGCACTGGCTAGATAAAAATTGTTACAAAAGGTTCATAAATACTATGTGAGAAACTTTGGTTTCTCAACTAAGGTTTATGCAACCTTGTCAACCTGGGCCCTGGCTTAGAAAAACACTTAAGTTTTAGGATGCCAAAGTTCATTCCTATTTAGCAAAGTGCTTAAGATTTTTAATGTTTTGCTGAGCTGGGGTCTGAGCATAAAAATATTTTAAGTCAACACATTGTCAGATTCAGAATTCACACTGCTTCTTAAAAAACAAAGAAAAATTCACTTAAATTCCTTTTCATTTATCATTTATCAACTTAGGAAGTTGCGACAATAAATATAGCCCTTAAGTAAAACATATAAAAGTATAATTAGAATCATAGACTCATAGAAAATTATGGTTGGAAGGGACCTCAGGAGGTCATCTAGTCCAACCCCCTGCTCAAAGCAGGATCATCCCCAACTAGATCATGCCAGCCAGGTCTTTGTCAAGCTGGACCTTAAAAACATCCAAGGATGGAGATTCCACCACCTCTCAAGGTAACTTGTTCCAGTCATTAAGGAAATCCAATTTTTTTGTACCTTGAATAACTGTGGAAATAACCAGTGAAGGGAATTTAGCCCAAAGTGAAATTTACCTGGGCAAAGCCTATAGTGTTGTGTTAATGAAGAGTACTCAATATGTTCTTTCCTCCCATGCTTATTTACCAGCTAGTGCAATCCTTATTAATGAATTCAGTGAATAGGAGATGTGCATTAAATTCCATGAGAGTGGTGTAAAGACAAAATTATTTTTGTGTTCCCATTTAGTTTGTCTATATGAATGCAAGAATGTATTTTAGGAACATTTCCAATTGCATTTCTGGACTGGGTATTTTTGTTTCAATAATGCACTTAGTGTGTAGGCTTGTGCTGCTTACAATGAGTTTATAATGTACATTAGTATTCATTATAGAATTGTTTTAAGTTCCAGTGTTTTCATTACATTTTATATTTTTCTTCCTTTGACATAGCATAATTATGCGCCATATATTACTACCTGCATAAATTGGCTAAGCATTCCTTTGGTGTAATGTTAATCTTTCTGAATTCCTCATCCACTAAGTATGGAGTTAATAGTTTTGCTAACTTGTTTCTCTAAGACTGCATGCTGAATAATGCTTCACATTAATAGGATAATTGAAACTGTGGCTAATATATTGGTTAGTGTTGGTAAGCTTTCTAAACACTTCTAACAGTGTTCTTTCAAGAGTGGTCTCATGGCAATTATGTCAAACAACAGACAATACAAATTGTGTACTGTTCAACCTACAAATTCAGCACTTTACATTGCTAATTAAGGGTCCAATTCTGCTACTTGTCCACTCCCTCAACCAATGGAAGCATTCATGAAGCAAAGTGTTATTCAAACTAAATATGAGTGGCAGATTTGGGCTGTAAGCCAGGAAGCTTCCAGAGTCCTATTGTGAATGACTTCTTATCTACATGCTTGATTTTTTTCTTATTTTTTTCCAGCAGTGTTTACAAAATATGTTCCATTTAGAATAAGACTTACACTGAAATCACTGAATCACAACATTGATCATTTGTAAGTAAATACATGTTTAAATACAAATAATTGTTCATCTCATTGTTTTTCATGGGAGATCTAACAGAATCAGTAATTCGCTGTAGTTCGTTCATGGTTATTGCTTTTCTGTTTTGTTCCCTTACAATTGGTACTTTCAGTATTTTTCTGTTTTTCTGGCTGTGCTAGAAATAGGCACTAGATTATCATAGTGCCTATTTTGCATTAAACCAATGCAGCAAGGAGTCAGGATTATCTAAAGAAGAAACTTCCTTCCTGTTGCCAAACTGTTGAATAATGACAATGGTTTATTTGAGTTTGATATAGGGCTTGTGTCTTGCAACATACTTGATGCTTGTCAGCTTATTTCAAACAAATAATTCACTCTGTTGGGTAAAAGCTAAATCTTCATTAATTAACCTTTAATTCTTGTTTGTTATTGCAAACTTCTTGTTAATCACCTTGATTTTTTTAAATTACTCAAAGAAACAAGTGATTTTTACATGCCATATCTTATCTTAGGGCTCTATGTTCTTGGAAAGTTCTGTAAAAATCAGAAACAGAATTGTAAAGCAGTGGAGTGAAAGCTTGGCTCTTTGAAGTTAGTAGTAAAATTCCCTTGACTTGAGGCAAGGATTTCACTTATGGCAGTGCTAATCTTTCTGTTCATTTTTCATATTTGACCAATTGCTTGGTGTAAGGAATCCAGATTTGGTTTGGTTTTGCTTTGGGGATGGAAGGGTTGTGGGGAATACAGATAATATCCTCATTCACTATATGACCCTAAGTCATTCTCAGAATGAGCCTGACTTCCACACTTAAAGCAGCAGTTCAATGAAAGCATTTGGACTAATTTTCTGATTTTTTTTAACTTCAAAAATAGGAAATGTTATTACATGAAAACACCCTGATCTTCTGCTTGGGTCATCAATATAGTTTGGACTTCTAGGCATGGACTGCTTACACCTGAATTGGTAAAATAAGTAGTAGTAGCTGGCTGGTGGGGTATGGAGAAAAGATGATGAGGATAAGGGAACAGCATGAGGAGAATATGGTGATTTTTGGATGGATCCCTGTAACTGCTGTATTCTGGATCTGTTAACGTGATTTTGAAAAGTGGTAAAATTATTTTTGTAAAGGCATTAAAATATTTTGAAGGTAGGTATGTGAATGGAAACCATGGGGAAATATTAGATTCTACATCACAAACCTTTTAAAAGGAAAATTTAATATCTTTCAAAAATATGCTGTGGTTGAATCACAATTTCTTGAGCGCCAACCAGAAATTGCTAGATGAAGCTCTATGATTTATAGTAGTCTTTAGTCAGGTTTAGAGGGTTATAAAAATCTCTTCTGTTCTTGAAATATGTGAAAAAGTGTTGTTGTTTTTTTCCTGTTGAGAACAGTGGAAAAGAGAAAAGTTCAAATATATGGTTACCTAGTAACTTCCCCCTCAAACCTTTGTAGTTTATTTTATATGAATGGGTATAACATTCAATGACTTATTCAGTTACTTATGGCATCACATCCAGATTTGTCCTACTCTTTCCTCCAGCAGGCTTACATAAAGATTGAACAAAGCAGTGATATAAAAGAATGCAGGGATATTTTGCACATGACGACTCTCAGGACTGAGCAGTTTACCAGCTCATCCTTTCTCTGAGAAAAAAAACCAGAATTACCTACATAATCCTGATGCTACTTTCAAAATCCTGAGGTGTGCCAAAAGAATAGTTGATTCATATTACAAAAGCTTCCCCCCTGCAAGTAATTAACAGAGAGACCTTACCATTATCTGTTTCTAGAAGAGTAGCAATCAGCCTAAAGGAATGTACTACATTTATTATATATGGAAACAGAGTGCCAGGTTCTTGTGGGGCAAGGAGAAAAAGGACTCTGATTGAACCCAAAGTGGCCTAGTTATAACCTTCTCAGTAATCTGATGTAAAAATAATGTGATTTTTTTAAAAATTGGCAAGATTGTAGCTTCAGCAGATTACAGTTTGAGTATGGGTTTAATGATTACTTGTCTGAGAGCCCAACCTTCCCCCAGGGAAGAATTAATAACTTCAGCCTACCAAGAGTAAACCAAATAACCCCAACTACTTTTCACTCATCATGGAGGGCGTGGGGCCAGCCATCCAAGTATATGCAAAAGCTCTTTCTGTTTATGGATATGAAATGGATCTTTGACATAAACCTTTCACAATGAACATGATAAATCCAGCCCCAATCCAGTTAATCTTCTGTACAGTCTAGACTGATGCTTCAAATTAAAAAGCTGGAGCACAGCTCAAGTTGACGAAGTTGTTCCAGTTGTTCCATAGTTTTTGATCACGATTTTGCATGTAGTGTGGTATAGGAAAAGGTTTTCTTTGCTTTCATTACAGTATTCAGTAGAACCTCAAAATATTTTCCCTGCTCCTCTCCCTCCCCCCCCCAGCTGTATTTGTGAAGACTTTGCAGTGCTCAGAAAATATGAAAACAGGTAGTTATTAACTGATTTTCCTGATGTGCATGTCAGGTATAGTGTGGGGGACACAGCATCATTTCTTTGTCAGCTTCTACAAAAGACAAATTTGTCTTTATATTATGCTTAGCAGCTTTCTTTGACAAGTAATTTCTGAATTTTGATGGGCAAAACTACAAATCTAGGCTAAGAACTGGAAAGGTAAAAATTTTAGTTGCTTTTATGGTTCCACTGAAGCATAATCTTTCACTGTATTGCAGTACTTTGTCCTGTCAAGGTCAAGAAAGCTTACTGTTTGCAGGTTGTTAGCATATCAATTTGCAGCAGAGCTGAAAGGTAATCTTACAGCTCAATGGGGATTTTACACAATATTTACAGTATTTTAAAGCCATTATCTAGAGAAGGTCTGTGTTTAGAAGGGAGAGGTGTGAAGGGACAACTACTTGGGAAAGGTAAAACATCAAGAACATCTGTGCTTCTGAACTGGTTGTGCTCTAACTTTGGTTGACTTTAGGTTCAACACAGTATAATTTCTTAAAGCCCATTAAAGGCCCACTTTTTTCAGAATCCTGAGCACACTTCTGCTTTCCTGAAACTCATGTTGGTATGGTGAAATTACATGCTACACTGAGACCATACTAAGGGCACTTAAAACATGAGTGTCTGCACATCAAGTGCTCTCTGAGTGTCTCAAAGCTATGCCATTTTGGGTGAGGGTTAACTTTGGGCCATGCTACCCAGCTCAAGTTAGAGTAACTTCAGTCAGCTCCATGGAGATAAAGTAAGCAATTTGCTGTCCTCTGGCATTCCAGAATGTACCACAACAAGGCCCTATGCTCCATGGATTAAATTTTCACCCTCCCAAACTCTGCTGCCCAGGAACTGGTACTGCCCAAGAGCAGGTAGGCCCTTGACAGTGTCAGAAAGGGGGTTGCAGCTCTAGGAGCATAGAGCTAGGAGGTAGAAAAGTATGGGAGCTGTGGCTTCCCTCCTGTGTTCCTATCCTGGGATGGGAATTGGTGGTACCTTTTGCCTGGAGCCAAGCAAACACCACAAAAAAGTTAAATTAACTTTGGTTACTCAAGATTACTTTAAATTTTCCCATGCTGCCTGGCCCATTTTCCTCAAGCTTCTTTGGCTCTCCCTCATCTGGGAGGCTTAACAGAGGTTGTGGCTTCCCTCAACACCCTTGTTCCTGTTTTGGCATTGTGGGAGGAAGAAGGCTGTGCTACCAGCATGGAGCCCCCAGGTTTTGTCACAGTGGGAGCATGGAGACCCAAGCTGAATTAATTACCATATGTGACAATTGTGCTACATCTTCTACACTGAGATCTACAATTCTGCTGTTGTGGATTAGCCCCTTTGAGGGAAAGCTCTGCTTTGGGACTCCTCAAAACGCATGTCAGGTCTCCCTCCTGAAGGACCCCCTGAATCCAGCCCTGCTGTGTCTTCTAGAGGGGCAAGCCTCTGGTTTTGAGACCCTGCCTTGTCTTTGTCCCTTGCTTTCTGCCTCTCCATAACCCGCAGCTCCCCCTTTCCATTGTTCAGCTCCCAGGAAGGTGGGTTACCTTTTCAAAGGGGGAGGTTGAGGTACTGATGCCCCAAAACAGCACAGCTCCACTCCAAACAAGCAATCATTATTATGCCACAACAGTTCCCACCAGCAGAGTGATACATAGCCTTTAAGCATCTTAACATCAGCTTGGCTGTTCTTTTCTGTTCTCCCTGTCCTCTGTAGGACTCCTGCTTTCTCCCCACTCCAGATCTTGGAGGTTCTTTTTCTTCTCCTCAGGTGCAACTTGTCACATGAGCAACAAAACTGTAACAAGCCTATAGTATTAATCCAGGGACAAACACTCACCCAATAAAAGGAAACATAATGTTATTGGGAACCAATCAGGGAGTAGTTTCTGGTGCTTGCTGCTAGGCCCAGGCCCAGATTATCTTCCCCTGAGTGTGCAAAGGGTATCTCAATGTTTTACTATGTAACTATAGCTAAAGCTGCTTGCACTGAATCTTCCAAAGTGTTCTAGCCCAAAACTCTGCCTCTACATCACTTAAATAGTACCTGGGTGTGGCAGTCTAAAAGATGTCAGACCCCTAAGAGTTAAGGAAATAAAAAAAACCAGACAATCAGTTTCCCATATGACTGATCTTCAGACAGTTTTCCTCTCCCTTTAAACAGCTTTAGATGAGAAAATGTGACTTTGGTACAATGTATTAAACTTGTATGTAACACTTCCAATATTCATACAAATCCTAATAATAGGCTGGATTTTTTTTTACCTTATCCAACACAATCTTTACTCAAATGTGATTTATCATGCAAGCATCTGGAGTTGCTGAATATCTACAAAAAATTAAAGATGAGCTCAACTAAAGGTAATATTCAACGTATTCAGAATTCTCAGGAGGAAAAATCAGAATTAGAGCCTTTAACCACATGAAATGCATTTTATATCATCAGAATTAAAACGTTTAAAAATTGTGTTAAAAATGTACAATTTATATCACTAGCAAGGTTTGTAACTATTTATGACCTCTGTAATTATATAATCTTTTCTCGCACTTGATCCTTCTCTGCATTTTCTTTCTGTTGTTTGTCAAACATGCTTATTATGTTTTATCTTAAAATCTGATTGTTTCGGCACCTATACACATGTAGCAAGGCTGCTCTGATGCATTGTAATTACAGCACCTTGGAGCAGACTCGATTAATCAAGTCTGTTGGAGCATGGTAATTACCCTGCTCCAGCAGGCTCCAGCATCACGTGTATCAGCATCCCCATGCTGAAAAATGGCAGCGATGTCACTTTAACTAAAGCTCGTTCAGTGAACTTTAGTTAAAGTGCCCATTACCAATTTTGAGCATGGGGATGCTGATTACATGTGACACTCTGA
>NW_017729022.1:141155383-141181215 GCF_001723915.1 Gavialis gangeticus
AGTATGCTGAAGCATGGTAATTACCGCATTCCAGCAGACTCCAGCATCACGTGTATCAGCATCCCCATGCTGAAAAATGGCAGCGATGTCACTTTAACTAAAGCTCGTTCAGTGAACTTTAGTTAAAGTGCCCATTACCAATTTTGAGCATGGGGATGCTGATTACATGTGACACTCTGAGCACTTCAATTAGAGAGGCTCTCAGAGCCCCGCTCCCCCACCCCCTGAGCCTGTATATAAATGCCTTTTTTTGAGGCTAGGACTGTCTCATAGAGTATGTTTGCACTCTAATTTGGGGTTGACCTTGAGGGGGACCTCAACTAGCCTGACCCTTAGGAGCCCTTTCATATTGCCATGTAGCAGCTGTATGCAAACCAAAGTAAGACAGATAAACCAAGAGCAAACGTATTCTTATATGCTGTCTATTATTCCTTGAGCAAAGCCCTTCTAGAAATCTGCCTGCCTACTACTAGTCTTTCTTTCTATGTTTGGCTGTAATTATAAGTAGATACAGGAAGTGACATAAAGAACAACTGGAAGTCCAGTATAGAAAGTTGTGGGATGGCTGCTTGTAGACCTCATGCACTTAAGGTAATGCTTAATTTTCCCTGATGCTTACAAAGACACTTAAATCCTTCTGGGAGGATTTGCCTGCTGGCATGTGGGTTTAAGGGGTCTTTAATGTAGATAGTGAGTTTAGGCTATGAGATAGTCCTGCGCACATGTCTAAGAACCAGTATAAATGTTATATTGTGTAGATCCTTTATTCTGATCAGGGCTTTAGAGATTACTTGAGTAAAATAATAGTAATAAAACACTTGTATGTAGTTTTGAAAATTCCCGGACTGTAGTAATGTTAAATATATATTAAGGGGATCTTCTAAATTTGGAGACCTCACAACTTTTAGTGTGGAAGCATTTTAAATCAAAATCTAAATAAACAAATAAACAGAGTATTTTTTTCTGTTGATCTGCTTAGGTTTTGCATTTATTTTATCTTCATCTTACTTTTGAAAGAATTTAAAATTATTTTTAAAGATTTGTATTTGGAAGTGTAATGGGTTTCAGGCAGCAGTGTGTGCATAGTTTCAAAGGCCTGACTTTCAGTAACAAAACAAAAGGACAGGAATTTATATATTTTTTAAAAAGCACAAATGTAGAAGCCTAGATTTGAGACTTTCTTGACTCTACTGTGGAAATAACTTCTTGAAAAAAGTGGAAAATGCCTGTAGTATCAAAATAATTTTACAAAAAAGTTCATTTTTAGCAATATGAGAAATTTTCACTACATACCATACATATTGAAAAGCTCAGTCTGAACACTGTTGTTCCATTGATGAAGGAGGAAAGAAAATATTTTGGTTACCAGATATCAGATTGGCTTAAAAGAAGGCTTTGTCTTGGTAGTAGGATGACAAATCCACATAGTGTATAAGCTTTTTTAACTTAAGAAAATAAATTGCACTATTAACAAATTGCTTCTTGACTCAGTGCCACAAATAATTTCAATTCCTGAGTGCACAGACACCTTCTCTCTCTCTCTCTCTCTCTCTCTCTCTCTCTCTCCCCCTCCCCCCTTTTGCTTTCAATTCATCTCAGTAGTAAAAATCCAACTTGTCTTACTTTGAAAGAAGCAATTTTCTGTGACTTTGCCAAAGGTTTCAATTAAGTCTAATCTTTAAATTGCAAAACATAAAGAATGTGAAAGTGTATGTATATATGTAAAATCCCTACTTCATGTTTTGTTCAAACAGAAGGCTTTAGTTAGTTTAATGAAGGAATAGGCCATCCCCCCTTACTCTGTAAGGGTATTTTTGCTGTCAAATGGTTCTCTTTTGTCTGTGGGAATTCACCATGTATTAGCACATTAGACTGTTTATTGCTCTGAGAGCAACATCTTGCTCTAAGCAAACAAGTAGAAGACACTTAAAATTTAAAGAAAATAAATTTAACAAGATGGCAATGCCAGCTCTTTAGAAGAGTGGAAATGATGGCAAGACAGACACCAGGGACAGGCCCTAGATGCTAATCCAATGCTCACCAGCTTCCCATGACCCCAAATGGCTCTATGTGTGCAGGTAAAGGAGCAATGGGATCTAACGCATGATCCACACAGTCACTCCTCCTGCCATGCCACACAGGCAGTTAGTACACTTTTTTGAGGTCGAACTTTATAGCTGGTTGGAGCTTTTTGTGGTGTTATAGCTACTTTGCACATGTACCTGATCTCAATTAACCAGTTCATTGTGTGATACCTATAATGTGTAGAAGGGACCTAAGAATTGTCCAGTAGAGGAATTGCTGGGGCATAGGAAGCTCTAGTCCCCCCCCTCCACACATGATCTGTTTCAGAGATAAGGATGTATATGTTTTAAGCTCAAATGAACCTACACTTCACAGGTCAGGAGCCTGGGGTAAGAAATACCTATATAATGCTAATAGGTGAAACAGGCCTGAGTATAAGGTGTTTGTTGTAGTAAACAAACAAACAACAAAGAAGCTGTTCTCTTACACTGTATTTATTTTCTATTGCCAAGATTAAAGAATACTTCTATTTCAAGAAGGCTGTTTCACTCTATTCAGCAAGTAATCGCAGCTGACTCTGAGTAAAGAACTGCAGGCAGTACAGCAGGGATAAGCAACTTGCCATATTTGGTTAAGCAGCATTGATGCTAAAAGTGCAGTGGTCCACAATTCAGTTGGTTAGTATAGTAGTGTATTGTCGGGTGGGCAAGTGGTGCATGTACCGTGGGCACTGCTTAACAGGAGGGATGCTAAATGTGGGGGGAAGCCTCACTCTCCCATTCCACAATCAGCTTGCATTTCCTAGCTGCACATTGCAGTGATACAGGCAGTGTGTGCACATGGCATTCATGGAGCACATGGCACTCTGGGAATGATATTTTTGCAGAGCAGCAGTGGATTTTGCTGCCTCATGGTGAAGGGTGAGAGGTCTGTTCCAGGTACATTATTCTGGGGTAATATGAGGTAAAGGTGGAAGGTCTTATACCTGAGTGAAGGAGGCCAGAGAAGGGCTAAGGGTGTGCATAGCCCTATAAACACTACAGCTTGCTTGAGTCTTTTTTCACCAAAAAGACATTGTAATTCATTTTGAAGCATCTGAACCATGAAGACTTTTAAAAAATGTTCTTAGGAAAAACAGGTGGTTAGCGGTATTAGTCTGAAGTCAAGCAGAAGGAAGGGCAGGATGGCACCTTAAAGGCTAATTTGCTCAGAAAGAAGTAGAAAAATAGAATGACTTTGGATCTGTAAATGTTGTGTTAATTCAGGGGTGTTGCCATGGTATATAGCATGGGTAGCTGCTGTGTGTGGCAAGTGAGCCCCAGCAACTCAGTAAAGGAAAGTGCTGAAATAGAGGCAGAGAGAAGACAGGTCCATGGAGTGGAATGATGGCAGGACCCTGCTGCAAGAGGAGGCATCAGGTGTCACCACCAAGAGGCAGGTTAACCCTTCTCTGACCCTGTATTCATCACTGAATTCACGGCTTTGGATCCTTGTGTGCCATATAAAACTGTGGTGGTCTTGCTACCAGGGACAGGTTAACCTGTGTCTTGGCGGTGATACCTCCTCTTTCAGCAGCATAGTGTCCCCTTTCTGCTCTGCACAGTCAGTCTTCAACCCCCTTGCCTCTGGCACTCGGGTGGGAGGGGGAGGCTTAACTTTTGGCACACCTGCCAAAAAATTTGTTTACCAATCTGCTAGATGTTTCCAGGTTTTTCCTCATGAAACTGAGGTCTCACTTTTTCTGTCACTTCTCCTTGATTTCTTTAAACTCTAAGTTAGCTTCTGTTGAGCTAATAGATTCAGATCTGAAGGTTATTCTGAACAAGAACCATTTTGCTGCTTTATCCCATCTCTTTATGTTCAATCTCTTTTAACTATGCAAATTGAAAAGTAAAGCTTTTTTATGACCTGTGTCTGGAAATCTGTAGAGGGACTGGTTCAAAGTGCAATTCTCTTGTTTAATATTTGTGCATGTATAATTCAGCCATGAGAAGAGCAGGTGAACTCAATACACAAAGATTAATAGGTCATAAACCCTCTTTGTATAATTGTATAAAATCTTGCAAAAAAACCTGTCCATTAGTGAGTTGCCTCTTCAACACCCACGCAAAAAGATGCTGTGCCAGATAAATTGTATGTAAAACTCACTGTTGTTTTCTGGCAAGATCCCTCTGTTCCCTCACGTAGTACAACTGCTGCCATTAGGTCAGCCATGTTTGTGACTTAGGATGGTATTAATGCTGGCACTATAGAGTGGACAATCCAGCACTGGAGGTGGTGTAGCTTGGCTAATGACCTTCCATGTCCACTCACACTTTTCAGCACTGAGAAAGGACGGAGTCAGCTCATAACATTTTCTGTGCATTTTGATGTGAGACTTGTTGAACCTTCATATTTCCCAAAACATAGACAAAAATGCCTTACCACTGAATATTTACGTTTACAACCTGGTATATTGCTGCAGTTGACACAATAAAGTTTTCTTCTGACTTGGGAATACATTTGCTTAAAATGAAATGCTAACTGCTATCAGCAAGAGTCCCCTGGGTAGAACCATATTATGAGTTTGGGGCTCTATTTAGATATTTCACTTAAGACATGATTAACTATGTGGTGTGGCAGGAGGCATGATTGTGTGGATTGTGCTTTAGAGCCCATTGCACCTTTACCTGCACGTATAGAGGAGCCCTGGGAGGTGTGAATTATGCATATTTTTAGTACTCATTAGTACTCTTGATCTCAAAAATGTTGAAATGAACTGGACAATAAAGCATTATAGAGTCTTGTAGAGCTAGTTTTTGGTACCAGGGAAGAGGTATGGATATAAAACTATAGTAAATAGCATTTTACTATAGTAAGATGATAGTGGAAAATGCAAGGGAACCTCTTTATATGCTGATTACTTAAATCAGTGATTCTCAACCAGGGTGGTAGGGTAATGTTAGCACTGTTACCTGTGCAGACAAGGTTCACAGGATAAACTCAGAGATTTCAAATAGGAATCCATTATATTAAAAACATTCTGACCTGTTGTCCTCTTTCTCAGTTCTTTGCAACAGGGAAATTGTTGTATTATTTTTCTGTAGGCAAAAAAAAAATCAAAGTGAAAACTAAGATACTTGGCATTTTCCAAGGAGTGGCTCACATCTATCAGGAGGTGTCTTATGTAGATAAAAGGTTGAGAAATATTAATTTAAATGTTAAAGACAACGTTGATAAAAATATGATTTGCAAATAATCATGTGTGACGCCATTGCCTTACAGTAATGAATGAGCACCTTACTGGATATGTTAGATGTTCTAGTGACTTCATCAGGTTGGAACAATATACAGACTTTGAGCCCAATTCAGATTTCATACCACTATAAGGGTATGGACATATGAACAAATTATAGTGAGTTAAGAGGTGGCAGGGCTTTACTGTGTGCCCGCTGTTCTATTGTAACTGTCTGTGTCCTGGCACTTATCCTGAAGTATATGGAAGTAAAAGGCTTGTTTCTGTGAGGATAAGCTGCCCCATTCAGCTTTTACTTACTCTAAAGTAAAAACAGGCACATGGGCAGTTAATGGGAAGCAACTAATGCTCAGTAAGTCCCCACCTCATTTAACTTGCTAGAATTTGTTAATTTGTCCCTACCCTAACTCTTCTGCTATTGGTAGAGTTATTTCCAAGGACTGTGTGAGCAGAATCATGTTTATTGCGGACATGGAAGTGAACTAATTTTAGGTCAGGAGTGCCATTTTTAGGGTCCTAAAACACTTGGATTCCAAGGCATTTAGATTGCCATAATTTTGGTTTGGGTGATCAAAATGTAATGTCTATATGTATGCTCAGTGAAGAGCATCCTTCAACATGAATAATCTCATTGTAGTTGGTAGGCATTTATACAAGTGCTCCAGGGGGTAGGGTTGGGGGCACTTTAGTTAGAGTGGCTCTGAGAGCTGCTCTAATTAAAGCACTCAGAGTGTCTTGTGTATCAGTGTCCCTGTGCTTCAAAATGACAGCAGGGGTGCTTCCTCTAAAGCTTTTTGAATGAGTTTTAGATAAAGTGCCCCTGCTGCCACTTTTAATCACGGGGACACTGATACACAAGATGCTGGAGATTACTGGAGCATGGTAATTACCACGCTCCAGCAGACTCAGTTAATTGAGTCTGCTCTGCTCCGATGCACTGTAATTACAGTGTGTTGGAAGAGCCTCGCTCCTCGTGTATAGCGCCCAAAGAGACTCGGACATTTAGTAAACTAGTATATACAGTGAGTACGAATGATACAGTTCTGGACTTAGCATTATTATTTTTGGATTTAGAGCACAACGCTTTTTTTTCTTTTTCTTTTTTTTTTCTTTTTTTTACAGGAAATTAAGTTTTTGCAATTTACTGTTATCTTGAAGGTGCTAATGGCCACCATCAGGTGAGTTTTAGATTCAAAGGCAGTCCCAAATGTCATTAGGTCCCATGGCAGTGACAAACTGTCTCTTTCAGGCTCAACAGAAGGACTAGTCAAATTTCCTCTTTTGGTAAAAAATACTGCTCACAGTGGGGAGGAGGCTGCCCAAGGTAACAGAGTACATGATGTGTCAAAGTGAAGCCAGTAGACTCAGAATTGTTCCCCTGCCAGCCCAGGGGCTAGATTATTGTCAACAGGCTGTGTTTGTGGGGGAAAACCAGAGGTAGGAAGTCTAAGTGTAAAACAAAGAGAAAGTAGAAACAGAGCTTCTCATGTCTGAGACTGATTAGAGTGACATACCTGGGGATTTTTGAGTGAGGAAACTATCTGCTGTTTCACGTTTCTATTGTATATCAAAGAACCAAGATTTTGTGTAAGATTTTTGTACTTAAGATTATATGAATAATATGTCTGACCCATGGCACTGATTTCTCATCTAATAAGCAGATGACTTTACAAGGCCTAGATTTTTGCTAACTAATCCGGCTAGAAGTGAAAAAACGCATTACACATAAAACAAGTACTGCTTTACTCGCTCTGAACTAGTTACTTATTCAGATCATTTTAAAGCTCAGAAAACTCTTTCATAAGTGAATTGTGGACAAGGTTGGTTTTGCATTGGGAGCTCTCTCTGATTTTTGATTGACAATCTAGGCCTAATGTGGAAAGCTTTCCGAAAAAAATATTAGAGGCCTTCTCCAGAAAGAAACAGCCAAGGAGAAAGTCTTCAAGTGTTTACTTAAAAGAACGCAATTAAACTGTGGTAATTAGATCCCAGTAGGAGGAATTCTGAGGGTTTTTTTCTCAACCAAAAATAAGTGTACAGTAGGATGTCATTTCTGCAGGAATGCAAATAGGAGTGGAATTTTTAATGAAGATCATGTTAGGAAAAACAAAGCTTTTTAATTCTTGCACCTGGGAGCATAATGAAATGTAAATTAATTCTGAAATTTCTGACCTCTGTTCTGCTTTTTGCAGTTAGGAAACTCCTTCCTTTCTTTTTTTGTAAACACTTAGAATGGTTTCTTTAAGTGTGCTAAAAGCAGACAATATAACATTTTAAAAGTTGGAACTGAAAGCATATCTCATGGTGAAGGCTATTTATATTATACTATCTGATGTTTTAAAGGCAGATAATGGGGCTTTCTTTAATGGAAAAATAATAGACTACACTGTAATTTTAAATTGCACTCATAGTGAAAGATGTAAAGATGTAGGTTGTAGAGTTTCATAAAGCCTTAGAAAACACATATCTGATAAATGAGTTCACTATAAATGTTTTGGATCAATCACAGCTAACAGAGTTGTAGTCCATTCCATTGAGACTCAGCAAAAGGGAGAAACTGAATACCTAGAAATGTGGAGTCCACACAAGGAAAGAAGTAAGGACTGGGTTGGGTAGGAACCTGGATGAGGTCAGTAGAAGTACGGGAGTTTCTTTTCCAGATAGTAAAAAATGTT
Source organism: Gavialis gangeticus (assembly GCF_001723915.1). Taxonomy (NCBI): domain Eukaryota; kingdom Metazoa; phylum Chordata; order Crocodylia; family Gavialidae; genus Gavialis; species Gavialis gangeticus. The sequence continues at coordinate 141,163,319 of NW_017729022.1, forward strand.
TGACTTTTTTTTAGGAAAAGAAGCAGAAGGATGACCTGTTTCTTATAGCTTCTTCCTCTTCAAATATTTATATGCCTCTGTGGGGTTATTTTACAATGGAAATCATTGTGTTGTTCTGCTGTTGGAGTAGATGGTTCCACCTTTTAAATAAATAATTTATTTCAACAGCAGAAACTTGCTTATGCCATTGATCAAACGGTCCTTCAGTTTTCATTAATATATGCATTGTATTTTAATACAAGACACCAGTTCTTGCCGGTAGAAAAATGTCTGACACTACAACACAGCTATGTTGCACTTGGGTAACCTGCTGAACTGAAAGAGAGCCTGAGCATTTCTGTTGATCTTGCACATGTATTCAAAGCTTGTCTGCACTCTCATCACCTCAGGCTGATGCATAGTTTTCATGAGCTTAATAATATTGTTTTGGGTAAGTGCTTAGATCATGTGTCTCCTGAGAAAATTCAGAACTCTTTAGCAATGGGTATTGGTGATTTGGGTAGTGACTTTCTTGCCTTCTTAGTCTGTTTCTTAGCGTGGCCTTAGATACACCACAAATGGAGAAAAAGCCTATTGGAGCTGTGGCCAAACAATAGTCTGATTGTATCACGTATGATGGGGCTGCTCACTAGCTCAGCCAGTCTAGGGAAATGTGTGTCCTGTGCCCAAAATACATGTTCTTCTGATTTAACTCTATAAGAACAAGTTTTCCTAAATAATCAAAATAAGAAAAGTTTTGGTTTTATCTCAAGAGGAGTAGGCATGCCTACTGTGGACTAGGTTCAGGTCAGCTTTCAGCTATGGCAGCACGCCGAATATCAGTTTCTCTCAAATGCGATGCTCAATGATAAATTAAAAGTCCATTCATAAAGTCTTTTTGTATTTGACTCAAAACAAGGTAGGCAAAGTCCACTCTGAGAAGTCTCTACTAGAAATACTGCAGGAAATAACTAACTAATGCTGTATTTATAATGAATTTCCAGATGTGCAGTAAGTTCACTGATACATTTATTATACCACTGTGTTTTCAGCAAAATGTGAGCTGTCTATCCTTAAATTTCCATAGAAAATATAACAATGTGTCAGCCTCAACTTCAGTTCCTCCCCATTGATTCTCCAAAGGGAAGGAAGCTATTATAATGGCAAGCATCAAAATTCTATCTTCTGAACAACTACCACTGTGTATTTAAAATAATTGAAATGAACAGAATATGGACACAAAGGCAATAAAGTCAAAAAGACCTTTCAGTCCTATTAAAATTAAACCTTATAGATGGATACCTTCAACAATACAATTATAATTTTATAAAATAATATATGGTCCATTTTGATACATGAATAGATCTTTATATCTACAGCATAAGGCAGTGGTTTTCAGGGCATCTCTCCATAACTTTTCAGAATATAGCAGCACCTCATTTAAAACTACCTTATTTCTTAGAGTGATTACCTTCTTACACACCATGGCACCCTTAAAAGGATCTCCTAGGGTTGCAGAGCAGGCAGCAACTGGCAGGGTATCCCTGAGAGCATGGCAAGGGATAGTGTGTCGTGTGCAGTTGTGGCAGGAGTTGCTGAGCAGGGCTGCTTGGAGATGTCCTGAAGAAGGCAGCTGTTCTGCAGGAGATGGAAGCAGTGGCCACTGGAGGTTGGTGCCAGGTGAGGGCAGCAGTGGCAGGACTCTGTTGTGCCCATGTCTTTCCATTGGCTGCCTCCACTCTGCCCCTGGTCTGTACCTGAAGAGGTGAGCATGGACCATTGACTACAGCTGCTCCTCTGGGGATTTAAATGCTGCTGACCACCAGAGTTACCATTCCCTGTGGCCCCTGCCACCAACTCTGGGAGCATGGGAGGAATTGGGGAATAATCCAGGCTGAAGAATGGTGGCCATATGTCCACCTCTCTGCCCATGGCAGATCACACTTAGAGCATGGAGGCAATCAGTGCAAGTGGTTGCTGGGGACCAGGGGTTGGACTTTTCACCTTGGCTCATTACCCTGCTTCTTCCATGCTCCCAAAGTTGGTGGAAGGGGCCTCAGGAACCTGCATTGTGGGAATTGCTTATCCACAGGATGCCGGGGTGGGCTTGGGGTGCTGCGGCACCCCAGTTGAAAGTTACTGGTGGAAGGACAAAGGCAAGCATCTCCAGACTTGAACGCTCAAATCTGCATGACTGATTACTGAGAGTAGGCTGTATACCAGTACCAGACTGCTCTGAGCAACCAGCACTTCTGAAAACCAGACTGTTTAAGGACTAATCCTGCAAGCTTTTTGATATAGGCACAGGGAGCTGCCTATACTGAGCACTGACTGTGAATCAGGGTCTTATTTATGTGCCTTGCTTACTTCAAGGTTTTATACTGCTTTCTATCACTATGGCATCTAGGAATATACCATGGAAAAGACATTGACAGTGGGTAAGCCTGCGTAAACTTCATAGTCTATAGCTCTTCTCTCTTTCTGTTTTGTAGAAATCACTGTCTAGATTAAGAGATTTTGCTTTGAGGTAGTTCAAGCATTATGAATGTCATTCTGCTTATGAGGGAAAAGCTTTATCACTTAGGAATATTTTATAATGTTTCCTATACCTGGTCACATCTGGATTCAGGATTTAGGTACTCAAATATAGATTTCACTGGCTAATTCTAGAGTTACAAATATAGCCAAATATATTTTATAATTTTTCCCTTTTTTAAGGAATGAAACTTGTGACCATTTGTAGTAGGTGAACAGTTTATTTTGTCGGTGTGAGACACAAAGAACTGGCCTTTACTGTTGATCTTAGAATTGCACTTCAACTTCTGTTGTTGGCCTGAATATGAATGTTGCTTTTTTCCAGTTGTCAGAATGGGCTTACTAGATATCAGAGAAGATGCTGTGGAAACAATTGATAACGTGCTAACAGAAAATTAACATTACAAGTGAGATCCTCATCTGGTGTCTTCTGGCATGTCAGTGCTGATTTACCACCAGCAGTTTTGTTAGGGGACACTTATCTAATGGAAAAAAGAAAATGTAATAGCATGTGGGTTTGGTCATTCTTTTTGCATTTATTTTCACTTCTTGGGAATTAGATTCTGATAGCCTGTAGGATCTATTAATTATCTCAGTGAACACTTCAACTGGTTTTTGTTTCTTTCTGGGTAATAGGAAATATAGCAAATGCTTTACTCTCCCGGGTCATGAAAATCACTTCTTCAAACTGTACAGGAACACTACATAAACTTAGCAGGTTTTGTCACATGCAGAAAGTTATAGAGTATTGAAAATGATTTTAGGGGCTTAGTGCCAAAGTTAATGAGTGCCACCACTTGGACAGCCTTCTCTCAGTCCTTAATGGATAGATATCTACATGATAAAGCCATCATAAAACACAAGTTGTCACTTGTAGCCCATTCTGAAGAAGTACACAGCTCTGACTAATGTTTTTTTTGCTGGCCAAGAATTAGGCCACTGTGGGTCAGAGGTCAGAGTGTACAATTTCTGTCTGTATTACCATTACCCTTTACTTTGCAGCTCTTAGTATAATATTTGATCAAATCACAACCCTACTGAATCAATGACAAAACTCCCATTGATTTCAGAAGGCCAAATGTTTCACTCTAAAGGGCTGATCCAAAACCATGTAAGTCGCTGGGATTTTTTTCCAATGACTACATTATGGTTTGGGTTAGTCTGGAAAAGATGAGTGTGCAGGAGAAAACACACAGTGCTACAGGAAGCTTAGAATGATGTGGGATAATCATTAGTATGCATTACTATTTCAGCAAGTCCAATTGCATAACTCAGTATTTTAGCTAGGTGTATTTTAAAATAGTTAAAAAGTTAACACCAGAAATGGTTGCTTTTTGCCAATTTTTCTTAAAAACATAAAATTTAGAAGCTTCAGCTGTAATATTCAAATATTGTGTAGAATTTTATCATGCCTAATGATGTTTTCAGTGTATGATTATTTGGGTCACATGGCATAGTTTATAGTGAAGTTTGATTGTACAAGGAAACAACTGAGACACTAAAGCATTTCTTTCCTTACACATTCCTAATAAAAATGTCTAAAGTGTTTTCTGAGAATTGTTTTAACATTTTTTTCCCCTGAAAGCATCTACATGAAGTGAGGTAAATTATTTCTCATGAAAAGCATTCTGATATTACATGAAATAGATGCATTGCTTGTTTTTTTTTGCAGTTATTAATGGTCCTTAGTTATTTTTGGACTATTTCCATTAAAGTAAAATCTACTCGCAGTTAGATTTATGTTTGATGGTAGAGGCAAATGGAGCCAATTGCTTTTTGAATCTTTTTAAATCCTTAAATTGTTTCTGAGGCAAACATTTTTGTATCCTCCTGAGCTTTTTTTTTCCTTGAAATTTTCTCTTAATTGGGCATAAAATAACAATTTTCAGACAATGGCTTTTCTATAAATGACAGTCTGTTGTATAAGGTTACTTTTTTGGGAGGAGATGGAACCATAGCGGTATTCTATAACCACTCATTTAGTATCCTGGATGACTGCACTGTTTCAGCCACACATCACCATCTATTAAACTGTCAGTGCCCAAAAAGTGACAGACTTTTTTTGCAAGGGAATCACAGTTGCTGGGATAATGATAGGAGAGTTGATTAAATTTAGTAGATCATATGTTTTTTCTCAAGCTGCCTCACAGGAGCAGGTAATTTCTCATAGTATATCAGACAAATGCTATGCTGAACATGTACCACATATTGAACATGTATATTGAACATGATACTGTTGGAATGAATTATGGCTAAAGTAGAAGCTTTAATGACGAGTTAAACTTCTCTTGGTGGCTTAAAACATATCCTTAATGCTTTAGGTTTTCTGCTTTTATTTTAAACATTTATGGGATATTTCAGTGACTACTTAATAGAAGTGAAAAAGAGCAATGTTTACTGTTACCATATTGTCTTGCATAAAACATGCAACTCTCCTCCTCCCCCCCCCACCAAAATCAGCCTTCTCTCCCTTCCCCCACTGTCTTAAGTGGGGAAGCTCCTTTCTTTGCTGGAAGCAAACATGCCTGGACACACTGTACATTAGGGCTGTGCAAAATGTTGCCAGTTGTTTCGATTCAACACTGTTTTGACTCATTTTGAGCTTGAAAAAGCAAAATTGAATCGAAACAAAGGGCTTCGAAACAGCTTTGAAACAAAACAAGGCTAGAGAAAATGTTTCAAACAGCTTTGAAACAAAGCAAGGCTAGTTTCAAAATGTTTCGAGTTTCGAAGCAGCGAGGTGGTGGGAGACAGGGGAGAACTAGGGCTGCACTCCCAGTGGATCCACAGCCCCACGTGGCTCAGCCGGGAGCACAGCGCCTCCCACGGCCAGGCTGCAGGAAGCCAATCACAGCGCAGGGGAAGGGAACTGAGCCTGATTGCTTCCCCAGCCTGATCATAGCGCTGGGGCTCAGGCGATCAGGCTCAGTTCCCTTCCCCAGCTCCCCAGTCCCAGGCAGCAGCACCCAGCTTCCCTCCCTCATCTGGTAGGTAGATTGGGGATCCGCAGCCCTGGGAGGATTGGCACAGCTCCTGCAGGCCTCCCAGGGTTGTGGGCCTCTATCTGCCTGCCAGATGAGAGATGCTGTTTTGAGCTTCCCCATTATAGCATATGGGTGAAACGTCGAAACAGTGTTACTGCTTTAACGAAACATAATGGAATACCAGTTTCGAATTGAAATGAAATGCTGTTCCATCAAAACCTCAAAACTCAATATGAGATGGAGCAGTGCCATTTCGCACAGCCATACTGTACTAACCACACTGCTGCTTATGTCTGGCTCAGCAAGTTGAAGGGAAGGAGTCCTTTTTTAACTTTCTCCCATCTGTAGCTATTGGCTGAGCTCTGCTGCTGGTGCCTGAAGCATACAGTGAACTGGTGGCAGTGTCTTGATGAGGCTTATGATGTAACAACACACTATAAAAACTTACATAAAGAACTACTTACAGTAAAGAACAAACCACCTTGTTGGGGTTTGGGGCTTAACCTTGTGTGCTAGACAGTAAGAACATAGTGTGTTCAGGAAGTGTAGCATCCAAGGAGACGGTCTGAATAAAGCAGCAGGCAACAGGAACTCTTTGCCACACTAGGAAGTTCCTGCTGCCTGCTTCCTCACCCAGACTGTCTCTTGGATGCCACACTTCCTGGACCACTCTGTTCCCAAAAGAACTTACTTTGTCATGGAGCCATGACTGTAGGGTATGTATTTTATTTGGGGCATACTGTATGTGAGAAAATATTATATTTCTATGGCTATAGCTCCTGTGTGCTCCAGCCAAAGACCAAGATAACACAAAGGCACAAGGTAGTACTGGCCTCAGTATATCCTCAATCAACTGATGTTGAAGTTGTGGCAAAGGAAATATTAAGGAACTTGAAGGAGAACAATGAAATAGCCTTGCAGACGTTTCTGGCTCTTTGCTAAAAGTCAACTAAATTGCTCCAAGTATCTTCTACATATGACACATGTATTGGTGACATACTAGCTCATTCAATGGATTTATTGTAGCATTAGTCCAATCACAGCATCTGGTAGTGCTAGCAAACATCTATTCTATGTTAACAATGGCTATTCTGCATGGAAACGCTTTGAATATTGACTGAAGTCTTGAATTTTTTTGCCTTAATTCCAGAAGTCTGTGCTCTACCAGGGTTTATAGTCCAATCCAAATGTATTTTTAATGTTATCTTTTGTATCACTAGAACTGCTCAAAAGTTTTTTTAAAATGCCTTACAAGTTGTTCCCTTTTCCCACTAATTTCTTACTCTGATTAATCTTAATTACCTTGCCTATGCCTACTTTATTTACAATACATCATTGACCCCTCTAGCTACGTAAGAATGCCAGTCTTCTTGTGTGCTAGTCGTGCTTCTTCCATGTCAGCATTGGGCTAGGAATGAAAGCAAACAAGAAAATATTGGGTAGGACCTATTTATAGCAGACTTGCTAAAGGTTTTTCATAAAATCCTTAGCAAGAAGGAAACTGTAATATAATTGGACATTATAAGATATAAAAACAACTGATAAGTAAAAATCAAACAGTAAGATTTTAAGAAGTTTTTAGTGCAGAATGATGGAGTGTCGTAGGCATCAGTATTACGAACTTATTTGCCATGCACTTGCCTAGGGAAATCCAGAGGTCCATTTCACTGATCCACAATGACCTCATGACATGGCTTTGTCCCAAGTCTCGTTGGCAAAAGCAGACGAATTAATAATTTGATGAACAAAGATGGCCATGAGGTCAGGGTAGGATACCTGCCTGATCTGATGTCACTGGTAAGCATTAGAGATTCGTTTGCAGGGGTGGATTAGTTTTAAGCATCCTATGAATCCAAAGCCTGCAAGTTTCTGACATCTGGTCAGTGATTCAGTGTACTCAAGTCCTCTGGCATGCTTGTTATCTGTGTTACATAATGAAGTGTTGGGACTAGGTTAGCTCAATACACTTAAAATTATCTTGGATGAACAATAAGACAGGGATTTTGCTGAAGAATGATTGACATATATATTACTTCAAAGAATGCTAGTCAAACATTGTAAAAACTATAGTGGAATCATGTAAATGACTAAGACACAGATGAATTCTTAATTAGTTTCAACTCCTCAGGGAAAAATTATCTAAGATAGTCACTGTGGACACCTCTATGAAAACAGTATTAGTTGGCAAAGCAAGTAAAATGTTAAGCTGTTTTAAGAAGAGAACAGAAATTATATTAATTATTATGGAAAACCTATGTACGGTATTTTATAAATTAGTGCTAGGTCTTGAATACTGCTTTCAGTCCAAGTTAATTAATCTTAAAGAAGGGATACAACAGAAATAGGACGGTACAAATAAAAAAATCTGGGGGATGGAGATGTCCATTCAGGAAGAATTTCAAAATGATTGGCTTTGTTCTTCCTGCTTATTTTTAATCAAGTGAGGAACTGCAGTTACTTAATATGGCTGAATGCTTTATGTTTTTATGTTTGGGGGTTGGAAAGAAACCCACAAGAGCTCCATTCAGGAATAGACAAAACTATAAGGCTTCATCGTGGCAGCAGCATGAAGGGAAAAGCAGCAGGATGCACAAGAGCTGAAGTGTATGGCTTTTTCAGCTGTTATGGGGTAAAAAGAGGAATTGGACTAGAGGCCTCATCACTGCCAGCAGTATTTCTGTCAGCATGCAGAATCAAAGACCTATTAACGAAAATCCTGTGTGCTCAGTGAGGCAGAGAGGCTAGGGTGGGTCACCTCTGATCTTCCCAGTCATTTCAACGAAGGTAAATAAGGATGTAGTAAGGATTTTCCGAGGTGAAAATCTGCCAGTTGCAGTAAGAAATTTGTGGTGGAGATGAGAGGATGAATTTTCCTTTCTTTGTAAATGCTGGAGCACTTTTGAGAGATTGTAGGGAGGGCCCTAGGTGATCACAGTGTGTTTTGTTTAAACTCATTTCACTCTTCTTTCAAAATTCTTGTTTCAGAAAGATGAAATCAAGCACACTATAGGGAGAATCTAGGATGATAATATTGTGGGAAGGTCAGTATGATGATCTAGCATAATGGAAGTTGCTATAGATGAAAATAAATTGGGCACTCTTTTATTTGGCTATATACAATCAAGAATATTGGCAGATACAATGGAATTAATTGGGGGATACAATGGCAACAAATTTACAAAGCCAAGGCTTTATGCTGCAAAAATCTAGCCTCCTGCTAACAAGATGCTACTAAGGCAATTAGTTTAGTAAAATTCAGAAAAAAGCTTATAATTATGCATGTCCAAGAATAGTATTTTGAATTTATCTTGCTAATCTGATGTAGAATTTATAAGGATAACCTGTCATTATGTCAAGATATGAAGTGAACAGTAGGCAGAACACTATTCCATAATTTTATTTTTGTACTGTTGATCATGTATGGCACTCTGCATACCCAAATAAGCCTTGTTAGAACCCAAGTACGTGATCTGACAGAATTTGCTTATTCAGTTTTCTTGGTTTGCTTTGATTTGATAATGTTTATCTTTGACCTCATACAGACATTCAGTTTCTCCTGCGAGAGTCTCTGCTCTGCCAGGAGAAACCACAACTTTACAGATGTTCCGACTTTTTCTCCCAGAGTAAAAATGACCACTACCAGAAAAAATAACCTGGGAATAACCAGGGTTTAACCAGGGTTAAATCATTCCCAGAAGAGTTTCTCCTGGAGAGCAAATATCTATACATGCCTTTTGTAACACCATAATTTATTACTATGGTAAATTTCAGACTGGTATAATATGAGCCTTCCAAAGTAATACATTCCTTGGAAACAAATATCAGAAACAAAGATGTGGAAAGATCTTTAAACATAGTGTCAATGTGTGCCATGGCATGATAAAACCATATAGAATAAATTTTATTGTATAGCTGTAATTTGACTGTAGGTTTCCACTGATACAAAAACAGTGAGAGCACACACACTTTATGCTGAATAGCTGAATTTATTTTTTAATTTCAGTAGTTTGATTCCTTCAAGATAGAATTAGAGCCTTGATAATCAGTTAACTTTAATGCAGTGTTACTTAATGCTATCTTGAAAATAATTTACCAATTTAAACAAATCCATAGAATGATTGCTATCAAAAAATGCACCTGCCTTAAATTTAGGTTAGGTCTTGAAAATATTTCATTTAAAGAAAAAATCTTTCTGGAATATTACTACTTTCTTCTCTGCCATAAAGGATGTGTCTCCATCTGCTGGAAGTAATCAGAACAAAGACCTTCTCTGTTTCCTCTGACGTAAATCTGTCCTTTGCTTGCTAGCATGGCAGCTGAATTTTGAGATGTGGGTTGTGGGTCTGCCCTTATCATCTGTCTTTGTAGGTGGGTGGGTGTCAGAAAGAAAGAACTTTTATAGTAACCTGTTTCCAGCTTTGCCCTATAGAGAATCAGTGTGCATGCGTAACATCCCCAAAAAGACTAATCTGCCAATCAGAATGTGGATGAATGAGAATCAGAAGAATCAATAGCCATAGTCCTACTCAAATAGCTATTACCATATGAATTCCAAGGAATGTTATTTGGAATATCTAAAAGGTCAAACAAAACAGGGCAATGCCTCTGTGAGGCACAAAAAGTCCCCAAATGTTTAAATGGAAGATGTAAAGAACTGGAAAAGCAGATGGCACATAAGTTAAAACTGTACAGGAGCAACCTTCCTTCTGCAACATTTTCAGCAAGACAGATCTTTCTGTGGTTGTTACACTATCATTCAATCACAACATGCAATTACTGTAGCAAACCTTCTGTCATATTGCGCACATTTTCACACTTGTCAGAGAGAAAGACATAGATTAAACAATATTTTTGTCAAAGACTGTTTAGTTATGAATTTCATAACTGTATTTTAATACAAGACAGAACCCTTCCATCGAGACAGATCTAAAAAGAGCAAGATCAAGGGGAATATTCTCAAGATAACATGAGCATTGTTGGCTATACCGTTCCCATTAGCAGAAAGGGAAGTTGCTCAGCTTTCATGTCTTTGCATCAGGTTGAAAACACAAGCAATTAGAGCCCCATCTTGAAGGCATTTCATGTGCTGAGCTCCCACTGAAATCAATGGGAGTTTGGAAACAGGACAGAGAGAAGAACTGGAACCTTAACATTAACCCTTTCTCATTTTATTTTTTTTATCCTTTCTCTTTACCATCACAGATGGAGCAACCTTTAAATTATTTCTTGCTGATTTAAAAGTCTTTGAAAAATGGAAGTGTAGAAACAGCCTTTAAACTTATTTTTTCCAAGGTTTTTCATTCTATAGTTGCAAGTTTTTCCTTTCATTCATTTCCTTAACTGGTTTGTTTGTACTTGTTTGGTGGGAGGAAGGGAGGGGGGGGTGGTGGTTGTTCTTTACAACTGGTATCTACTTGATATATGGATTTTTAAATATGTATATATGTTGCTTTTGTGGCTCACTCTAAGTAGTTCACATGTATGATAGTGTTAGCAATGCAAGTGGCTGCTTCTCAGAGCATATCCTGAATGATAATGGTGTTTCTGATTTCGACCTTTTCATGTCTCTCACTTCTTAAAATAAAAAAAATGAATATTCAAATGCAATATCACAAAGATACCAATGTGCTCTTTAAAATGAAAGGAGGGGCATATCTTGGGGCCATCTCTACCAGAAAAGGCAGGGAAATCAAATCTTTGGCTATATTTCCCAGTTTAATTTTGATTAGTAGATCCATAGTTTCCCCAGCTTCATTTGGGAATGCATGTAAAAGAGAAGGGGTAGGGGAGAGGGGAAACTCTCTGTCTTCTTTTTGTTCCATTACATCTTGGCTCATTAATTATTTTAAGAAGTATTTATTAACTGTTTACACACAAAAACACATTTGACAACTACTGCAATCTTTATTTGTAACTATGATGAAAAAATCTTCATGAAAAATCAGATTACAGAGAAAAACCCCCTTGTGCAGGATGCATAGGATGTGCTCAAAGAACCAGGTGAAGCAGAGAAGAACATTTACTGGCAGTATTTTTTATTGGACCAACTTTACACTTGGGAGGAGAGATGTTGCACAGCTTTTTAGGCACAAAACACCTTTTCTCAGAGCTGAGAAAGAAGCAGATACAAGCAGTAGCGTGACTAAGGGAGGGCAACCAGGACACCAGCCCCAGACTATCTAGGGTGGAGGGGCAAGCAAAAATAGCTACTTCCACTACTGCTCTCCTGGCCACGGTGCTGCTTCTGGCTTTCCATGCAGTGCCACCATCCGGGACTCAGAATTGACTAGTTAAACCTCTGCATGCAGCCTGTACAATATGGGAAAGTAAAGACATGCTTCTATTTAAAGCGTTTAGCCCCCATTTTTGTACAACACCTGAAATGACCATAACTGAAGCAAGAATAAAGAAAATGAGATGTGTCTCTGATTTTTTTTAAGCTGGTTTAGTTTGTGTGTTTGACAGCACTTTCTTGCATGGATGTGTGACTTTTCTATGGCCATATTATAATGGACTTTTTCATTCCAAGTAATTCTGTGCTTCATGACCGAGCACACTGGAATCAAAAGGACTATTTGCAGAGTGCTGTGTAGAATGAGAAAGTGTGACAGAATCTAGTTAATTTTCAGACCATACTTCAAAAAAAAAAGGCTCCATCTTTGGTTCTTTTAGTTTTCAGGACCCATTGACACTGGTTTCTCAGAAGTGCTGATCACCAGCTGCATCAAGTAGGTCACAGCTGGTGTTGCTTGCTGTCTCTTGAAATCCTATCTAAAATCTCAGGCCACTTGTTGGCACTGTTGCCCACATTGGCTTTTGTTCATTTTTCTAGTTTTCTCACTGGGTCATACACTCAGCAGCTTGGGAATGAAAAAAAGCAGCACGAGCTGTTTCAAACCTGCTGAGGTCAGGGTGCGGGGAGCCTTTTCACTGATTGTAATACCCTTTTGGGTTGGGCTGTAAAAAAGTAGTGAGATTCAGTCAGTTGCTGTCCCTTTCCAGTGACCACTCCAGCAGAATTTAAAAATTTGCTTTCAAGAGACATAGAAAGCAGACTACAGTGTGCTCGTCTGCATGAGATGCTAAATGCACAGTAGACTAATTCTACTGCACTTTAGTGCACCATTGCAAAAGCCAAGCTAATGCTCAATAGAATTAATCTACTGTGCATTAGCATAACTAAAAGATTTTGTGCTGGTGCTACTGGACAGTACTGGCTACTTTGCATTGAGTTAGTACCAATTACTACTGGGCACTTACACACACATGTGGGGAGTCTGCTCCTATGTGCTGGTAATCCATGTTCGATGTGCTTTAGTTCAAAGTGCACCACAGCCATTTTCTCAGTGCTGACATGTGCTGTGCCACTAATACATGTATTGCTGACACAGCACACGGCACTTTTAATTAGTGCAGCTAGCTAATTAAAAGTGCCCTGCGCTGCATTGGGAGCACGTGTAAAAATGCCCATAGGTACTAAACTTAATATGCAGTAACAATGGTGTATTAATGCACATGCAGACGTGCAAAGTGATAAGGGAAACTGTAACGCAGGTGGTGAAAACAGGATTGGGGAGCCTGTAGCAACTGTTCTTTCCGACAGAAGGAAGGAAAGAAGCATGAGGGGGTGACCGCAAAGCAGAGATCAGAAGAGGGAATCTGAAGCAGCCAAGGACTAGAAGCCATACCCATGCACAGTAGAAGAGAGGGGAGGGGGAACTCCCCAGAGCTGGCTTTTTAAAATTGCAGGTCTTTATTCTACTGTTATACATCAATAGAACCCCTCAAGAAAATTCATAGTCCCATTGCCCACAGCTGTTGTTATTTGTTCTGTCTAACGAAGGTGCTTGTGATCTGCCCTGACACTTCCCAAGGTCTACTCCTGTCTCAGACCTTTCATCATCATGCACTTCTTCAAGGCAATCAGTGGTGCTCTTACTTCCCTCAAAAAGGAACACACATCTCAGTCACTCACTGTAGACCAGAGTGACACAGACATTACAGGTTAGGGAAGATCAATTGCATATCCCTGCTCCTTTTCACTTGGGAGGAATCTCTGATGCGTGGACAAGGTTGGAATCCAAATAAGAAGAGATTCCTCCACTGCACTGAGGTGATGACAGTGGAAGGAAGGAAATAAAATGACTCTGACTCGGTTACCTAGCTTCTCTTTTTTCATTTTACAAACTGTGTCAACGGCGCTGAGAACTATTAGACGTATTAAAATCTTATATTACTTATATTAGAGCTATAAATATCACAAATAGTTTTAAGAAAAAAAGAATCATCCACCAGTGATGAGTGCATGTTTAAAATCTTAAAAATTAAGGGCACTTAGAGGTAAAACAGAATCTCCATCTGCCTTTACCTAATTTTTCGTGGCCATCGCAGGGCAATCAGAGTGTTCAGTGTTTGATTTCATATAATATCTTCTGCTTGTGAGATTAGCTGTAACAGAACCAAGTTAGCCTGAGGTACAATTATATTTTATTGCCTACAGTGGCTTAGTTGAACTGGTTAATATAGGTTTGATGAGTGTGAAATAGAGGTTTAGGTGTATTAACGTCAGTAGGTAACCAGGTAGCTAAATCTCCTACGTAAATATCACTATTTCAGTTTATCTTTGTAGCATAATTCTTGCATGTTTTACAGTATGAGAAAAAAATCAAGCTAATATCGAGTAGTAGATGTTGACTGTGATTGCTTTAGGACTTTGTGTGCCATATTTCACCTTGATGAGCATGTAACCCTGTAAATTATGTGGAAATGCTAGTGCTTATTGAAGCTATCTTGGTTGGGTACATAAAGCACAGAACAAATTTGAGGTACTACCTCCTTTGTGTGTAACTTGCTGATTTTCCTAGCACATGAAATGCCTCCTGCTATCATCTCAAGGGGCAAAGCCATCCCAAAGCAATGGCATTGCTGCCTCAGCACTGTGATTAGCAGATCTAGTTTTTCATTTATGTTCCTTTTTACACAGGGGTCTACAATTGTTTTGGCCAAAGGACTACTTAGGGAGTTTTCATGAGCTATCACAGGCTGGGTCAGCCACCTTGGGCCACATGAGTGCAGCTGGCTCCTACCTGACCTGGCCATGTGCCCGGGACTCGGGGAGAGGGTGCAGGCAGAAGGGGGCAGGGGCTGTGGGTTATCTGAGGTTGGCTGGGAAAGCGCTGCACAGTGTTTTCCTCTTCTCCCTGGAGCCCCTCCCCTGTCCTGAGTGCCTGGCATGTGGCCAGGCTGGGCCTAGGGTGGGTGGGTATTGGTCCTGTCTTGCACCAGGCTGTCCTGTTTTTAAACCCGTTGTCCCTGGTCCAGTTATAAATGAGGAACAGACTGTAAAAAGTCTTGTTTTTGTTTTTCATTATTGGAAATACATATCAGTCATTTGTTCTCAGGGTACTATTGGTTGTGCCTAGAGGAAGGACAGTGCACAACCAGGAGGGACAGAGTTCCCAGCCAGGGAGGGAGGGAGATAGGTGGCTTTTTTGTGGTCCTTATTGGCTAAGAGGCCCGGTGGGCCCACCCCTTACTGCCTGTTGGTCAAGGGGCTGCCCCTCACCAAGGAGATGTCTTGTATTCTGGGGATGTGTCAGTGGTCACCCTAGCTGAGCCAGTGCCATGCTGTGTTCCTCGGGCCACATGGGCACAGCTGACACAGCTCCTGCCCAGCCCAGCTTCATGCCAGGGACTCAGGGTTGAGCAGGAGCTGATCCAGCTGCACCCATGTGGTACAGCCCAAAGCAGCATGCAGGAACACAGCGTGACACCATATTAGCATCACTTGCACCTGTACCAGGCCCCAGCCTGACAGGCATAACCCATGGCTCCTGGCCCTCTTCCCTCTGCACCTCCTCCCCTTTACCTTATCTGAGCTGTGACTCGCTAAGGGCTGGTCTGTCTGGTCTGTGAATGACCACAAGGTTGGAGCTGTGTGCAGACAGACTGTCCCAGCCGCCTGCGGAGGGTTTGGGTTGAGAGTGTGATTGGGGGGTAGAAAGGTAAGAAAGATTTATTGACTGAAGAAAAACACAACTATGTGTAGTAACGAGACAAACAATGACAGACAAAAGCAATTCACATTGGCAACTTATCGGCAGTCCCTCTGATGCCTGATATACAGCAAGCTTCTCTTTCCACAAAGTTCAGCGAGGTCAGGCGTCCCTGAACAACTCTGTCTGAGGGGTGCCGGGAAGGACCCTGGAATGCAGTTTTTGGGCTCCTCAAGGATCACGGGCCCTCTGATCCAGGCAACAGCTAACTAATCCTTTTCACAGAGCTGCATCTTCTTTCTGAATGGTTTCCAAATATTCCAGCTAATTTATAGCTTCTGAAGGACACTGATAATGTATGATTACTTAGATTTCTTTTTCTTCAACTGTCCTTAGACTGACCAATAGCAAGTACAAGCCTTTCATTCCTTTGATAAGGTAATTTTAATTGTGCCACAGGGCTTTACTACTTCTAGGCTTTGCTAAATTTACTATTCCTTACTTTATACAAGGCCTCACTACATCTTAAACTATAATTAGGCTTTTAGCCACAACTTATAGCTTAATATCTAAACAAATACAGAAAAACACTTGGTCTAATCTTCATAGAGCCTTCAGCAAGCACCTGTATCACAGACGTACTTTTCAGCTGCCACAACAGACTCACTGGGCAGAAACCTGGCCAGGAGCTCAGCACCCTCTGCGCTGGAACATACAGTGGGAGCTAGGGGGAGAAGCAGGGCAGTCTGGGCCGGGGTGAGCAGTGCCTGCTGTTGCAGCCAGATGTGGCATGGGGAAGGGAGAAGGACAAGAGGTGCCAAAATCCAGGGCAGCCACAGACTGGATACAGCTTTTCAGAGGAGCTGCCACAGGCTGGATAGAATTATCTGGCCGGCTGTATTTTGCCCATGGGCCATATTTTGCCCACCCTGTCTTAAGTGCTCCATGAATCTGGGCATGGTCAAAAGTACTGTTTCTTCTAAAGCTTCAGAGTATTTTATTATCCATATTGAGGCTATACAGTCCTGCACTAGCCCTGGTTGAATGTTTTGAATAACAAAACACAATAGAAGTCTGTATCTCTAGCAAAACTAGCTTGTGTCAATGTGTAAAGTATACAGAGCATTTAAGGACTTGGCTGGAAGAATACAGATAATGTTTTCTATGCCTTGGAAGCTTCAGAACTCTACAAATGCTGGCATTGCATGACATGTATATTCAAAAGGATGTTCTGCCCATTGCAGATGGTGAAACAAAGTATAAGACTCCTTCCTACCTGGTGGAGAACTTCCTTTTCTTGCCTCAGTCACCATTTTATGGGCGAAGAACTATGTACCCCCTCGCTTGTTTTCTCTGTTTGACCTCTAAAGTGGAGATGTCAACACATTTCTTGTTAAAATGCTTCCACCCCCAGTTTTCAGCCAGCCTCTGCCACCATGTCTATGCACCTGGCTTTGGAGTGGGATTCAGGAATATTGAATTTCTTTTTTGACTTAGGTATAACTTCCTGTGTGACCTTGAGTAAGTCACTTAGTCTCATTAGGCCTGAGTTCTCCATCTGTAAATTTAAGGTAATAGCATTACCCTACCTCCTACACTGTTGTGAGGATATATGACATGCCACTGAAAATAATAACAGTGTTTGTACAATAACTGGAGGCCACTGAAATAATCAAAAAGATAGGACCTGTAAATGGCAATCCTAAGAAGTCACTATTATAAGGTATTAGTAGTATTAATCTTGTGAAATTGTTGGTGTTTTTCATTTAAAAGGTCATCTAGGATTTAACCTGTTTATAAAACATCTGGTGTATTCAAGCTATCCCACTTTACAAAGAGCAAAGACTCTCATTCTATATTCAGCAATAGAGAGGGGGTTGATATAAGGCAGGGTACTAAGGTGACTATCTTCTTTGTCTTTTTGAAAAATGCAAGGAAATATTTAATTTCTCCCTGCACAGCATCCAGAAAATGTATGCCCAGTCTACACCTTGGCTAACAGTGTATCATAAATATGATTCAGAATGTGTTCATTGTAATACATTTTAAAAATAGTTTGATATGGATGGGGCCAGAAGATATTTAAACAGAATTTAAAAGCGGTTCCTTTTTTTATTCAGCAATTTTTCTCTTTCCTTCTCTTTTTTCTATTATCTATTATATTGCTTTAATTGGTATGTGTGGCTGTATTTTTCCTGTAAGACCGCCTCAGCATATAAGGCAGGTGCCTCTTTATAAATCAAATTATGTCCTATATCTATTTTACTATTATGTGATTAGAACATGAACAACTTATTTCTTAAGAAAACAGGGACTGAGATTACATAGCTTCACTTCTAAGATTTCTTGATTTTGGTAATTGCATGTTGGGTTTTTTTAAAACATGCACCAATTTCTTAACACT
>NW_017729022.1:141186215-141191986 GCF_001723915.1 Gavialis gangeticus
CATAGCTTCACTTCTAAGATTTCTTGATTTTGGTAATTGCATGTTGGGTTTTTTTAAAACATGCACCAATTTCTTAACACTATCAACCTATAATTCCTTTTTACAGGTGGGCAAATTAATTTAAAAAATATTTAATTTTGAATTATTCATATAACCTATTTGACCAATTTCTAGCATAAATACAATTTAATGACCACCTAAAATTAATTACATACTAAACTGATTAATCATGTAATTATAATATCCTCTACATGCCTTACAAATGGCTTCAGAAGCTACTCCTAGTTCATTTAGCGCACTCAGAATGTGTTACTGGACTGTATATTTGATTGTAACAGGCTGTCTTTATTCTCCTTAATAGCATATATGAAATTGCTGTGATGCTATAATGAACTTATATTAAAAATCATTTCAAATATTAACCTTAGTATATGTCACTCTAATTTCCCCCTACAATCTTATCATTAACTATAACTGATTTCAATGCAAGAATGTCATACTTCGCATAACAATTAAACATAAGAACTCTTTTCATTCCACTTACTGCTTTTAGTGGTAAACTGTTCACTGAAGGAAAAAAAAACATTAAGCCTGGTTGAGTAGTAAAACATAACAGGTTTCTTTCTGGTTCTTTTTAACCTCTGGGGTGGCTTCTTTCAGCACCTCTGCTTCTGCTGTTGTATAAATATACAACCTTTATGGAAAGCAAAGAACTTTGTGGTATCAAGACCTGTAAATATTTGTCTGGGATTCATACTTCTGTTTAACTTTGAGTATGTCCAGCAAAGTAAATCTCTTAAAAGGTGAAACATATTTGTTTGGGATTTGCATATTTTAGCTGGGTTGCTTCAGGGAGGCTATGTAGGGGCTTGATATACAAACCCATTGAAGTCAATAGGGCTATTTCCATTGACTTTCAGTAGCTTTGGATCAATCCTTATCTTCTATCAGTAATCAGTTGCCACTAGATGATTAGTGTAGTGGTAATGATGATGATTGTAAATTACTGCTGTTTATAATAAATTACTGCCACTCAAGCTAGTAACTGTAGATAAAATGAAAAATTTTATTGCAAAATACAGGAAGATGACTGAGATCAAGGGCTAAATCTGCAAGGGTAGGTTGGTACCTAACGTCCATATTAGGCATCAAATTCCAACTCAGGTGCTGCCCACCCCATCCGAATTCCCTACTCCACATTTGTTCTTCTGGTAAAGTCCCTCCTTCAGGAAGGGCCATGTGTAAAGGCATACAAGTCCTGACACTGACAAAAGGCTTTGTGCCTTTCCTGCCTTGTCTGTCTCTCGTGGTGTTCTCAAAGAATGCCTTCTTGTTCAAGTCTTGAACAAAAGGCAGCTGAGAGATTTCTTTGTGCTGCACAGTACACTCAGTAGGTCAGTGATTAGGGCACTTACCTGAGTTCTTTTAAATATTTAAATATTTAGTAGAGCAGGACTTGGACTTAATTTTGTCCAAAAACAAATACTTTTGTATACAAAGTAGGACCGCTTGAACAGGAGAGACTGAGAATACCTACCCCAGAATACTTAGTAGTAGGGTAGGCCACCCATTTACCTTTGAGGGACAGAACTTGGGTGTCATGTCTCTCTCCAGTATTTCCTACTGGTTGTTTTATGCAGCTTCCCACTCAGAATGTGGACTTACCCATTCTCACCTACCTAATCCTCTCCAGACATTGTGTAGAAAGCCTAGATACCTAACTCAGGTTTGGCTGGTGGAAGGACCTGAATGTTAGGTGTTGCAACAGTGAGTATTGCAATGCTCAAGTCCTCCTGTGAATTTAACAGCAAGTGCTCCCATGTAAATCACTGGTCTTTCCATTTGGATATGCAAAGATATTGTCTGACTGTATAGACTAGTATGTCGTTCTGGGAGACGATATGGATGCTTAAACGTTTGTGATGGATCAGTCCTACTGAAAAAAGGCAATGAAATTATTCCTTCCTGTATTCTTTAAAGACAGGTTAATAAACATGCTAATGTGTGCTATACTTATTATTATTTCTGCATAATAAAAATTGAATTTTAAATGTTTTATTTGCAATTCTTGCATTTAATTTTTCCCGTCATTTTTGATATACCAAATTGCATGCGAGTTTTTGTTAATGCATTTTCTTTGAATAATTTCATGAAAAATTTGTTATTCATTAAATTACAACTCATAAATACAGCAAACTTATAAAAGCTTGACAGGAGATTAAGATTTGGAAATAAGGTTTGGATATATATTGAACATATTTTCTTCCAAACAGTATTAAAGGGATTTTTTAAAAGGAAGCAAGATAGCATTTGCATTGGAAGATTTTGTTGAGATTTGGGTCTGAATTGGGCTGGACTGGATTAGCCAGCATTCTGCCTAGGCCAAGCTTTGTAAACTCAACTCCCAATGTACATGATGATATTGCAACTTTTCTTCTTTATGTGTTTACCTAAATACAGGTTTTATGCACCTTTTTTTTTCAAATACAAAAATCATTGGAGCATGATTCCTGTAGCTTATGGCTTTGTACCATGTGGTTTGGTTGCATTATATGGTATAAAATTTAGAAATTTAGTATCCTGAATCTCATTTTTAAAGTGATCAAGGATTTGTCTGTAGAGAGTGTTATCTGCAGTAAATACACATTGAAATAATCTACATCTCTTGTAATAACTTTTTTAGAGTGTATTAAATGCCGATATAATGCCTACTCTGTACTACTTTTGGGGGTGTACTAATCATGTCTTAAAGTAGTTCAGACTACTGTTCATTTGTAATAGCTTGGCAGTCTTACAGGTGCAGAGCTAGGTAACTAAGTTAGTCTGAAATCAGGCAGAGGGCAGGGTAGATTTGCATCTTTTAGACTAACTAAATCAGAGATGTATGGCATGAGCATTCATGAACCTGAGCTCACTTCAGCAGATGCTGTGAAGTGTTGTTCATAGAGCAGTAATAGAGAGTGATGTGAATACAAAAGATAGGGAAGGTAGGGAGGGAAGGGAGAGTGCGGTGCTTGTAGAGACAAACAAGCAGTAAACTCATAAGGACAAAGGGGTCATAAAAGCTAGTCCAGGTAATAGGATAGGAACCTATAGCTTCTGTTTAGACCATGCTGAACACAGTCCAGTCTATGAATGAGTTTTTGATCCTCAGTCTCAATTTGCTTTTAAAATTTTGCTGCTAACACCAACAATTGAATGTCCAGGAAGTTTAAAGTGTTCTGCCACAGGTTGTATGTCTTCCACCCCAGACTGCTTTGGATCATTCTAGACCTACTGGTTAGTTTATCTGTGTGTTTTCCCAACAGATCTACCACTTACTTCCTCTAGGACTCCAGAGAAGGTACCCATTTTGAAAAGAAAAGCCCAATATTTTCTATTTTCTGCTGCCTCTCTTTCCAGAACAAGCTATCACCCCCATTGATGATCGTCAGTCATGGGAAGTATCCCAGGAAATATCTCTGATACCAATTAAGTCATGATTTTCTTTACATGCTAGACTATCTTCCTGTTCCTTCCCTATGGTCTTTCCATTGATACTTGGGCATCAAAGATAACTGCCTTCCTGTTTTACCTCTTGCACTTCTTAACCCTATTATGGTTTCCCATCTTCAGAGCTTAACCTCTTTGCCTTGGTCAGTGCTCATCTTTCATAGCATTGTACTGTAGCACTGATAATGCAGCATTTTCATAACTGAATGAGGTATGGACACCACAACATTTCATTATTGTATGTTGAGAGATATTTTATAACATTCTGTCTTCTTGTGGTTCTCATTCTTCCATCTTAACTGCACCCAAAGCCTTGGTCAGATGTTATGGTTCTCAGTCTCTGTTATGGATCCCATTCATGCACAGTAATCCTTTTACAGAACATCAGCGTGCTGTCAAAGAGGCCAAAGTCCTCTGATAAGGGAGGCCCAAGATCAAAAATACCTATTGCCATGACAAGACTTTTATGTGTTGTCCAACAGACAACTCAAAGATGTTTCCTCTTTCTATCTTGTCTGACTCCTTCCAGACTGGCTGCCTGCTGTGGCAACACTCCTCCATTCTTCTCCTGCAAGTGGGCAACTGCTTACCCTTCTTCAGCAGCACACATTTAAATATATCTTGTCATGAAAGTAAATGTGTTGAGCAGTGTAACAAGTATGCACATGTATGGCAAAATTAGTTTGTCATATAGTTTCTCAGTGCTCTACTTTCATAGCGTTGCACTAAAACGCTGATAACTTAGTATTTCATAATTCTGCAAGCATTTTATAACTCAAGTGTACTCCATAGCATGTTAAGAGATGTTTCATAATACAGAATCATAGAATAATAGAAAAGTAGGTCTGGAAAGGACCTCTAGAAGTCATCTAGTCCAACCCACTACCTGAGCCAAACCATCCATGCCTAACTTATTACTAAAACTGCACAGGCAACCCTGCCGCACAACCACAAAGCATAGCATCCTAGCCTGCCACAAGTAAAAGAGGGGGACAGTGATGGCCAATGTCATGCTGTTGTAAAGCTGTTAAAATACTTGAGAGATTCAAGGAAGAGGTTCACACCCTCCATAACAGAGGAAGGCAAAAGCCCCATGTCTATATCAGTATAACCATGGAGTAAAGCTTCTTCCTGACCCCATATGTGGCAATAGCTCTGACCCTGATTAAAGGGGCAAGACCCTCTAGCCAGGAATTTCCAGGTTTTGGTCCCAGCAAGAGCACTGGCACACCCAGTCAAAATCTTCACAGCTGGCTTCAGTCAGCACTCAGTGCTTCTGAGGAAGGTAGATAGCATTTGTGCAGCACATCTAATTAGTTTCAGATACACATGAAAATGCATGGAGATAGTAAGGCATCAATAAGGCAAAAGACAAAGGAATTGTTAACACCTAACATTCAGAACAATCATTACAAAACTTCACTTTCCTTCCTTCCTGGTGACACTGATCAGCAACATGTCCTCTAAAGTAAGAACTCACCGCAGAGGTGCACAGGCAGTGATTAACCTGGAGGAGCTGAGGAGGGTGGGTTGCAGAGTCCAACTAACCCATTTCCTCACAGTGCTATTAACCATTTAATTAACATGATTTTATATATGTAAGTTCACTTTGTTCACTCTTATTGGTTATCTCCTTGTGGCCTTTGTTCAGGAAAGGCACTAAAGCATGTTACTGAAGTCCAGCACATACTTAAATACTTTGTGCAGTCTGGGCCAAAATTAACTAAAAAACCCACATTCCCATAATTGCCATAAAGAGGTGTTTGAGGTACTAAATGTATTCCTTGTATACGGGGCGGGGGACGGTGTTGGCTTCTTGGAAAGTGAATGTGTTTAAGTCTAAAGATGCCATTTCTTTCATGGTGACCACTGTAAATTCATTTTACAAACCAGCGTGACATTGGCTTAACTATCATCACTAGGTGCAACTCAGCAGAGAAGTCATAAACTAAATCAGGGCTGTCCAGCTTCTCAACTGCTGGGGACTGCATTCTCTGGGGATTGAAGGTGTATGGCCACATCAAGTGCATCACGCAGATGCTCCCTCTCCCCGCCCCACTGCACAGTGCAGGCACTCCCCCCATTGTTGAGCCAAATGAGTGCATTCCCTGTGCATCACCACCACTATACGGTGGCCCTGATTCCCTGTCCCCCACCTCACCAGGCCTGACCCTGAACTTTTCCTTAGCTTCCCACCCTGCCTTATAGTTTCATAGTTTGTAGGGTTCGAAGGGACCTGGCAGATAGTTTCATAGTTTCTAGGGTCGGAAGGGACCTGA
>NW_017729022.1:141193079-141195319 GCF_001723915.1 Gavialis gangeticus
AGTTGCAGGAAGTGCAAGTAGAGGAGGAAAGGGGAGCCTGGAGACTCTGGATGCTATTGCAGCTGGAGCAGTTTGGGGAATGGCAGCACATTAATGCCTCACAGGTCTCATGCAGCTGGTTTTCCAGGAGTTCCACAGCCCTGAAATGGTTGATATTGAAGATTGGTTGACTGGAGTCAACTACCAGTTTTTAGCCTTATTCTAAACCACTGAATTTATTCCACTGATTGCATTTGGCTGGGTCCCCATGGAGTAGGGTAGAGCCATACTGATATAAAGCATTACGAAGAGGCTAGTGCTTCCAGTATTTGTTCTTTATCCCAGAATGCTTTAATGTTTAGTGCTGTAAGCTTATTGCTTTTCACCAGCTCGAGGATACAGCAACGCTTTCTCTTAGAAGCAGAGCTGTTAAATGTTAGTTGATAACTTTCATTTACCCCACCTTTTAATTAAAATGAGAAACGTTTTATTGTGACAGTGGCAACTACATTTCCTTCTTTGAAACTGATTTTTTTTATTGATCTCAAATATATTATTAAGATATTCTTGTATACAGAAAAAGGTAGAAATGTGGAAATTATGAAGAATAAAGTCTTCTGTCCATAAGCCAAATATTGTACTGTGTTGACAACCCTGCTGTGAATTCCCCATTACTGCTCTGCCAATAATTTCATCCTGGCATCTAGACTAAATTACCTCCCTAGGAGTAGGAAGAAATTTAGTTGACATGCTATTTTAAACATGGGTCTCTCCTGAGTGAATAGAAGCTGTATCATATTTTGCAAAATTTTGTCTTCAGGTTATATGCTATGATCATCTCTCTATGAGGGAGTAAACAGAGTTCATCTAAGTTATGGCCACAGAGACCGTTTAGAGTTGTATTCAGATGTAACTAGATAGGATTTTATACTGCCTGAAGCTCCATTCAGAAGTATTTTCAGATGCATGATAGAAATAGAAAGCAAAATAATATTTGTAGGTACATCAGAAAGTAATTTAAAAATATACATTGAAAATTCTGCACCTCACAAAAGTCACTGTGCTAACTAGGCTAAAAGCAAAATTATGTTCAGTTCATGGAAATGAAAGAATGTGATGAGTGGCTAAAACACACCCTATGGAAATGAGGTTTCTCTAATCTCTCTTTCTCTCCTTAGAGTTGTAAGGAAAATCCATTCACTCAGCTCTTGCAGTTTTCTTCCTATCCACAGACAGCTCCTGTAGCCCTAATTAACATAACTGTAATGCTTGACCACAAGAGGCAGTGAAGCATTCCATGAGATTGCTTTGGCCCATCCACTGACTTAATTACCGGGATCAAGGCCTTAAATTAATTCTGTCTTGCTTGACTTTGGTATCAGCCAACTACTTTTCACAAAGGTGCTAAATCTGCTCAGGCATTTGGGGAGTTGGAGGCTAGTACTATCTCTGTTTGTTATAAAGAAGATATTGAGTTGGCTACATCTCTGTCTGCAGCATGCCAGCCTTCTGACTGTTCACATAGGTTGGTTTCCTTTTGCTCATTCCATGTGGCCTACAGGGTCCAAGCATTGCTGTATAGAGGAAATGAGAAAGAAGCAACACTTGTTTGAAATGACTGTCCACGTCATTTTCCAAATGTAGAGTGCAGTGGATTTTAGTGAGCTATAATCATTCTCTATTCTGCCTCCCAGTTCACTGATACAAGGTATGTTGTACACTTCAGCCTGAGTTCTGTAACCATACTTGTTATTTCTACTCTATTTCTCATTTTCTTAACAGGCTGATTCATTGTGATTTATTGGATATAAACTACAAGGCTAAGTATTTTCTGAGCTGTAAGTTGTAATTGTTGTAAGCAGAAGTTATTAGCTATAATTCTATTCTACTGTATTTTATTTAAGAATTTTTAGAGAAGGGAACATAGCTTTTCTGTTAGACATCTCCTTTCTTAATCATCATTCCCTAATTAATTCCCTGGTTAAATATAAAGCAAGCATTAGCCTTGAATAATGTCTTCCTGTATGACTAAATAAAGAATTCCTTTCCTCTGCACAATGAATCATGTTGGCTGGGGATCTGGAGCAAGCTTGAGGATAGATTTCTGAGACTTTGTCCATCTGAGCTGTATTCAGTGTAGGTCCAGAGGTGAGAGGCATCACATACTAAGTGCAACCAAAGAAGTTGATGTCCCTTTTATGACCATTTCTATAGTAAGGCTTTGGTTCTTTCCAGCAGAGACAAAATCGTTTGACCCATAA
>NW_017729022.1:141200319-141200859 GCF_001723915.1 Gavialis gangeticus
GGTGAGAGGCATCACATACTAAGTGCAACCAAAGAAGTTGATGTCCCTTTTATGACCATTTCTATAGTAAGGCTTTGGTTCTTTCCAGCAGAGACAAAATCGTTTGACCCATAAAGAGACATATCTTCAGGTATTCAGTGGACATGTCTACACGTTCATTAATAGTTACTGCGCATTAAGTTTAGTACCTGGTTAACTTGTACTTGTGCTACTTTGCAGTTGTGCTGGTGCATGGGGTTTTATTGATGCTTACTGTGCAGTAGCCTAAAACTACTGTGCAGCAACATATTAGCGCAGTTTTTGCCTGGCATGCTACTGCATAGTGTTATTAGGCTACTGTGCACTTAGCTTCTCATGTAGACACACCCAACAAATTGTAATATAAACTATAATCATGCTTTATTTGGGGCATATGCTAGCACAGCTTAGGTTATGTCTTTTTCTAGTAGAGGAAGAAGGGCTTACGTCTAGTATAGGCTCATGGCGGGTTTTTTTTTTTAGCTTGAATTGTTGGAGACAGTTGTAGTGTTGTCATAAAGG
>NW_017729022.1:141200870-141203242 GCF_001723915.1 Gavialis gangeticus
CTTGAATTGTTGGAGACAGTTGTAGTGTTGTCATAAAGGTCTTACACTCAAATCTTGCTAATGACCCAAGAAAAGGATTGTTCTGCAGTCTTATTAAAAGGGACCTACTTAACTCATGGTGGGACAAAACCTTTTCGTGGCTTTGTCTTGGCACAAATAGACCATTTTATGGAGGCCCCACCTCTCAGTGCTGAATGGCAGAGAGGCCCTGGGAGGGAGAAGGGATGAGGGGGCAGCTGCCATCTTGGCTGCTGGATGCCCTTTATCTAGCCCTGCCTCTCAGCGCTAATTGGCAGAGAGGCCCCAGGTGGTGAGGAGAGAGGAGGAGGAGTTGACATCTTGTCTGCTGTGCCCTTCATGCTGCCTTGTCAGCTGATGTCTTCCCTTCCTGGGTGGTGCTTTAAAGTACATTCCTACTTATCAAAGGGGAAGTGAGAAAAGCACATTAAGTAACATTATAAGAAAACTTCTATTAGTCAATTGTCCTAACAGGTCAGATCACAGAATAACTTCATAATAATCTGTAGGAGAAATTTCAGCTCTGTGATTTCAGCTGTTGTGTATGGATTGACCACTATTTTGGAAGGAGAATGTGATTCAATTCCTAGAGCTCATTTAATTGGAACTGAAGCTTCTCTTACAGATTACTGCCCAATTACTGTTACTTACGCTAGTATTTTTTTTTTTGTAATGATATGCATGGGTTCCCAGTGAGTTGGTCTCCTGAAGTGTAGCTTTGGTACCAAGGCTAGCCAGTTCCTAATCCAGGCACTACAACTTTCTTCTTTTAGGGTTTAGCAGAGAAACCCCACTTTGCAGCATTCAGAAGCCACCTTTTACAGTGTCTAGGTTTTTCAGCATTTCCATACGTCCTTGGCCCTTTTTCCTACTACCTTAGGACAAAAATGATGACATCAGACATTACAAATGAGCAAATTTTACTCTCTTCCTTAACAGTTGAAGTACACACACACACACACATGTGCACACACACATGCACATGTGGTGTATGTTTTGAATGTCTGGCAGTTCCCTTTCCATTCGTCATTGCAATGTTTATGACAAACTGCTCTTATTTGCATTAGTTCATTAAAAAACCTTTCACTTCTTATGTTTTATTGTGATAGCATAATCTGTCTAATATTTTGCTGCAAAAATAATGTAATTGTTTTCCAGATTACAAACCAAAAATGGAATGGTACAGCTACTGTAATGGCTGTTAATGTTTGCAATGTCTGTGTCTCTATACTAGTAAACATTTAAACAGCTGGTGATATAGAAACTGTAACACGTTTATGAGAGTATTTAAAAGAAGGAATCATCATTATTTCATTGCCATGAGCTCGCTTATGAAATTCCTGAATTTATTGCTAATTTTTACTTCAAGTGTTTTATATAATACTTGAATGTTTCTATATAGAATATATGTTTATGCATGTATGTAATGTTTGCATAATTTTCATCTGGTGGATTTGTTTGGTGAAGCATATGTCAGTTTTGGAACTTATGTTTGTGTCATGATTCTATTAACTTGGGGGCTTCAAGGTTTTCCCTTTAAAAATCATATGTACTTTTTCATTTTTACAGCTGTGTTTTCCTTGGCTATTACAGCATACATGGAAACCATAAATCTGAAAGTATAAAGAGTTAGTAATAGAAAACTATGGCGCCTGTTGCATAAGGCATTTCATTATAACACAGTGTTTGGTTTTATCAAAGTTTGGAGAATACAAAAGTAACAGGAAAAGTATCATATTTGAAGATTACACTTCAAATTTGGTCTGGTCATTTACTGTTTTTTATATTTTTAACGCTTGAACTGTATCCATGTTTAGTGTTAACGTCCTTTTGTTAGATCTAGGTGATAACATGAAGCCCTCTTTAAACATGTTTGTACTATAACCACTGTAACTTTGCTTGACTGATATTCTTTGATACCAAATGTGTAATTCTTCTGTGAACAGATACAGAATAGGGCACTGTTTTATGTCAATGTAATTTCATTCTTCTACCTAGCGCTACATTCAACATACCTTCTACCTCTCATCTTGAGCAACTGCCCTCCCCATACCCCTAGTTATACTTGTCTTCTTTAGTAGGAAACACCATATATCAGGCTAGTAACAGTATTCAAAAAGAAGATGCAGCACTTCTCAAGGCTTCATTTTAATGAGAGAAATATATTGACTACCTCGTTTACCAGTAAAAGAAACTTTAGGGCACTAAATGTGACCTTCCATTTCCACCATCAGTAGTAGCTAATGTAAGTGATAATCTGTTCTAGTTTTCCCAGTTTCCTAGCTACTAAGGAAGTCAAGCCTTAACACCCTCATAAATTCATAGATTCATAGATGTTAGGGTCGGAAGGGACC
>NW_017729022.1:141204624-141242197 GCF_001723915.1 Gavialis gangeticus
AATATTCTTGCCAGTGGCTGTGCAATGACATCAGCCAGTACCCTTGGATGGAGCTCATTTGGGCCTGCCAACTTAAACGCATCCAGTCCTTTCAAGTGACTCTGCACTATCTCAGAGTCAACGCTTGGTGGTCTGGCACCCTGCTGTTGTCTCTCTACGATCCCATTGTGAGACTTGTCTTGCCCCTTGTTTAGGAACACTGAGGCAAAGAACTCATTGAGGAGTTCAGCCTTGTCCCCCCTGTCTGTCACTAATTGCTTTTGCCTGTTCATTAGTGGTCCTATACTGCCCTGGGTCTTCCTTTTACTCCCTATATATCTGAAAAACAATTTTTTGTTATCCTTAACTTGGGATGCCATCCTCAGCTCCATGGTAGCTTAGGCAATATAGCTTTGCTCTATATTTTAATTATATGAGTTACGCTTGGAAAAGGTTAAGATGGAACCTGGGCTTGAAAGTCCATAAAAAATACTACCCAGAAAAGGGTGTTGAAGGATTTCAGTATTCCTGCAGCTTGGAGATGGCTGGTGCAGTCCTAGAATGTGAGTAGTGCTGCTTGGGTTGGAGATAAGAATGTGATGCCTAGAAAATGTAGTGCTTTGGAAGGGCTCAGTTGGAGACTTGGGGCATTTATAGATGTGCTTTGTCAGGCAGAGGGCGGGGAACTTTAATTTGCAAGCCAAGCTAATTAAAAGTGCCTGAGCATCCCATGTATCAGCATCCCCACGCTGAAAAAATGGTAGCAAGGAGGTTTGAACTAAAGCTCATTCAATGAGCTTTAGTTCAAAGTACCCCAACACCATTGTTTAGTGTGGGGATGCTGATACATGTGATGCTGGAGGCTGCTGGAGAGCACTAAATTTTGCACTAGATGTACAGCGCGTTGGAGTGGCTTCCCTGCATGTGCCTAAGTGCCTTAGAGAGCATATAATAAAGTTGGCTACTGAAGAGAAAAGCAAGGGAAATGCTGGCTGCCTCATCCTTGAAGGTGAACGACTGCATTTCAAGTAGGGAGCATCTCTCACACACGCCTGGATCAAGAAGGATAGATCTGAGAGAAATTGTCATAACTTTCTGAGCTGGAAGAGTTACTGATTTATTTTGCATGCAAATTAAGGCACTTTAAGAGATTGACAACATCTCTTTGAAACAATGTATCTTGCTCATATGATGTCATTATTTTTCTCAGGAATGGTTGTTCCCAGCAGTAACAGAATTGGGTAGTGCAAGGCACCAGAACTGAGAAAAGCTCACCCATGCTGTCGCTCTTCAAGCTTTTAGCATTTAGAAGCATAAGAAGTCCTAATTTGGAGTTTGCATTCAAAATTACAATGGTTAACACTCACTGATGGATGTATCCTGCATATATTTGTTTAATCCTCTTTTGAACCTTGTTAATGTAAAGTGCTAATTTCGACAACATCTAGTAGCAGCGTGTTCCAAAAGTTAGTTGCATACCGTATGGCAAAAGCTTTATTTTCTGAAATTTAAATTTATTTCCTAATAATTTCCTGATGTGTCCCCTAGTTCTGGTATTGTGAGAGCAGGGTAGTGGGACCCAGTTGGTTGGGTAATAGGAACAATAAGACTGAGTAAGGAAATGACAAGGGTACAAGGAGAGGGGAACTAGCTGAACAAGCAGATGTGAGGCCTGGATATATGATGTTTACTACAGAGTAATTCTCCTTTACTTCAGTGTTTCTCAACCTTTTAGACTCAAGGCAACCCTCGGTAGACTCAAAGCATCTCACAGAAAATGCCAGATTTTAGTATTTACTCATTTTTGGATTACAGAAAAATAATAGAGCAATTATTCTGTTTTAAAGACTTTTTAAGACAACAACAGGTCATAATGTTTTTAACATTATGGATTCTTATTTGAAGTCTTTGGGTTTCTCTTGTGAATTGTGTTTCCACACTTAAAAATCCTAACATCACATGGCACCCCACAGCAACATTTGAAAGGATCTTGGTTGAGAATCACTGCTTTACACCATGTAATAAATGAGACACAGGGTATACACTGGTGTTACTTATCTTAATTTGGCATACAGACACCATGGGGGAAAATATCTGTAACAATACACTGGTTTAAGTTACAATGGTATAGGAATCCTATGTCCTCATTTACCCTGGGATAGCAGCTAGCCAAATGCAAGCAGCTAGCTCCCCTACTTGTAATAGTGCCTAATGCAGTATTATTAGTTAGTGGGATAACTAGTCATCATGCCAGATACTGATGTAATTTGTATTAGCATTCAGAAAAAAAAGTAAAGTATAGTAGTGTGAATTTGATGCGTGTCTAACCCTTAAGGTGAGCAACCAGTCAGATGGGGAATGGGACAAACTAGTAAAAGGTAGACTGGTCAAAGGGCTGAGAATATTGGGAGAGAACTGGGGTTTGGGGGTTTGAGTATTGCACGGTAAATTTGACATATGGCCATACGTTGAATGATAGGAATATATATAACGTTAGTATGAAGATGAAGGTTATAAAGTATTTACTTCAATGTAAGATGAGTATTTTCCCCCAATCAACCTGGGGGAAAAAACTCCTTGTCTTACATTTGCATACAAGGAAACCTTGTTAAATACATAGTCTATCTACTGTAAAAAGCAGTATATGCTCAGTAATGGAAACCAGATATGAAGTTGATTAAATGCAGCCAACACTGAGCATGACTATTAAACATATGGCCCATAATGGGTAAATATATTGGGAACCTATTACAAGGTTATTGCAACCCATCTAAATAAGGTCTGTGAGAATGACTATTGCGCTCAGTCCCCTTCAGTGCCGGTTCTTTTTAAAGTCATAGTGAGCTACTACATTGAATATATTTCGACTACTACTTCACTCCCACAGCTTAGCAGTGCCTTTCTTTCCCATTTCCAGTGATTCCTGTTTATTCACCAGCCTTAAATGCCCAGAAAACGTCACAAAATGGGACATCAAGCAGTTCACTCAGAATCCTTCTGTTGCATTCTCTCTCAGCCTGTCACATATTATTAGTATAGGCCTGCTGTTCATGAAGTGGACCTGAACCAGGTTGCATATACATTTTTGGAGGATACCAGGAGTCGTGACAAGAACACCCAGTTCCACTCATGATTGTGGAGCTAATTAGCACATGGATCTTTTTCGGGAAGTATCTGGAGGACACCCACATACTTAGCAGTGCTGAACTGTGGGGTCATAGCTTGAAATGCTGTTAACTGCGCTGGGGCCCAGGCCAATGAATTATATTGTAAATCATGAGCCTTTTGGCTTTGGTCTAATATCATGCATAATTTGTACTATGTATGAGCTGGTACCAAGTGTTGCTTATGTAGTACCTGAGCTAAAACTTGCAGCAGTTTTGAAAAAGATAAAAATGCATCCATTCGGGTTGAACTAACTCTATAGGTACCCATAGTATAATTAGCCTATATGTGAATTATTTCAGGCATGTTTATTTCAAAGTCGGTCTTTTCAAATTTGTTCCTCTCTTTCATGTGCTCAGGGACAGCAGGGTCTGACAGTAAAGGGGTGTGTTTGGGGGTGAGGGGGCTTCAGGGAGAAGAAGTTGGGGCAGAGGGTAAAGGGCCCAACTTGCACCCCAGATTTATTTTCATTGCTGTAGCACTGGGATGGGGAAAATTTCAAGGCAGACTTCCAGTAATTAGATTCTATACCTGGAAAATTATAACAAATTTATACATTTTTCATACATAGAATTTAAGTATCATGGGGTGGGGGGAGAGGGTTTACCTTATATTCAGAGCGTCATCTTATATATGAGTAAATACAGTAAATTGTTCTCTACATCTATTAGGCTAGGACAAGAAGTAGCAGGCTTAAATTACAACAACGGAGAGTTAGGTTCGGTATCAGGAAAAATGTTTTCAGTGGAAGGAAAGTTGGTTGCTGAGGACAGTCATTACTGGAGGCATTTAGGAACAGGATGGACAGGTATCTTCCAGAAGTTGTTTAGGCATAGCCTATCTTGCCTTTGGAGGATGGGACTAGATACCTTGTGAGGTCCTTTTTATCCTTATTTTCTATGATTCTATGACTTCGATTCCAGTTTAAGTTCCTATTGATTATTTCTGCAGTGGTGATGGTAGGCTTCAGTTTGTAGCATGCATAATCTCAGACAACACATCAGCCTGTTTCTGACAACATAAGATACAATACTTTTCTGTACAAAGTAGAATAGTTATGTAGTCATTCACAAAGGATCTAAACTAAAAAGGGAACTGTAGGTTAGTTACCCCAGGAGTCAGAACTTATCTGCATATTACTAATTTGCTATTTAACTTTAAAGAGCCAGAGGGTATTTGAAGGTACTAGTACATCTCAATAGTTCACTTTTGGCACACATGCTTGCAAATGTTTGTCTGTAATTCCCAGTCTCAGTGCTGAATTATGGTTTAGACAGTGGATACCACAAGGCTGCCCCTGTTCCTCAGCTTCTCATCCATCGTGTCCAATGTGCTGGGACATGTGATAGGTGAGCTTGTATTCCACCTGTCACAGTCTTACTCAAGATGAATGCACATTTTTGATTCACCTTGCACATAAACCCCTTGATTTATGTGTGGCTTTACTATTTCTTTGCTGTTTACATCCCTCCATCTCTAATTGCTGTTGCTATGGTACATCATTGTTATAAAACTTTAGTTATGCATCACAGTTCAATTGATGGGATAGAGGGTCCTGTTGAATATGTGGATTTTTGCTTTATATATTTACGTGTTTATCTGTTTCTCCTGAAAGCAAATCTATGACATTTCTTCCTCTTTGCTAAGGTTTTGGGGGGTTTTTTATGTAATATACATTGAA
Source organism: Gavialis gangeticus (assembly GCF_001723915.1). Lineage (NCBI taxonomy): Eukaryota > Metazoa > Chordata > Crocodylia > Gavialidae > Gavialis > Gavialis gangeticus. Next base: position 141,209,450 of record NW_017729022.1, read on the forward strand.
ATTCCTTGAGCTGCACACAACTCTGAAAGCCAGAAGAATGGTCGGGGGGGGAATGGGAAGGGGAGGAAGGGTTAATACTAAATCTTTTGTTTATATGTAAAATTGTTCCTGGGGAAAACAAATTGTTGGCAACAGTGGATGTCTATGGCTTACAGGAACAACATGCTGCAAAAGTCCCAGATGTTTTGATAATAGTATATTTGTAAGAGAAGAAAATGGGATGGCTGAAGTCCACAAGCCAGTCACCTGCTTCCTGAAATCAAACACTAATCATGATTAATTTAATTTCCTCTCTGAATTTTTAGAGAATAGTAGTGTTGAGCTCATCTATATATTAATATTAATATATATTATTTAATATTATTAATTATTTAATATTATATTATATTATATTATTTAATATTATTTAATATTAATATATATTAATATATTAAGTATAATTAATATTATATTATGTTATTTAATATAATTATTTAATACTATTTAATATCAATATATAAATACATTAATTAACATTAATTAATTAATATTAGCATTGATTAATTGATTAATAGTAACATTAATTAATTAATTAATATTAATTATTAATTATCAATATTGATTAATTAACTAATTTATATTAATTAATATTATGTTATAGTGATATTGGTGTTATTAGTATTAATATTATTAATATATTAATATATTAATGGTAGTGTTGAGCTCATCTATATATTAAGGGGCCATCAACCCAGATGATTAATACAGATTGTTTTTTTTATAACAATTCTAGATTATGATTTTAGATCATTGGTAAACATTTGCTAAAGTTCCTTTTTTATCTTGAGTTTCTGCTGAAAGATATCATGGTAACCACAAGTTTTTATGTGACCCTCTCAGCTATACTGTTGGTCCAGCAAAAAAAAAAAAAAAATCACCCACAAAATCCTGCATTTTTCTGGACCATCATGGCTACATCGTCTAAACATTTTGCTAATTCTTTCACTTTTGTAATCACTAGAGATTATAAAAAAGACTAGATAAACTACATCCATTTGTTCCTTGGAGCAATATACCTATGAGATGTGAGATCATAACATTGTTTTGGGGGCACTTTCATTACTTTTAGTTAAGATGGGTCTTTTGGTGATTTCAGCCCAATATCATAGAATCTTTTATCACAATCTCTTACCTAACTACAATCATCTTCTTAGTAGCTTCCCCCTTGCATTATTCCATAGATAATAGATGTCTACTTTTATTTTTATCATCCAACCCAGTTTTCTGGAGGCGAAGGTGCTTTTTTTCTTATGGTAAATAAAATACCATAAGTCTGGCCGGAATCTGGTATTCTGCCCTTCCCTTGTCTTGCAGCCACTACAAAGTGTATGCATCTGGCAGTGATTGTTCTGCTAATCCATCCTGTCTACCTGCTGGTTTTGGGGTCCTTCTTCCCTGTGAATATTTGGATGGTTTGATTCTAGTGCTGCTTATAGTTTCCTTAATTGACAAAAGTGAACCTAAAACAATGTGGTGTCAGGTTCATTGCTGCGCATTTCTAAATAACATGCTTAAGACTAGCTAGAGTGCTGTTAGCATTACTTTACTTCTCACTGGGTATGTCAACACATGCTATTAAGGTGAAGCAATATATTCTAGTACTTAGTGCAACAGAATTGATTGCTACTGGGTGCTGTGTTTACATGTGCACCTGGCACCAGAGCATGTGAAGCTGGGTTGGAGCACCTGGCTAGCAAGGGACCCAGGGGATCAGTCTGCCAGCCTGGGGTTGCTCCAACCCGGCTCAGTGTGCTGCAATGGGGCTGGCTGGGGCACGAGAGTGCTCCATCCAGTGTGGGGCTAGCTTCTGCACTGAAGCACCCTCATGCCTCAGCCAGCCCCATCAGTGTCTACATGTGCGGTGTTACAGAGTTAAAAACTCCACAGGAGGGTAGTACTTGTATTTACAAGTACTGCCCTCCTGCAGAGTTAATTAGTTTCCTGTGGCTGAATAGGGGTACAGGTATAGATGCGAGACATTTACTGAGGAGCTGATTAGTCTACTCCGTAGTAAACATTTAGTGTAGATGTGCCCATTGGATGCATCTACATGTATCGTGATTTCAAAGCATTAGACTCTGGAGCAGTTTGAGCTGAAATAAACTACTCCCAGGCACAGCATCTACATGTGCACCCAGGACTGCAGCAATGTGAGCTGGAGTGGAACGGTTTATGCCAGAGCCGCTCCTGCCCTGCTCGGCCCAGGCTGGCAGGGAGCATAGGGGATCAGGTCAGGCTCTGGGTGGTGGCATCAGGCAGCAGAGGGGCTGCCTGGGGAATGAGGGTGCTGAAAGTACAGAGCTGTGTGGCTAGGTGGCAGGCAGGAGTCTGGCTGCCAGCTGCCTGGGCACAATGTATGCCCGCAGTCAGTGTCTACATGTGCACTTAATCACAGTTAATTACCCCACAGTAAGATAGTATTGTCCTCAGCAGTACTATTTTATGGTGGTATTGATTAGTTTACTGCAGCCTAACAGCATCACACATGTAGACAGTAATGCTTTACTTCACAGCTAATTAGTCTTCTCACAGTTAAGCATGTAAGTAGATGCAGCCACTGAGGAGAAAGCTAGCATTAGCAGTGACAACAATGACCATCCATAGGTTGCGTTTCTCAGTTCCTACAGTGTGTATGAAAATATTGATCTCTGGTATAGTTCTTTTGTCCAGACTTGGAAATTGCATCTTGTAATGGTAATAAGTAGGCATTTAAAATATTCTTAGTTTTGATAAGCATTTGAAAAACAAAAATCCGCTTATTTATTTGTTTGTGTTTTACAGGCATTCCCCTGTATTTCGACAGGAATTTATGGTAAGATGGATTTATTTTATGTTACTATTTAAGAAGTTTTCCCCTCAAAGAATCTGTGGGTCAGTGTTGCTTAAACCTAGATGTTTCTTTGTGTTTTTGCAGATTATTCCCCATTTTGGCTAGTGCATGAGTTTGTATTTATATTGTTGCAACATAGCCCAAAAGCTTTGACCATGACTGGGATCTTGTGAGGTCTGTGATCCAAAGAATTTATAAGCTGAAGCCCTAGTCTTGCACACATTTATTGAAATTTTACATATCTACGACTAGAAACAGACTGAACTAGGTACAGGCAAGTGTTTTTAGAATAGTAGTCTAAGGACATAAAAATACTAAGACAGGAGAAACAGGATAAGTTCAGGAGTGGCCAACGAATGGCATGGGTACTACAAGTGGCATGGGCAGCCTTCATGTTTGACACATAGCAGTTCAGAGAGGGAGCAGAAGGCAGATTAGCAGGTTGGGCAGGGAGCAGAAAACAGAGCAGCAAATTACCCAGGGAGCAAAGGGCAAGGTATAGAAAGCAGAGCAGGAGATCAGGTAGGGAAAGGGGATGAGAGTGGTACCTGGGGAAGGCCCAAGGCTTATTTTGTGGCATGCCTGCCAAGAAGGTTGGCTCCCACTAGTATAAAACATGAAGGCAAAATGGCCAAGAAGATATGAGACAGAGTTAGCCATGTTAGTTTGATGTAAGGCAGAAAGTAGGGTAGAGACTAGTTTCAGAATGTAGTTTCATGTATAAAAAGCAGGAGAGAAAAACATGGAGATTCATATGGGTGGAGCAGGTGTTTTGCCAGGGAATACATTTCAAATCTTGTAAATTGCTTTTTTTTTTAGTCCTTCTAAATTCATGCTGTAAGATAATGTTTTGGGTTATTTTTATGTTAACTTAAGAGTATCAGAGAAGCTAACTTTGCAGCAAATTTTAAGAAAATCAATTAGGAAACAGGCACCACCATAATAAGTGTTTTCTGCTATGTTTGTGCAAACGTAAAACGTATTAAATTGCAATTGTTTTGCCCCTTTAAAACTTGCAGCTTTTTTGACAGTTTAGGACTAATTAGTGCACTATTATGGAGGATAAATGTATTCAGAAGCATGATTTAATTGTGTGGTTTTTATTTTATTTTTTTGGTAAAAGAAAAAGGTAATTTTTTTTATTCCATGCCACCATCTGCATAATACAGAGCAAACTTTTTCTGGGCTGATTGTTGTGAAGGTGGTTAGGCAGAATCAGATTTCAGCTTAGAGCCGAATTGCCCTTAATGCTTTTCTTTTTCTCTTCCAAACTACATTAGTGCTGCTTCATGAGAAGATACGGTTACGGTTTAGAAACATAAGAAATCACTAGATATAGATCTGGATCCAGATAAAGCTTAGTCTTAGTAACCAAACCCCTGGTTTTCAAGCGACAGTCCATACTGATTTTCAGGCATGCATTTTGGATAATGTTCACCTTTTCTTCCTTAAATCTTAACATGGATACTTTTTTGTTATTAGTTTATGAAAACAGGCCAGCTATGATGCATATGTATGAGATTTAGTAGGAAATGAAATGCACAAACAATTACAGTTCATTTTATAAGAGGTGGTGTAGTTAATAGAAAATAAACCTAGCAGGCAAGAAATCTGGTTCCCTCCAAATCAGTGAGAGGAAGTTACAAAGCATCTCCAGATGGAACGTTAAATACCCTTTTTCCCCAGTAATGAGTGCTTTTGGAGATGCTCATTGATTTTTATCTGGCATCCTAAGACACACAGTTCAAGCATTATGTAGTGTAGCAGATGTAATTTTCATATTTATTTGTCATTGTCACTGGTGTATAAGGTAGCAAGCATATTTACCGAGACTGTTTGAGGTTTTTCAAAGGATTGTTTCCCCACCCCCCACTACAAAAGGCTGTCAGTGTTCAACCCCCTGTAGCAGGGCCTGGCCCTAAGGCCAGCTGTGCTGCCCCCAGTAGTCAAACATCTGCTGGCCCACTCCGGCTCCTCAGAGTACCCTTCCTTTTCTACCTAGCCTGTCATGCCTCAATGGAGTTTATAGTATTGTGGAAGACTGTCCCAGAGCCTTGAAGTGAGCCTTTGTCCCTCAGCTGTCTTATGCTTCACATGCCCAGCAGGCACTAGTTTTGCCCTTAAACACTGAATTGCCTTAGGGGCCTCCCCCATAGCCACACCAATGGCTTGTGGGTGTCACTCAGTATCAATTTGGAGGGGACATGACACTTGACCCCTCAGACCTCCAACCTTCCAGCCTTGTCCCTCTTACTCTGGCCGTGCCCCTCAGTTGAGGTCCACAGCCCTGGACCTTGGTTCCTGGGCTCCAGCCCTGGTCTCAACCTCTTGGGCTGTGGGCCCCTCGGTCCTTTGGTCTCACTGTTTCAAAGTTCAGCCTCTCTTGCCCTCTTGGATTCTGGTTTTGCCCTCTCAGGCTTTGGGCTCCATGGCCCTTTCTCTTATGACAGCTCCCTGGGGTCTCTGACCTAGGTAAGGCAGCTCTTGGTCTGCCCAACTCCCCATGGGTCTCTGACCCAGGCAAATTTCTAAGGTAGGTGCTCTTTTGGCTCCCTGTCACACTCCCTAGCTAAGCTGCTTCTTTGCTTTATAATACATGCCTTCCAATTTTCAATTAAAAGCAAGAACAATTGTTTTCCAAAACACATATGTATCCTAACTGCATGCCCTGACTCTCATACAAGACCATCAAAAGGAAAGCAGGTAAGAGTATTTCTTTGTGTCAGATCTGAAATTTGAACAATGTTATCAAGGTGTGACAGGAGCTAGTGTAGTGTGGCATACATTTGTGGACCAAGGCCACTCACAGCACACACCAGTATACTTTTCTTTTCCTATAGTTTGTCAGTTTCTGTCTTGTTCATTGCTAACACATCTCTCTGGAAATTTTCATTGTCCAGGAAAGCAAAGGAACTCATTCAGGTAACTTAGTTGAATAATATCACTTCCCATCTCATAAACTTATTTCTGAGCTGTCATAACAATAAAGATTTTCTCTAGATTATTTGTGAACTTCCTTGTCTACTAATATAGTTGAGGCAAACCTTTGCACAGGTTCATTAGAGGGTTGCTTCGGAATACTCTTTTCTCCTTAGAAAGAAATAGGGAAGAAGCAAGCAAGCCGCCTACTGAGTTTCTGGGCAAAAGCAGATCCCTTTTCATGAGAAAACATTTGATGCAGAAAAAGTCCTTCTTCATCCCAAAACATACTCCCTGTGCTGCAGCACCAGCCCTTTAAAATGCTGAAGGTACCTACATGAACAAGCTAGAGCCCTGAGAAGGCCAGAGGCAGTTGCCATTAAGGCACCATGCCAAGAGTCAAAAGGAAGACTCTGCTTTTCATGTGTTTCTATTTAAAGAGCTCTGGCAACAGTTTCCCTCCTGGGGGAATCTTTGCCTTTCAAGTCAGATGCTTTCAAACAAGGGATTCAAATGTTTAAAAATCAGGTAGAAAAGGCCTGATACTGATTTCATGTAAGTATGTTTGAAAGAGATAAGAATCAGGCCTAAAGGCTGGCTAAATAAAAACTGCATTACCTCCTCCTTAGAAATCTGTGTAATCTCTGATGTGGTGATAAACTGATGATCAGTCCAAGAAATAAAAACCAGAAAAAGCAGAGTAGAGACTCATCCCTCCCTGTATCTTTCTGAGATACTCTAGTCAATTGCAGTATGATTTTAACAGGTGCTTTCCTTATGGCAGAAATATTTGAATTCAGAATCAAAAGTCCTGTGGAAGAAATCCAAAGGTTTGAGTCAGTTTAGTATTACGAATTGCCAGCTAATGAAGTATTTAGCACTAGTGCCCTACTGTTTTCATGTCATCTTCAAAAACAATGGTCTTCTAGATACACTGTACTTAAATTACATTTTGAAGCCAGTAAATGATTCTGATATAATTTCTCCTCTTTAAGGATCAGATGGTGTTTCTCCTTTTTCTTTTTCTACAGAAAAGTTAGTACCAGTTTGAAAATCAAATCAAAGAAAAGCCCTTCTGAGAATAAATTTAGAGAGACATTTTATGTGCTGCAGTAGAAAAAAATGACATTTTGGTTAAAAGAATTGTATTGTATCAGAAGTTTATGTTGTTACCCAGAGTGGGTGCATCTACATGTGTGCTTTACTGCAAAGCTGACTAATTAGCTCTGCAGTAAAGCATCATCGTCTACACATCTGCCCTTATTACAGCACAGTAAATTAATTAACTCTGCTGTGGGATAGTACTGTCCGAGACAAGCACTATTCTACGGCGGAGTAATTACATACACTGAAACACGCACATTAACAGTGACCGAGCTGGCTGTGGCACATGGGTGCTAGTGTGGGGCTGCTAGCTAGCCCCGTGCTGTAGCACTCTTGTGGCCCAGCCAGCCTCCCTGTAGCTCACTGAGCCAGGTCAGAGCAGCCCCAGGCTGGCAGGCTGACCCCCACCTCCTCCGCAGACTTCCTGCCAGCTGGGGCTGCTCCAGCCTGGCTTAATGGGCTGCAGTCCTGAGTGCACATCTAAACACTGTGCCCAGGAGAAATAAACTCTGGTGTGAATTGTGCCAGAGTTTATTACTATGTGCTAATTGCACGTATAGAGGCACCCACTGTGAACAAAAATCAGCATTAAAAAAATCTACTGTATGCATAATTATCACATTGTGATATGTGAGATGCTGTCAAAGGAAAACTCTTAGGAATTTTCCCAGAAAAATCATCTTTGAATGCAGATTGAGTACTGAATATTTTATGTCTATTTTTTTTTAGTAATAGTATGTCTGTTAAAACAGAAAGATAGCAGGGGTCATAGATTCCATGATTTCCATCTCTTTTAAAAAGCATGCAAGATTTCTCATGCTCTTCCCAAGCTTTTTGGGGGCTAAGAGCAGGAGGCTAAGAGCATTTGTGATGGTAAGCAATCAAAGCAATATCACTGGGCACCATCACAGTTGTTAAATTGAAACAGAGGCTGCATACATGGGTGAGGAGGTAGGTATTTTACATATCATGAATTCATACCAGTTCACAGATCCTATGGAAGAAGTTTTAAGGATATTATCTATCTATGCCAATGATCTCAGCCAAGATGCCACAGCACATTGGGGTCCTGTGAGATACTTTTAAGGTTGCCATGGGGTGCCATGCAATATTAGCACTGCTAGCTATGCAAACAAACAGCTATATATGATTCACAAGATAAACCCAAGTAGAAATCCAGATTGTCTAAAACATTCTGCCCTGTGGTGGTCTTTCTGAGTTCTTTGCAATAGAAGAATTGCTCTATTATTTTTCCATAGTGAAGAAATAAGTGAAACCTAAGAGCTGACACTTTCTGATGGGTGCCTTGAGTCTAAGAAGATTGAGGACCACTGATCTATATTGTCCTACTGATACATATCTCACTGCCTTATTAAAATACTATTTCTTGAGGCATCTCTTGCTAGAGACTTAGTTTGCTGTGCTGCATTACAGCAAGGTAAAAAAAATATTTTAATATTGATTAAAGAATAAAGAAGAGGGGGGAAAATCCACACGGAGACCTCATTTTAACAGACTCCTTCCCTCTTCTCCTCTTCCATCTGTCTCTAGATAGCAGTGATACTGTATTGAATCTTAATCCTTGCTTGGACTGTCTCTAAAATACTATCAAATGTCCACTTTGAGGGATGAAAAGAGTGGTAGCTCATTAGTTTTTGTTGCTAGTGTTTCTTTTCTAAGATGGACAGGACAAATGTGTATACGAGGGAAAGAGAGATAAAGAGCAAAATCTGCAGAATATGTCTGATGCTTATACATTGATTGGTGGAAATGCATAGGCACAGTACATATTATGTACCCTTATTAGCCACTTGGAAGCAAGACACACTGTAAAAGTTTGTTTTTAGCATCCTTTTCTGGTTATAGCAAATTCTGCAAAGTTAGATTTGTTCTGTATGGCTAAGCCAGATTCTGTCAGTCAGAAGGCAAAGAGAGGGAAGAGACTAAGGTGCAATAGGTGTATCAGTGATGGAATGGCAATAAGAGCTTATATTTTTATCTGAAGAATTGCTCAGGACAGACTTAAAGAGATGGAGATGAAGATGTTAGTTCATTCCTTTGTTGCATTTTGTGTGGTAGACACGGTCAGTTTCAGAATCAGGAAGAAAAAGAAGCCCTAACAGAATAGTGGTAACTTCTTGGGTCAGTATGTGCTAATAGGATTGGTTATGGTGATGGCTGTGAATGTCTCAGAGCCCCAGGGACTCTTGGGAGCACCTGGGAAAGGAGAAATGAGAAAGAATGGTAGTGCTGCATTCACCCTAACCACAGTGTTATAAGGCTGTGCAACCTCATTGTGGGTCAAAAAAAGATAAAGCAGATCACAGAACTACGCTGAAATGAAAAGGAATAAAGTAATCCAGCAATCTCTCCATCTCAGCTAGAGAAACCTACAAGCTCCACTGAACTATTGGCAGAACAGGCAGAGGAGAGTCTTCAAATACACAGAGGGCACAGAGGCAACTTACAATACGTATCCAAAGAAAAGCATTTCCAATAGACCATGTAAAAATGCTTCCTTGTAAGAAGATACATTTATTACTAAGCCATTTTATAACCTAACCAAAATCTCCACTATACCTTAATCCTCAAATTCTCACTCCAGACAATCTCAATACATGGCATTTTTTACTCTACTGTGTCACTTTGTTCACCAGCAATTTTATGTAAGACTTGTAAAAGTTAAAATAATATTTTGACACTACCTACACTTCTTTGAATAATGCAATATTCAACCAAGAGTAAGGTTTACTTATTTGTTTACAGCTGATATAAGGATGACTGGGATAAGAGTCTGAAATTATTTTAATTTCATTTCATTGGTTAACTTTTAATTGAAATTGTAATCAATATTCATGAAGACCACATGATGGTGATTGTAATATGCAAATAATTCTGTAGATCTACTTAGCATTTATTTAGGAATCTGTACCGTGCATTACTTAGCAGGGATCTTATTTCTGACAGCAGGGAGTCCATGTTACTAATTGTTCTCTTCTCACCCCCTATGCTCTTTGGAATATCTTTTAAATACTCAAAAATTACCAGAGAAGATTAACTGATTATCTCTCAGCATTCTAAACCCAGTATTCAAATGACATACTTAGCAAAGACAAACTCTGACTTGATTCCAAAAGGGATGCAAAGCTTTAGGTGCTGATTTTGATTTGGAGGGGATTCAGCCCAATTCAGCAGCTGAATCTCCGAATCTGAATCAACCTGGAAGACCAATAAAAAGTTCTGAATTGATTTGGAGATTCGGGCAGTCCTTGGTTGCCACTGCAGGGAGCTGGACCCAGACTTTGTGCCGGTAAGTAGGGGGCAAGACAGGGGGCTGGAGGAGGGGGCAGGGGACTTTAGGGGGACCCTCAACAGGCCCTATCCCCTGCCTGCTCCCCCAGCCTCCCTGAGCTCCCGCCAAACCCAACCCGCTCTCCCAGCCCCATCAATGGCAGCCCCACTCAGCCCCAGTGTCCTGGCTCTTTGAAAAAACAAAAAACAACGCATACTCACTGGCTGCTGCAGAAGCCACTGGGGCTTCTGGGGGCTTGTGGCAGAGCCCCCCATGCAGCACGGGGTGTTGGGGGGCAGTGGGGATCACCCCCTGCCTGCCAGCAGCCAGTGAGTGTGGGGCTTTAAAAAATAAAATTAAAAAAGTGCCAGGATGCTGGGGCTGGGTAGGGCAGCCATTGGATGGGTTGGGAGAGTGGATGGGATATGGGGGCTCATGGCAGAGCCCCCCCATGCAGCGTGGGGTAGTGGGGTGCACTGGAGATTGCCTCCCCCACCTGGCAGCAGCTGGTGAATGCAGGACTTTTTTTTTTTAAAGAGCTGGGATGCAGGGGCTGGGTGGGGAAGCCATTGATGGGGCTGTGAAAGCGTGTAGGGGATGGGACCTGTTTGATTTGGAGATTCGGCCAATTCAGTGGCAGCCAAATCTCCAAATCAGACTCACCAAATCGATTTGAGACAGTGATTCGAATCACCAGTTGGCTGAATCTGACTCCAAAGTGAATACTGGCCACTTTGCACAGGCCTGATACTTACTGTCCTTTATATTTTAATGGGAATTGACTTCAGCTTGGGGTACCATGAGCACTGTCTGTTCTTTAAATACCTGGTGTTTAACACACTGCTTTTTTTCCTTGCTCTCCTAGGCTAGGGACAGACATTACACATAAACCGGTTTAAGTGATCAGAAACTGGTTTAAGCCTGTAACAGAACAGGTGTTCAGTGTACATAAACCAGTTTGAAAATTGCTGAAACCAGTTTGAGATAAACCTGGTTGAATGTAGTATCAGACTTAACTGATTTTGGTCAAACCAGTTTATGCAATGTCTTTCCCAGCCCCCTTGCTGGTTTAAGTTAAACCAGACACTCCCAGCATCCTGGCATGCTCTCTGGCTGGGCGGGACTCTTCGCTTCATGGCAGAGCTGGCCCCACCCCTCTGCTCCCTGGCTGGAGCTCCAGCAGAGACTTGCAGACTGCTTCCCTCCTTTCTGGTCACCACTCCTTCCTAAGCAGGAATTCCCCACTCCCCTCTGCTTTGCTGAGAGGTGTCTGTGTATTAGCTAGCAGATCAAATGCTGGCTCCAGTGACAAAGGCAGAATCAGCTGGTAATGTCCTTCTTGTTTTCTTAATGGGGTGATAAACACTGAGTTAGGGGTAATAAACACTGTGTTATCAATTCCCTGCTGGGCTAATTAGAGCATCCTGTTGGGGCCTGGCTATGCCCAACCTCAGCTCAACATTGTGGAAGGGAAGGGAGAGCTGCTGTAGCACCCTTCTGGTTTCTAGCCTGAGCCACTGGAGGCATGTGACTGCATTTCTGGAATGAAAAGGGAATGTCTAGCCACCTCAAATCAGTTCAAGCTTTTCAGGCTAAATTAACTTGCAAAGATTCAATCAATTCAGGCTCAGGCTTTTTGAATGGCTGTCCCTAGTCCTAGAGAACAAATTTTAACCTTCATCAGAGCTTTACTTCATGACATATCTCTTTAAATATCCTAGAGTTTAGGTTAATGAATTTTGAGATTCTCCTCTCCTTTCTACCCTCACCTCATCCTTTCTGTCTAGCAAGAGTACCTCTGTGGGTATTGCAGTAGATGACAAAAGACAGAGCAAAGCAGAAGCAAAGGAAAGAAGCTGGTGATGTCTAGCTGGCTTGGTACAACAGCTTGTTTTTTTTTTTCCCCCTTTTTATTAAACCTCACTGGCTCTTAATTAATATTTTGCATATAGTAGCTTATCTGCTTCCATCTCCCCTGCACATGCCTTAATCTGGCAGCTGTCATTTCCAGTACCACTGATGGCTTTGCTGTGTAAGGAAGATTTTTTTTTTCTGTCCTCCTGCTTTTAGTTAGCTTTGGCCTCTAGTTTAGGCAGCTTAGGCAGGCTTTCTTCCTTACTTCAACTGGTTTTGCCATGAAGCCTCTGAACAACTGGAGAATCAGTTGGGGGAAAGCCACACTGCCTAACCAGCTAGCTCTCTGCAGACCTCTACTCAGTGGTGTGCAAATCCACAAAGAGACCATGGCTTGAAAAACAGATGCTCTAAATTATGACTTTTTTCATGCTCTCCCTTCCAGACCTGTTTCTGAAGGAAAGCTGTTCTACAGGGTTCAATATAGCTGGAAAGACCTGCAGTATCCGAAGAAGAACATGCTCTGGGTGTCATTACAGTCCAGATTTTGACCACCTCAGGCATTGGCTTTGAGTGTTTCTGTTCTTCCTGTCCTAAGATTAAGAAATACTACCGTCTCTGTAATGAAAGTCAATGCTGTAATACAGTAAACTCCCATTTGAATAGAGCTCACTTTTTTTTTTCATCATGTCTTATCTTATTTCTGTCTTATAGTTTCAGCCAGAGGTTGCTATCAGGATGGGAGCTGTTTAGACCCAAGTGTACAGATATGGTCCTCGTCCTGAAGAAGTTAATATGAACATGATATGCACACTATAAAATCATCTTCTGAACAGCTAGCTAAATTGTTTTCACTCCACCTCAGTATCAAAACAAATTTCTCTTTGACAGTCCTGCAAAATTAAATGTCTCCAAAACTGAACATATAGCCCAGTTTCAAGAAGTGCTAAGCTCTCTCAGCCCCCACAGACTTCAACAAGGTTGGAGCATCTTATAGCAGCACTGAACCAGCAGCTCTGGAAAAGCATCTCCTGTGTTCTAAACTAAGTCATGCATTTACATTTTATGAAATGTCAGGACTTGACAGGACTCAGGGAGCAAATTTGTGTCTGAGGAACCTTAGCAACAAGATCAAAGATTAATAAGTATGTTCAGAATTCTAAATTAATATAGGTACTCTGCTATTTCTAGCTACTCATTTCCTAAATATATATATTTATCTCAACAAGCTTTGTATTCAGAGCCAAAGGCAAACATGTACCCATATTGTAGCACTTTAAAGCATTCCCTGCATTAGTAAGAGATGGCAGTTTATGTTATTTCTTCAGAGATATAGAATGAAATTTCATAACATACTATCTCAAAATGTCTTATATGTAAAGGGATAAAATTTGGGCTGTCTCACAGTATTTTTTCATCACTTTTCTGAGTAAATCTTGTGCAATAATTTATTGATTATGCTAAAATTTTCTTCATGGCTTCCCATTTTGATTGAACTGAATGTTTGCTATGCAGTAGACATTGCCATTGAGCTTTAAATGCATTGTTAAAAGAAATACTGTTTGATCAGTACTTTCAGTCAGGTTTCCTGATGCAAGTGAGACTGCTGAAAGGAGGAACCTTACACAAATGTAAACCAAGTAAAGAAGTTAAAGGTACAATCTCAGCAGCCAGAAAGTGACTTAAATGGAGCTGCCTTTGGTACAGAACTTGCAGCAGAGCTAAAATGTTGGAATAGCAGAGAATTAATTTCCACATGCATCTGTGGGATAATTACTCTCATAAGTCGTCTTAGTTATACATCACAAATTTTGTATACCCCAGCCAGGGAGAAAAAAAAAGATTGTAATCACTGCCTAAAGTATGATTTCTAATCCTAGATCCTCAGCCACAATCATTTTAATCCTGAACAAATATTTTGTGTGATACTTGCCAGTAAAACATATATAAGTGCATTCATTTGTTATTTTTACATGTCACGCATGGTTTAAAAACTGATTCTGTAAAATAATTTATTCTCTTCATCTGCTTGTGTTTCCTTAAATAGCTTTAAAAACTTTATAACACTGAATACTATAGAAAATATTATTTGTAGCTGGGCTATAACAATTAGCTTTGCCTGAGGGACACAAACATTACTACTTTTTTAGCCCCTATGCAGGGTAGGTCTCTTGAGAAAGTAACTTCTTTATTCTCTTTCCTTTGTTCTGCTTCACACCCATGTGATAGTCCATAATTAGGATTAATTCGTCCCTGTTACTCACAAACAAGGAAGAACTGATGGGGGATGTAGAAGTGGATGGCAAGTTGGGCAGCAGTGACACCAAGATGATTGAGTTCAGGGTCCTGACAAAAGGAAGAAAGAAGAGCAGCAGACTATGGACCTGGACTTCAGAAAAGCAGACTTTGACTCCCTTGGGGAACTGATGGGCAGGATCCCCTGGGTGGGCTTTTTAAAGAGGCTGAGGGGGAAAGAAGTCCAGGAAAGCTGGTTGCATTTTAAAGAAACCTTACTGAGGGCTCAGGAACAAACCATCCTGATGTGCAAGAAGAATAGCAAATGTGGCAAACAACCAGGTTGGCTTCGCAGAGAACTCTTCAGTGAGCTTAAACACAAAAAGGAAGATTACAAGAAGTGGAAACTTGGACAAACAACTTGGGAGGAGTATAAGAATATTCCTTGGGCATGCAGGGATGAAGTCAGGAAGACCAATATGCAAATGGAGTTGCAGGTAGCAAGGGACATGCAGGGTAACAAGAAGGGTTTCTTCAAGTATGTCAGCAACAAGTGGAAGGTCAGGGAAAGTGCGGGTCCCTTACTGAATGGGAGAGACAACCTAGCGACAGATGATGAGGAAAAGGGTGAAGTACTCAATGCCTTTTTTACCTCAGTCTTCACAGGCAAGGCTAACTCCCAGACTACTGCACCAGGCAGCACAGTTTGGGGAGGAGATGAGCAGCCCTCAGTGGTGAAAGAACACATTTAGGACTATTTAGAAAAGCTGGACATGTACAAGTAGAAGAGCCCCCAGTCCCAGCTCTTAACCCCCCGCCCCCCAAACAGAAAAAGCCCCTCACTGGCTGCTGCCAGGTGTGTGGGGGGATGATCCCCGCTGCTCCCCATTGCCTCCCACTGCCCACCCCCCATGCCCTGCACTGCATGAAGGGATTCTGCCATGAGCCCTCAAAAGCCCTGATAGCTTCTGCAGCAGCCGGTGAGTGCAGGCTTTTAAAACATTTTTTAAAAAGAACTGGGAGCTGGGACCAGGTGAGGCAGCCATGGTGGGTGGGGCTCATGGCAGATCTCCCCACATAGCATAGGGCAGTGGGGGGCAGCAGGGATCACCCTTCTACCTGGCAGCCGCCAGTGAGTGCAGGGTTTTTTTTGTTTTTTGTTTTTGAACCCCGGGAAGCTGGGGCCAGGCAAGGCAGCCATTGACATGGCTGGGAGAGCAGGTGGGGGTTGGGGATGCTCAGGGGGCTGAGAGAGCAGGCAGGGGATGGGGCCTGGTGGGACCCCCTTGGTCCCCTTCCTGCTCCTCCAGCCCCCACTCCCTGCTCCCTGCTTACCAGCACGGAGTCCAGGTCTAGCTTCCTGTGGCGGTGAGTGAGAACTACCCGAATCTCCGAAGCTCTTTGAAGCTCTCCAAATTTGGAGAGCTTCAAATTGATTCGTACCATTTTATTGATCTCCCGGTTTGATTTGGATTTGGAGATTTGGTTGCCGAATCAGGCTGAATCTTCTCTGAATCAAATCAGCACCCAAAGTTTTGCCTAGCCCTAGTAGATACTGGAGGGTAGGGCTATGATCTAGAGTGACCTAGACAACTCGACGGCTTGGGCCAAAAGAAATCTCATGAGGTTTAACAAGGACAAGTGCAAAGTCTTGCATTTAGGATGGAATAATCCTAGGAATGAGTACAGTGCTTTGAGATATACTGAGTGGGGGCTGAATGGCTGGGCAGCAGCTCTGCAGAAAAGGACCTGAGGTTTACAGTGGACAATAAGCTAAACATGAGCCAACAATGTGCCCTTGTTATAAAGAAGGCTAATGGCATACTGGGCTGCATCGGTGGGAATGTTGCTGGCAGGTCGAGGGAAATGATTATTCCCCTCTATTCAGCACCTGGTGAGGCCACATCTGGAATACTGTGTCCAGTTTTGGGCCCTCCACTATAGAAAGGATGTGGACAAGTTGGAGAGAATCCAGCGGAGAGCAACAAAAATGATTTGGAGACTGAAGCACATGAGTTATGAGGAGAGGATGAGGGAACTGGGTTTATTTAGTCTGTAGAAGAGAAGACTGAGAGGGGATTTGATAGCTGCCTTTAACTACCTGAAGAGGGGTTCCAAAGAAGATGGAGCTAGACTGTTCTTAGTTATGACAGATGACAGAACAAGGAGCTGTGGTCACAAGTTGCAGCAAGGGAGGTTTATTAGGATATTAGGAAAAACATTCTCACTAAAAGGGTGGTGAAGCACTGGAACAGGTTACCTAGACAGGTGGCAGAATCTCCATTCTTGGAGGTTTTTAAGGTCTGGCTTGACAAAGCCCTGGCTGGAATGATCTATTTGGGGATGGTCCTGCTTTGAGCAGGGGGTTGGACTAGATGACCTCTTGAGGTCCCTTCCAACCCTAATTTTCTATGATTCTATTATAGGCTGAAAGATTATGAGGAAGGGAAGATATATATGTCTGTTCCTGAATTGAGACGCTTCAGTGTATCATCTTCTCCCTGGCCTACAAGTCTATCACTTGTAACAATACTTTTTAAATTTGATAAAATTATCCCTACTAGGATAGGCTGTGACTGACAGTGGTGTTACACAATATTAATTTCAGCATTCACCCTCTCTTTCATGAAGACTTGCCAATGTGATCTGGAGGAATGTTGGCGTGTATTTGTTGTCAATGTTTCACTGTGTATATAGTTAGGTTTTCCTTTGAGGAAACTGCAACGCCAACAACAATTTTTATTTATAGCACTGCCTTTAATTTTTGTGGAGACCTGTGAAAAATCTTTTTTTCCCTCCAGAGATATTTTATTGCAGTTTTGAAGAGATATGGCTGAGTTTGCTAAAGGCCAGCTGGTGAATGGGATTTCTTCCTCCTGTATGAGAACAATTGGTTCAGCTCTCTGAGACAGCAAGCAACAGGAGGGGAAATGAGATTCTTGTTAGGGGGGAGATACTTTGGGTTTTATTCCTCTGTGTCTGAACCCTAGCAGCACAGGAGATGGAGAGGCAAAAGATCTAGTTAAAGCTCCTAGTTTAGCATAGTAGTTGCTCAAAGTAGTATCTCTAAGATCTTTCCTTGGTGGAGGATAGGCATAGCAGAGGGATGCAGTTGGTGTATGTATTTGCTCTGCTGGTTATACATCAGCAGCAAATTCCACTCTTTCAAAAAAATATTTTTTATTTATAAATTGCAGACAGGTTCTGGTCTCTTTGTACTAACTGAGCGGTGCAAAGAAGCCAGATCATGACATCGAATTTGGCTGTCTGTATGTATTGCTGTAGATGTGAATGTCTTTAGAATGTTTAAACTGAAATTGAAAGAATGCAATTTAAATGGCCCTTCAAAACCACTTTGATACCTGAAAGTGAATGCTGGGGGTTTTGTGTGTGCCATCAAACACTATATTATATGTGGCAGACATTATATTAATATTATGACAAGCACACTCTTATTCCCTAACCAAAAAACAATATACAAAGCAGCACTTTTTCTGTACCTCATCTAAATACCTGAAAGTCAGAAGCCTGTTTCCCATGGTCTTTCCCTATGCTGTCCTTTATCTATCACTATGCTAGATAGGAAACCCGACATAGATCATTGGAAAGGGCAACTAAAGCTGAAGCAGAGAGAGAATAAAAACTCAGACAGTTCACTACAGTGAAAGATGCATATGGTTTCCAAACAGGGTGCCTGATTGAGAAGATATATTCCAGTACCTCCTCACCCTCTGATTGGTAGCAATTGGTTGCGTTGATGATGGGATGATTCTGGCCTGGAAGGAGAGTCTGACGTTATCTCTTTAGCACCTGCTTAATCTGTTGTTGGAGACTGAATGCTAGGAACCTACTTACATTTCTTCTGTCTGAAGATCTGACACCCAAGACAACTAAGGTATCAGCAGCAAATGAAATTCAGTGACAGCAGATACATTTTTTAGACAAAAGTAGAATATCAGTCCTACTTTATTTTTAAAATATTCTTTAAAATGCAAAAGCCAATATACTTTTATCTTGGCCTATTGAATTGGAAATACCATATTTTCTTAATTTAAAATTCATTTTAACCTCTGTTTGTCTTTATCTGCTACCCTCCAGTCGGTTGGGTTTAGTTTCCTAATAACTAATGCAATTTTAGATAGCTACAGTTGAATTTTAGGATATTCATTTATTTTTTGTATGTTACTTATAGTGTTAATCTTGTTGGCTTAGCCTTTACAAGATAAAGGTCATATGGCGGGGAGTTTTGTTGTTGTTGTTGTTGTTTAGTTTTTTTTAGTGCCCTCCCTGAGACCTTGCAAAGTAATAGCAGGCAAAATTATTTGATGATAATGCAAGAAGGAATTAATTCAGGACCATTTAAAACACTGTATCCTATAGATGTAATGATACTTATATTTCAAGGAAAGAAGTATCACCAGAAGTATTTTCGCTGTTTTTTCTGAAATAGTAAAAATGTGGGTTCTGACGCTACAATGAATATGCACATAATAACATATGAATAGTCTAATTGAAAAATATGCACAATATTTAATCACATGCATACATCTCTGCTGGATTGGGGTCATAGTGCTGGAGTCCTGGTAGATAATAATGTCAAATAAAGAACAAGTCAAATAAAGAACAAGTCAAAGATTCTGATGTTTCTAAAATATATATTCTAGTATGAAATAATGAAATAATATTTGATTTCATTAATATATTCCATCAGGGATCTTAGTATTCTATTTTAAAATATCACTATCGTGGGAGCAGTAAACAAATTAATGAAAGATAAACCACATGACTGTAATCTACTGTTATCGGCCCTAAACTGGCTAAATTTGCTTTTCTGTTTGTGTAATTCAGAAAAAGGTCTGCATGCTTTTTAAAAACTTCTGTGAAAGATAAAATCATTGTCAGTTTTGTTTATTTAGCAGCTGTGGCATAGATGTTAAATTCCCCTTCAGGCTTCTTCAGGGTGAGGTGTTTAGAAATAAATCTTCAGTGCACCTTGCTGGATAGTGTTAGGTTGTAAGTCAGAAGTTCAGTGTATTTTAACAAGCTGAGTACAAAAATAAACGTGAATAGCCTTTTTGTGTACCTACTGGCAAGGCTGGCATATAAGTTAACCATCCAGTAAAATGTTGATAGAAGGTGACTTTTTTACCTTTAACTTTTGCTTCTTTAAAATATACCTAGGGTCAGGTTTCTGCTCAATAGAGCTGAATTCAGTTTATTTCTAAGCTGTCACTACTGCAGAATGTCACTGGGTTGAGGAGCATTCTGTGAGAAGGCTAACTGTAATTGGCAATCCATTTCTTCATTTCCATTGTATAGCCAGCCTTGACAAATTAATCACAATCAAATGCTGGCTACAGTAAGAGGCGACCTCTGTGGCACAGAAGAAAAATGAGGCCTTGTGCTTGCCCGACAATCTAATCTTTCAATTCACCCCATTAGACTGAACAAGGGGACACTTTGGTGTGCTTGTCACCACTACCACCCAGAAACAAACTCTATACTCTCTGTCCTAGCGTTTGGCTGATGTGATAAAGATTATTGAGTGCCAGTCCAGTACCTCATCAATCAGTACTTTAGAATGAGGTTCAAATAGATTAGTCCTGATGAGGAAGAGTAACAATGCAATGGCTTACAAGATCAGTGAAGATAACGTGACCTAAATTAAATTGTGAAGAGTTATTTTTTTGTGTCTGATCTCATGGAAGCTAAATGGCCTCTTAGTTTAGTGGAAATGTTATGGCCATCACAGAAAATCTCTGTCACTTTAATGTGAATTGCTAACTGGTTCCAGCCAGGACAGTATATTTACATAGTTCATCCAGTGGAAAAATTTAGGTAGTGTGTGTCCAGAAAGAAAAAGGAAAAACGACAACATAAATTAACTAGATTTTTCAGTCAGATAAGGTGACACATATTTTTTGTAAAATATTTTAAGTAATTAATCATGCATTTGGCATAGCTTGTAAAATATATTCAGAATACAGTACTACATATTAGGCCTGTGTGAAATGGCTCGTATTCGATTTGGATTTGGCCGATTCAGGGGACAGTGATTCAGTTTAGTGATTCGAATCACTGTCCCGAATCAATTCAGCCAAATCTGATTCATCCGAATCTCTGAATCAAGCAGGCCCCATCCCGGTCAATGGCTGCCCTGCCTGGCCCCAGCATCCCAGCACTTTTTTTTAAAAGCCCTGCACTGACGAGCTGCTGCCACAAGCCCCCAGAAGCCCTGACAGGCTGCCATTGATGGGGTTGGGAGAGTGGGCAGGGATCAGGGGGCACTCAGGGGGGCTGGGGGAGAAGGCAGGGGATAGGGCCTGGTGGGGATCTCCCCATGGTCCTCTTCCCCACCCTCCCCCTGCTTCAGCTCCCCTCTGCCCACTACTTACTGGCAGTGAGTACATGTTCAGCTCCCTGGAGCAGGGACTGCCTGAATCTCCAAATCATTTTGGACCTTTGTATTGGCCTTCCAATTCGATTCAGAGATTTGGCTGCCAAATTGGGCTAAATCTCCTCCAAATCAAATCAGCACCTGAAGCTTCACACAGCCCTAATACATATTAGCTATCCCATTCCATTCTTAAGTCTTCTTCTTGATGATTCACTGCTGTAATTTAGTGTTATATACATGAAATTCACACTGGGCTACATCTTCCAAAGGAGTAAGTACTTCCATTGACTTCAAAGGGCTGCAGCAAGTAAAAAACTTGCCCATTATGTTTATAGCAATAGATCTAGTGTATACTAATTAGCTCTATTTAATTATCTTGTAACTTCATGGACCTCAATAGAACGCAGTTGGGAAGAGTTTAATCTATTATGTCAATGCATACTTCTATTGCTAATTTAATTTCTTGCATAGAATATTGTACCATTTCATTTGTGCTTAAGAGACTGAATATTTAACACTTAAAAAATTAAAGTAATTATTTTTTACCCATGGTTTGTGAAAAAGATCTTTGTATCTCAGTCTCTCCATTTTTCTCTTTCCATGATTTACTTAAATGCAAGGGATTGAGTTTCTTGGTTTCAGGTATTTAACCTATATTTGTTATAATTATCATTATCCAATTTAGATTCTGAACAAAAAAAGTAAATTGGTATGTTTTCCTTGACTTTTAGGATATGTACAGAGAGTCAAAAGCCCAAGGTGGAAAAGATCCAAACTATGCAGGGTTCTCTAAACTGTGTAGATTGGACCATTCATGAACAGAACTCACATTCACTCTTTGGTTGGCCAAGGCAGACAGGTGCCTGTACTGGCCAAAACTAGATGGCTAGGCACACTCCTGCTCCTGCACTCTGCCAGACTGCGATCACCCCAACCCTGCCCCCTCACCAGCCTGCTGCTTCTCAGCTATTCAGGGTAGGTGAGGGATAATGGACTGTCCCTGTTCTGGCTCCAGCACCCTCCCCAGACGGGGCCAGTGCAGTGGGGTCAGTTTGCCCCTCCTGTCCCCTGTGGCTGAGAGGTGTGGGACTGGTGAGGGGGTGGGGCAGTGTAGATTGCAGAGCTGGCTTGGGGAGGAAGCCTCTGGGTTTCCCCCACCTGCAATATAGACCCCAGCTGTGGCAGGGGGATGCATTCCCCCCCACCAGGCCTCCTGCGGTTGAGAGGCAGGAGGGCTGGTGAAGGAACAATCACCCCCATCTGAGAGCAGAAGGAGGCTAAGGGCTTAGTGAGGATGGCATATTGGGCTGCATTAGTAAAAGCATTGCTAGCAGATAGAGGGAAGTGATTATTCCCTTCTATTTGGTACTGTTGAAGCCACATTTGGAGTACTGTGTCCAGTTTTGGACCCTCCCACTACAGAAGGGATGTAGACTAATTGGAGAGAGTCCAGCAGAGAGCAATGAAAATGGTTAGGGGGCCAGGGCACATGACTTCTGAGGAGAGGCTGAGGGAATTTGGTTTCTTTGGTCCGGAGAAAAGAAGACCTCAGTGGATTTAATAGTAGCCTTCAAGTACCTGAAGGGCAGTTTCAAAGAGGATGGATCTAGATTCTTCTCAGTAGCGGTAGATGATGGAACAAGGAACAATGGTCTCAAGTTGCAGCAAGGGAAGCTTAGATTAGATATTAGGAAAAGCTTTCACATGAGAAGGGTAGTAAAACACTGGAACAAGTTACCCAGAGAGGCAGTGTACAACAAGGTGGGGGTTCCAAGGGTGGCCATGACACCCCCTGGTGGCTCCATGGTGGTGCCCGCTCTGCCCATAGGGAACCTTTCTGTCTTACCTACCATGCCTTGATAGAAATATAAATAGGGAGGCTGCCTATAGGTCTTCACATGGCCCTGGTTCTACTGAACCCCCGCTAGGGTCCCTGACACCCCACTTGTGCTCAAGCCCCTCACTGAGCCTCACTCTGTAACTGTGCTGCACGGGGCACCTCAAGCCTTAAGTGCTAATTGTGTGGCTCTAAGTTCTCCCCTAGACCACGCCCCAGGCCTTGTGGGTGTTACAATAACATTGTTCCCTCTGTTGGGCATTTGTCCCTTTAATTTAGCTAGGCCTTGTAGCCTAGGCCCACTGATTTGGACCTGGCTTTGAGGCACTAGCTTCAATCTATCCTCTCTGGTCACCAGGTCCCTGGCCCCCATCTGCTGGGCACTAGGCCCCTAGCTGGCTGCTGCCTTGCACTATGCCTGCTCTGGGCTCAATACTCACTGGAGCCTTGAACCTGCTCCTGGTGCCCACAGGCACTGATGGGACCTCCATAACCACCCCTTACAGTCCCAATGCAAACTGCCAGTTTAAACACGATGTCAACATAAGCCCCTAGGCTATAATATAACATAACATAGCATAACATAACAGGATAACAGCCTGCTTTCCCTTTAAGAGTGAAAACCTCCTACAGAATCCTGGGCTCCCTGTGGGCTCCCTGAGCCTCATTGTTCCTGTAGGCAGCAAAGCAGTCAACCCAGCATCCCCACATGGCTCTCCTGGGCAGGAGCTCTTTCCTCTGCAGCTGTCAGGGACAGACTCCCTTGCCAGCCCTCATTTTGGGCTTATATGCTCCCAGGGCCCTGTCTACATCCGGTCAGTTGACCACCTGCAGGTGCCTGCTAATTGCTCCATTAGCCTGTTATCCCAGCGATCTGTAGCTGCTGCTTAGCCTGCAGTGCTCCCTGGCTATTATTGTAAAGTAACAGGGAGTCCCAGACTCTCTATTAAATGGTGGAATCTCCATCCTTGGAGATTTTTATGATCTGGCTGAACAAAGCTTTAACTGGGATTATCTAGTTGGGGATGGTCCTGCTTTGAACAATGGGTTGGACTGGAGGTTACTTCCAACACTAATTTTCTATGATTCTGTGATATGTGGTTATGTTCAGGAAATATTGAGTGTACTTTACAGTGTTTTTCTTATTTATACTAAAGTCCCATTTCATATATCTGGCAGTGTAAACATAGTAGTTAAAAGGACTTTAGTTTGAGTTACATGGTACCTTCTTCAATTTTACCAAAGTAAATGTGCAGTGAAAACTAGTTTTGTAGTGATTCTTCAGGGAAAAATAGTTGTTCAAGGGCAAGGATAAGACAGTCTTAGTTTCTACCAGATACCTTCTGACTAATTATTATCTTCTTAAAGACCATAATTCAGTAAAAAACATGCACATCAGTGGAACTATTCATGTCCTTAAAATTAAGCATAGGATTTGCACTGTGATAAATTAGGTCACAAAGATTATGCACACATGTACACCATTTAATCTTGATTATGAGTATCGTGGTTACATCATTCTCTTAATAAACGTTAAATACATTATTCCAGCTGAGAGACAGTTAAAATTTTCTTCATACATGTTTCTATCCCTCTGTTTTCATAGTGTTCAAAGAGCATTTTGAAAAGAGGAAGAGATGACAGAAGAGCTCTTATGGTTTCAAACCCAAGGTTTGAACGTTTAGTGCCTGTTGTAAACAAAACTGGTTCCAGAATTAGAGGAAATTAACTTTCCAGCATTGACCAATGTCTGATGTATAGTTTAAACTCTGTGTACCAGATCATTACCCAATTTTGCAAAATGAGCATCAGCTTTATGTGGAATGCATATCAGTGTAAATACCATCATTCATTGCCCAGTGTAGAGAGTATAAAGCTCACAGTGCAATCATAATAGCTTTTCAACTGATACACTTTTATGGCCTCAGAGCATCAATCATTTTCTTATATCTTTAATTACTATAAGG
The DNA here is from genome assembly GCF_001723915.1 of Gavialis gangeticus. NCBI lineage: Eukaryota > Metazoa > Chordata > Crocodylia > Gavialidae > Gavialis > Gavialis gangeticus. The sequence continues at coordinate 141,233,924 of NW_017729022.1, forward strand.
TGGTTAGACTTATGTTCATAATAGATACTAAACATTTTACCACTGATAGGTTTTAACCTTGCTTTTCATTTTCGGTTGTAAACATAATATGGAGCCTATTATGAGTTCAGAACAGTGTTAACCTACTACCATGAGCATGACCAACCATGTAAGACCAAAATTTTTTCCATGAATAGAATCCATTAGCAAATATCGCTTATATTATCTTTTGCTCTTTTGGCATGAATCAAAAGAACAGCTTGGTCACTAAATCACCATTCTCAAGTAAAAGAAGATGCTTTTTTGTTTGCTGGCATTATAGAAATAAAGCACAATTCTTAGGCCACATCACACAGCATATGTCACCATATGGTGCGCTAGTGTGACATAGCAACCATGTAGGTCTACACATGATCAGCAGCTACATTACCACAGTGGCGTGCTCCCTCAGTATAGTATGCTGCTCTGGTGATGTAGTGGTGAAATCTAACTGTCCACCAGTAACCACCATACTTCCAAAAGAAAATACTAAAACACAGTGCTGTAGCAACATTGTCATACAGCAGTGTGTAAATGCACTCTCAGAGAAAGAAATTGAAGGTACTTTACTTTGCAGAGCAAAAAAATGGGACCCAGGGCAGAAATTGTAATGCTGTGACGGTGTGGATAGCTCCAGGAATCATCATCATTTTGCATCCTGGTCTATAGATTGTAACTTGCTAGCTTTCAATGTACCAATAATTTACTGGTAGCCAGTGGGTTCTCTTAATAAGAACACATTAGACCCAGAGCTCCCTTCTAATCAGAGCTGTCAGCTCTGATGTAGATAATGAGTGTGCATATTGGCACTGCTTCTCTGTCATCCCTAATAAAAATTCCAGTTTGTGGCATCTCATACTAGACCAGTTATCCTATGGCCTGATTAATGAGTTGTCACTATTATATTGAATATAGGTAATCAGATGCAGCAGGACAATTCATCACATTTGACATCCCTGAAATGTGGAGTGCACAGCAGATGACAAATCAAATTATCAAGAATCTTTAGATATATGATATATATACATATACAGGGCTTTTATTAAACTTACATGGAGTCTCTCAATGAATGTTTTACAAAATTGCATATAATCTACATGAAAAGATTTAACTGCTATACTACTGTATTCCTTTAGTAACTGCAGTCTGTTCAGAATCATCTCATTAAGGGCAGTCAATGAACTTCTTGTTGTGGAATTTTAGGCATCTGCTGGAAAAGAATTAATTTCCTAAGCCTTTCTGAGCTTATCTTTAGTCTTTTCAGTATTTCTTTTTATTGTAGTTGACCTCCTTGTAGGTTTCCCACATTGATTACAGTGCATTTTAAACTGACCTTGACCCTAAAATCCAGCTGAACACTTTTAAAGAAAGGAATTGATTTAAAAAAAAAGTTTCTTCAAGTAGTAATGCCCATGAAAGTATGAATATATAAAAATGCCCATGTTTTGAAGAACTCTTCATGCTTTAACCACAGATTATTTTTATTGATAATGAAGTTATGTTTATATAGTGGGTTATCAGTATAAAATAATTTTAGTGTCAAGATAGTTAGGAGCTCATGACCAAAAACAGCATCTCTGTCTTAGTATATTTCAACTTTGATTCCCCATTTTGCCATGCATTGTATCCTAAATTCTCTTTTCTTTCTTTTCTTATCTACTCATTTTTATCATTTATACTTTATGATTCTTATTGTCAACATATTTCATGGGTTTCTAACTTGCTCAGGATCATAGGAAGGTAGGGCTGGAAGGGAACTCATGAGGTTATTGAAGGCAGGATCATTTCTGACTGAACCATCACAGCTAAGCATTTGTCCATCCTGCTCTTGAAAACTTCCAAGGATGGCAATTGCACAGTTTCCCTAGTTAGCCTGTCCTAATGCTTGACTATCCCAGAGTCAAACAGTTCTTCCAACCTAAATTTTCTGTGCTGCAGCTTGAGGCCATTTCTCCTAGTCCTGTTCCCTGTGGCCAGAGAGAAAAGCCCATCTACATCCTCTCTGTAATTGCCCTTACGCATTTGAAGATTTACCAAATCCCCCCTTATCTTCTCTTCTTAGACTGAATATGGCTATTTAGCATAAGTTGTGCCTCCCAGGACCCTAATCATTTTTGTACCTCTGCTCTGGACTCTTTCCAAAATGTCGACTTCCTCCTTGCAGTATGGGGCCCAAAACTGCACACAGTACTCCATATGAAGCCCACCAGTTCTGAATAGAGAGGGAAAATCACTTCCCTTGATTTGCATATGGCACTACTTTTAATACAATCCAATAAGCTGTTGGCGTTTTTGTAACAAGAGCACACTTTTGGTTTATATTTGCCCTATCAACTACTGTAACCATCAGGTCCTTCTGTACAGTACTGCAATCTAGCCGGTTATTCCCCAGTCTGTATTTGTTTATGCAGTTATTCTATCCTACATGCAGGAGTTTGCACTGTCCTTGTGTGAATCTCACTTAATTGATTGCAGACCATTTCTCCATTCTATCCAAGTCATCCTAGCCCTACCATCCAGGGGGTCTGCAGCTGCACTCAACTTGATGTCATTGTGACAGGTTCATGATCATAGTATCATTGATGGTGGGCCCTGCCTGTTAAGCCTTGTCACACCAGGATCTACTCACTCACCATGATTTGTTGTTGAAGTAGATTTTACATGGAGGTGTAGTTCAATGGCCTCCCTCACACCCTGGGTGACTCTGGCACTTCTTCTGTGGGGCTCCTCCTCCTCTACACTCCACCATTTAGGTGGCACAGATTGGCTTCAGCGGTGTCCTGGTGTGATGAGGGTGCTGTCCGCTCATGCATTAGGGTCTAGTAATCTGTCTGAATATCTGCCTGCAGGAGTATGACCACAGCTTTGCAGGCTAACAAAATGATAACTGAACAATACTTTAACTTAAACAGTTGGAATGATGCAGTGGTCAGGGCTTTGATGGCCACTGTGCCTATAGCTTTTGTCTCAACACCTGGGACTTCTTGAGATGGGGTTCACCTGGTTCCCATGTGGTCCCATGTTGCAGGTACCCCCTGGCTTGGGCCTGAGCCCAGGGCTGGCTAGTGCCTGGCCATGTACCACAGTGCCTTGTGGAGTGTTTCTTTATGCCCACGTGACACTTATGGCCCTGATAACCCCCCACTGGGAGACTGGCTCCATGATTGTTCAGGCAGAATGAACAGGACTGAAGGGATTGTGAGCAGGGTCTTCCCCTCTGTGAACTCTGGCAGTGGCCACTGGGCTGCCCTCTCCCATTCCCAGCTGACCTGTTTGTCCTTGTGGGTGATGTGGTGAGTGGGTGTGGGCAGAACTGAACTTAGGGTCCTTAGCTTGGCAGCTGGTGCTCCCACCCTATTATCTGGACCACGTCTCTTGTGTAACAGCTTGCCCTCAGCGTCCTCTGGCTTGGCAGAGGTTTCTCCCCTGGGGAGAGTCTCCAGCTCCTGAACAGCAGATGGGCATGCTCTCAGGCCCCCCCGGTTGCTCCAGTGGACAGTCATGCAGGCACAGCTTTGCATTGTGGAATCCCCTGGTAGGGACTTACTGGCTCTAGCCACAGGAAGAGCAACCACTTCTGGTGCCTGTGCTCCCTCTTCTCTCCCTTCAAATTTGGCTTCTGGGCTACTTCTACTCCTTTTGCCACAGTTATCCACCAAGTTGTTAAGCGTGCCCTTAGTCCCATCATCCAAATCATTAATAATGATATTAAACAATACCAGACCTAGTACAGACCCTGGGGAACCTCACATGATACCTTGTCTCAACTAGACATTAAGCCATTTATGATTACTCATTGAGCACGATAATGTGCTCAAAGTGCCTTGCTAAAAACTTACCGCTGGCTGCAACTGGACTACAAATCCAAGAGGCATCTGGTAGCAGGAAGAGGAAGTGATGAGAAGCCCTGCACAGTCCTGCTGCTGTGATTGTGGACTGCAAATCCCAGAGACCTCAGGGGCAGCAGGAAGAGGAAGCAAACACATTGCCCATGCCCATACTATCCACTGTATTGTACTTTTGTCTAGTCTGTATTTCCATATCATGTTAATGACAATGCTGTGGGAAACAGTGTCATATGCTTTGCTAAAGTCAAGGTGTGCTGTATCCACTGTTCTCCCTCCATCCACAAAACCTGTCACCTTATCATAGAAGGACAATCCGATTGGTCAGGATCTTGGTGAATCTATGCTGGCTATTCCTGATGACCTTGTTCTCCTCTAAGTGCTTCACAGGGAGGACCTACTCCATGATTTTTCCAGGTATCAAGGTCAAGGTGACTAGCCTGTAATTCTCCTTCTTCCCTATTCTAAAAATGGACGCTGTATTTGCCCTTCTCCAAACATCTGGGACCTCACCTCACCACAAGTTCTCACAGATAGCCAATGACTCTGAAATTACCTCAGCCAATTCTTTCAGTACCTTAGGATCCATCCCTTTGGCCTTGCTAACTTGAAAGCGTCTTGCTTCTTTAAGTAATCCCTAACTTTCTCTTCTGCTATTCTAGGCTGTTTGTCACCTTGTTTATCTTTGCTACCAACGCACCTGTCATCTGGTAGCTGCCCCTATTTGTGAAGACTGAAGTAAAAAAAGGCACAAAATACTTTAGCCTTTACTGCATCATTCATAACTAGATTGACTTCCACATTCCATAAGGGACCTGTGGTTTCTTTGATCTTCTTTTTACTTTTAACATACTTGTAGAATCCTTTTTTATTGCCTTTTATGTCCCTTTCCACTTACATCTCAAAACATTCCTTGGCTTTCCAAATTTTCTGCGTGCATACCAATGCAATACTCTTACATTCTTCTCTATCACTGTGACCAATTTTACATTTTGTATAGGCTTCCAAGTTGAGATTCAGCTCACTGAAGAGATTGCTGTCTAGCCAGCCTAGTCTGTTACACTTTCTATTCTTCTATCTCATCAGGACAGCTGCTCTTTTGCCCTTAAAGGCCTTCTTAGGCTAAGTACACACAGTCAAAGAGCCCGAGGCTGAATCAATTCAGTCTTTGTAGGTTAGTCTAAGATGTAGAGATTAAACTGAGAAACAACTGGACAGACATTCACTTTTGATTCAGAAATTGCAGCCTGCATACCTGCAGTGGCTTAGGCCAGAAGCCAGAGGGCATTAGAACATGATGCTCTGGCACATAGCCAGCATGGGCAATGTGTTCACTTCCTCTTCCTGCTGCCCCTGAGGTCTCTGGGATTTGCAGTCCACAATCACAGCAGCAGGACTCTGCAGAGTTTCTCATCGCTTCCTCTTCCTGCTACCAGGTGCCTCTTGGATTTGTAGTCCAGTCGCAGCCAGCAGTAAGTTTTTAGCAAGGCACAGCAGTTCTGTACTCAGAGGAAGGGAAGTTTAACCCTCTTCCCTGGTCCCAGACCCTAGACAGGGTTTACCTGGGGAGGAGGGGCGGTGCAGTCCCTGCCTCTCTCCACCCAACCCTTCTCTGCTGGAGCAGACAGCACAGCCCAGCCAGGGGCTGGAAAGTATGCCAGCATGCTGGGGGGGCTGTGATTTAACTTGACCCAGGAACAGGTCTGGGACAGCAGTTTCATAAATTGGTTTGACCCAAATCAGTGAAGTCTAATACTAGATTCAACCAGATTTATCTTAAACTGGTTTCAGCCATTTTGAAACTGGTTTATATGCACTGAACATCTGTTCTGTTACTGGTTTAAACCAGTTTCTGATCACTTAAACTAGTTTGTGTAACTTGTAACCCTAGCCCTTAAGTATAGCCAGCTTTCTTGGACTCCTTTTCCACCTCCCCTCCTTCCCCTGCCCCCGACTTGGTTCCCATGGGATCCTGCTCACCAGATCCTTGAGTTTGTTAAAGTTTGATTGTGTGAAGTACACTGTCCTTAGTCTGCTGCTCTCTTCCTTTCTTCCCTAAGGATCTTGAACACTATCATGTTGTGGTCACTGTCACACCCAAGTTACCTTCCACCGTCACATTCAAAGCCAATTCCTCAATGTTTGGGAGCAATAAATCAAGAAGAGCTTCCTCCCTACTTTGCCTCTCTGCCATCTCTACCAAAAAGTTATTTGCAACACACTCCAAGAATTATATAGGAATGCTTGTGTACTGCTGTTTCCCTCCTAGCTTATGTCCCAACAATTAAACGCCCCCATGAGAACCAACATCATGTGATTTGGAAACTTCTATCAGTTGTTTAAAGAAGGCCTCATCCACCTCATCCTCCCAGTTTAGTGGCCTGTAGCAGTTGCCCACTTTGACATTCTCCCTGCTTCTTTCCCTTCTGATCTTTACCCAGAGACTTTCAACAGCTCTGCCTACCATTTTGTACAGCACCTCAGAACATGTGTACATCACCTTTATATATATGGCAAAGCCTTTGCCTGTTTTGCCCTTTTATCATTCCACCCCAGGCTCTGCGTGGCAGTATTAGGCAGCAGAGGGGATGGCTGGGGCATGGGGGTGCAGAACCTGCAGAGACATGTGGCTAGGCAGTAGCCAGCCCCTGCACTTTAGCACCCTCATGCCCCAGCCAGCCCCTGTCACCATCTACACATGTGTTTTGTTGCATTTAATTACTCTGTTGTAAGATAGTACTGTAAGATAGTAAGGGGACTGTAAGTACTATCAGGTAGGGCTGCGTGAAATGCTTGTTTTTTGGTTTGGTTTCAGATTCAGCGTTTTGGAGGTACAGTGACTCATTTTGGTGTTTTGAATCACTATCCCATTTCATTTCACTGTTTCGGAGCTCTTTCAGAATTTTGATGGTGTTTTGGTCATAGGCTATAATGGGGAATTACAAAACTGTCTATAACTTTGTAATTTCTTGCCTGATTTGGATTAAGCATACAGGCATGGTATCGCCTTCTGAAGCTGTGAAGCCTGCCAAGTTTCAAGGAGATAGGTATAGGCGTTTCTAGGAAACTGCATCTCAAACTGTTCAAAGCAAAACTAAACTAGTATCACTTGCCGGCAGCAGCAGAAGCCTGCTGTTATTTCACATGCAGATCCAGTGGCCTACGCCCCCTGGGAGGGCTGTGGGGCTGTGCCAGACTCCCCCCGTGCAGTGCAGGCCCCCAGATCTGTACACAGGGTGACACCAGGCTGCCACTGCTGGCTGGGACCGGCGCTGGGCACAGCCCGTGCCAACTGCCAAGAAGCCTGGTGCTGCTGCTGTCTCTATCCCGCTGCCAGCTGGGGCCAGTGCCAGCACTGGGTCCTTCCCGGTGCTCAGCACAGGCTGTGCCAGGCAGACTCGGGTTCTGGCTCTGGCCCCAGCTGGCAGTGGCAGCATGCTGTCATCTGCATGATCCACAGCTGGTGAGTGCAGAGCTTTAAAAAAAAACAAAAACAACCCCCCAACATTTACCAGATAACAACAGCCCCCACCATGTGGGGCAGTGGGGATTGCTCCCACCTATCACCTGCGTGGCAGCTATCGCATCGCATGGGTGCAGTGTGGCTTGGCACAGCACTGCGCACTGTCTGGGAGCTAGGGCTGCTGGGGCTGAGTGGTGCTCAGCTCCGGCTGACTGCTGGAGCCACCCCGGCTCCCAGACAGCATGCAGCTCCCTGCCAAGCCATGCTGCACCTGCTCCATGGGGCAGCAGCTGCACGGGTGCCAGGCGGGGGGAGGCGATCCCTGCTGCCCCCTACTGCCCCATGGTGTGCAGGGGCTCTTCCACGAGTACCCAGAGTCCCCCTGATCACTGCTACTGCAGTCAGTGAGTGCGGGGCTTGTGAAAAAAGAAATAAAGAAAAAAGCCCTGCACTCACCGGCTGCAGCAGCAGCAGCAATCAGGGGCCTCTGGGTGCTTGTGGCAGAGCCCCCCTAGGCAGTAGGGAGCAGCAGGGATTGTGCCCGCCCCCACCTGGCCCTGTGGTGCACGTGCAGCACGGCTTGGCAGGGCACTGCATGCTGTCCAGGACCTGGGGTGGCTCCAGCAGTCAGCTGGTGCTCCTGCTTCAATCCCCAGCTCTCTGATCATTCCTCTAGCTCTTCCCAGGGGGTGCAGCCCCTCCAATCTTTGTGCAGGGTTTCAGCAGGCTCCTACTGCTGGCTGGGGAAATAGCCCAGAGTCGCTGCCATCCCCAGCTGTCAGCAGCACCCTGCTGTCATCCTGCATCATCTGGGGGCCTGCACCCCCTGGAAGAGCTGGGGGAAATGATTAGAGAGCTGAGGGAAAGATTGGGGGAGTGTTCAGGGACCTGAACATTCCCACCACTCTTGGCTTGATTTCCCAGTCCCTCGTTCAATTCTCCAGCAGT
>NW_017729022.1:141247197-141252524 GCF_001723915.1 Gavialis gangeticus
GAACAGTTGAGGAAAACAATCAGAGACCTGGGGGAAAGTTTGGGGAGCTGGGGAATCAGACTGAGGGAATGATCAGGGACCTGATCATTTCCCCAGCTCTTGGCTTGATTTCCTATCTCCTGGCTCTGTTCTCCAGCAGTGGGGCTGGAAGGGACCTCAGGGACAGATTGTTGTCACTGGCCAGTGGTCAGCTACAGACATCAATATTAGAGCAGTGCTTTCCCTCCTCCTCCCCTTTCCTCTTTCCTTGCAAGCCCACCTCTGAATCAATTCTGAAACGTTTCAGAACATTTCTGAAACATTTCGGAAGCCTGTTTCATTTTGGAGCTGTTTCAGAGCCCTGCGTTCCATTTCGTATTAGGTGTTTTGAACACTGAAACGTCTGAATCTGAAATGAAATGAAAAGGCCTCCAAAATTTCGTATAGACCTGCTATCAGGGACTGTAAAATAGTACCATACTGTCTATTGTAAGTATTATCTTACAGTCCCTGACAGTACTATCTTATGTTGCAGTTAATTAATACACTGCACCCTAATATTGGCACATGTGTAGACTCTGATGCTTTACTGTGGAACTAATCAGTCAACACCACAATAAAGCACATGTGTAGACATACCCATGGTGTCCATGCCCATTTAACCTGCTCTTGTTTTATTTTTAAGTATATTCGTTGTTTTTGATCTGGATGCATTCTGTTAACATTAAGCTATTTTTTCTGTGAGTTCATTTATTAGAAATACCTAAATTTTTCAGCATTAAGAGCAAACCCCTTTATTTTGTGTGCCTACTTAAAGTATTATTTAAATATTATTTTGCATACATAGGACACAAGGCAGATTCACAAAGTGTCTCTGATAGGAACAGATAGAGTCCAAGTAGGAGAATTAAAATTGTATAATAACAACTGGCCAAAACTGTGTGTCATCCTTTCTTTTGAGTTAGCACAAATTCTTCACAATTGCTCTTCCTTCAAATAGCTGTTTAACTTGGTTTAAACTGTAAAAGCTGCACCAATTGCAACCCATCGTCCCTCATTTCTATTACATTCTGTATAAAGAAATTCTCTCAGGTCCCTTTGTGGTAGAACTTTCTTAATTTAAGTTCTTATTCCTTTGTGTTTGTTTTTGTGCAAGCTCAAATAGCATTGTAGCCATTATCTGTTTGATTCCCTTGAGAAGTTTATGTATCTTGGTGAGGTCTGCTGGTAATCTCCCTTTTTTCTAAGGAATACAAATCTAGTTTCTCTAACCTTTTTGACTTTTTGAGTGCCTTGATTTACTCTTTCTTTCAGTTGCCCTCCATTCTGGAATTCTTTTAAAAAGAGTAATGAACACTGACTATTGTGGCTAAGCAAATATCTTTATTACAGTATTAGTATAAAATATTTTTTGTTTGTATTTAGGCATTCTGTTTAAACGTCCTATGATTCTAAGAGTATTTTGATCTTATTTTAAACAGTAAAGTCTATGGGTTTTCATTACATTATCCTATGTTTTCCTAACCCCTTATTCTTGTCCTATTTGACCTTTGTTACCATACCTCTCCCCAGTTAAAATATATCCACCCTTTGTTTGGCTGTCTAAAGTTTTACTTGCATGGGCAATAAACTGTGCAACATGTTTAGCTTTTAATTTATCCTAGCCCTCTTGAATTTAAATCCCCTTTTCATCTGTCTTAGTCTTGTCAGTTTTATGTCATCAATACTGTAAGTTTCCATACCTCATTGCATACATCTTTTTTCATTAATTGACTTATAAAGGGAGTATAATCACTTGTAGTATGACATATCAGTAGTCACTGTCTAGCCTGAACAACCACTTTCCACAGGTAATTTTTCTTTGTTTTGAACAAATCCGTATATCAGTCCTTAACTGTTTATACATTCTTTCTGTCATTTTCCACCTCTTGCCTTCTTTATCACTTCTCTCCACACTTGACTGTGACTTCACTTTGCAGTCTCTCAGATTGCTGTTAGTGCATGTTTTATGCCTTAGAGATGTCCTTCCCTTAGCTTTTGTACTGGCTTGTATACATACATTTTTTTCTCTGTCTTTTACTTCTAATTTAGCTATGCATTGTTTGCATGTTTGCTGAATGAATTTACTGTTAAACTATTAATATTTCTGTTGGCGCCCATTCAAGTAAATCAAACCTCAGATCCTCTCAGCATCAGGAGGCCTTCCTTCTCTTTCTTGTCTCACTATTAGTTGATTTATGGGAGCTGTGGATTTAGCCCTGTGTGTTTTCAAATTACTCAAGTGTTTTATATAGCATCTGTTCTAAGGAAGCCACACAAGAAAATGCACATAGTCAGCTCTCTAAGTATGAGCATACTGAGGGCTTCCATTTCCAAAAAAGTAGGTATTAGCCACTGAAAAGTTACAGAGAAGTCAAAACTCACTTTAGTCCTTGAAGTCTGGGAACTTTGGTGCAGCACACAATGAACACGCCATGGTATGAGTGGGTCTCATTCTTGGATGATAAGGAAAACAAAATTCCTTAACAGGAGTGCACATCCTTCTGAATACTCCCTAGGGAGCAGTATACTTCTGAAGCCTGAAAGTGGTTTTATTTTGGTCTTCTGTATTTGGTGAAAGAATAGGGAAAGTGGATCAAGATTTTCTGCTAGATGACTCCGTAGCAGAAGGATTATGGACAACTAAAAATAGGCCTCAAGCAGCAGAAAATATGACATGTTTTTATTTTAAAGATGTTTTCCTTATCATCTCCATGTTTTATTTTCCTTACCATCTCCTTACTTATGCACACTATTCACTTAAGTGCTTTATGGCAAGGTCCTACTTATCTTATACTTCCTTTCATTTCAAAGGGTAAAAATAGTTCCACCTCTTTTTTGCCCCCAAAGCTACTTCCTCCAATAATATGAAGTTAAAATCTCAAACATATCTTTGAATATAAATCTTCTCATCTCCATCTGTCCTTTACATGCCTTTCTGAATATATATAATATATATATATATCTCCTCTTTAGAATATAATCTTCAGTAATGTAGCATTCTCCCTTCAAAATTACTCCATATTTCTATCAGTCCATTAAAGTCGAAAGCTTACTGAGTGACCATATGCCAAATCAAGCCTGTCAGAAAATTTGGTAGTGGAGGCTCTAGGAAAGAAGTTTCCATAAGGATTCCCCTCAGAGAGATCATTTCTGTTGACCTTTCTGCTGGAAGTGAGAAGCCCAGCAAAAAAAATGCCTCCCACCTCCAGCCTGAAGGATTCCTTGGGTATCTATAAAAGCCAAATTCAAGCATGTTCCTGCACCATTGCAGCCCCCTTTGTAGAAGGTCCCCCAGATAGATATTACTATGGAATTGGTCACAGCAGGCTAGCAGCCGCTTAAAATATAGGAAATACTAAGGTTTGTGGGGATGAGTCTTGTTCATCAGGTCTCCTCACTTCTACCTGCAGGGACCCCAGACCCTGCAGAAAAGCCTTCTGGTTAAGTTAGGGAGACAGTGTTATGAGAGTGGAAGAGCCTATTTCCCCCCACCATCCTACCTGCTTCATCATGGATAGTAAGACATCCGTGTGTAGACGATTTATTCTGGCCACAGTTCTGAGGAAGCAATCCAAGCCCTGATCAGGATTACAGCTCTATGTTTTATATCATTAAGAGATCTGAAAATGGGCTGAATGTTTTGGCCTGTACATAGAAAATAATTGTATACTAGGGGAGCTTTTAGTCTGATAAACTAATAGAACTTGCATTATCTAAAGCCATCGCCACCTTTCAGTATAATATGTCTTGATTATAGTGCTTATATTCACTACAGATAACGTAAAATGTTCATCTTAACTCTTCTTAAAATTTCAGCTTCTCTTTCCCTCGGATTTTTAGAATATGTAAATACATGCATATATTTTTTAGTCTCTGTATCACTCCTTAATAATTTCTTCATCTGCCTGTCTAGAAAGACTAGGTTCAGCTGGCTTCTAAATAGTCTTTCCATATGCCTGCTTCTCATCAGTTTAGGAATTTTGTATATTATGTATTACCTGGATGTAAAATATGGATATCTGACTGGCAAATATGATTTTCCTGAGGTATAGTGACATAGTTGCCTGGAGACACAGAAGAAATTTAAACAAAGTAGTGAGAAAATCCTCCATTTCTTCTGTCACTCAGCCACACTTAAAAGGAAATTGAGGTGTGAGGTCAGCTTTCACTTAAAGACTTAGGTTGGAAATGCCTGGTTTGTAAGTGCAGGTCATCAACTTGTTAGATGGGTGGTAAGTAATTTAAATTCCAATTCTCCACACCAGTTTCTTATTTGTATGGGGCTGTTGGACAATAGAAATTCTTACTTTGCTTTTCCACTCCCCTGCTTTACAGCGTCAGCTATAGCATTGGTGTCTTCCTCAGCAACTCTAGTACATCTTGCCAAATTTATATTGGCACTTCTTTCCTTCTGTAATAATGTTAGTGTTGTTAGCAAATAGCTTGTAAAAACTGATGGGAAATAACCAATCATTTTTCCTAAAGAGTGGCCTTGCAAAATTATTTAATTCCATTTACAAACCAAACCTTTTGATGGGGGACTCACCAGAGATGTTGTCATTTGTTAAATCTTCCTGAACATCTTTATTATCCACCACAGCAAAAATAAAGACAGAAAGAAAGAAAGTACATGTTGCTAGTGTAACTATGTTAAAAAATAACAGCACCACACTTTGACAACTCATTTGAGTACATGCTGAAAATGCTATTTAAAACAAGTGTTAATAAGACTTAAAGTTCATATCAAGATTAAATTGGATTTGAACTTGTGGGATTGGAAGTACCATTAACTACTTATTTAATTTCCTTTCTGATTGAAGTATGCAAGATTTGGAAATGCATGCTTGTGAGTGAAATGCAAATTGTAGACTAGCAGAAACGCATTTTTAAAAATGGTACCTGACAATAATTTAATGATTTTTTTCAAGCATGAAGAACATGACAAAATGTAGTAAGTTTAACTTGTCACTACTGTTATTTGATTAAAAAAGAGAAATGTTAAAGGTATTGGATTTTATTCTCATTTACCCACAGCCCCCTAAAAACAGTTGTAACAAAGTATAAGGAGGCCTTAAAGTCAATATAAATAATTTAATTCAATGTCAATAAAAAATTAAGCCCTAAAATAAATGGGGTGGCAGGATTTTCTAAAAAATGTATATTATACTTTAGTGTATTATTATTTGGGCCTTGAAACCTTATCTGTGCTTAGATTAGTAATCCTATTAAGAGTTCTGAGACTGCCAGTTCTTCATGAATGTGTGTGTAGGACTCTTTCCTACACTGCTTTTTTCATGCTTTAAATT
>NW_017729022.1:141257524-141263498 GCF_001723915.1 Gavialis gangeticus
AGCCATTCTGCAGAATGTTTTTTTTAAAGCTAAAAACCAGTTTATTACATGATTTATACGTGTCATACAATCAACAAATGTTTCAGCTCTTAGATCTCTTTGTCTCTTGTCTGAGATTAGATTTGATTATGGGTCTGAAGCTTTGTGGCCCTTGTCCATGATCTTGTAAAAGATAAAGACCAGGTGTATTCATACTTCTATGCTTTAAATTAAGGGTTTTTTTTCCTGTTCTCTAGAATTGTCTCTAATTGTATTTCTCTTATTTTCTATGTTGGAACTTTGCAGTCTGATGCACTGGGAGGCACAGCAAGAAGTTTTCATTGTAGCACTGAACCAAATGCAGACTGATTGCATTTTGTTTTTAACTTGCATAATCAGCTCAGTACAGCCCTGAATTAAGTTACATATCCCAAAATTGATTGATCAATTTCTAATATTGCATCCCTTGCTAGGCAAGTGATTTCTTCAAAAAATATGCGGAAGAATCACTGTATCTAGGTAAGGAGACCAAAATATATCCTCTTTAGAATTTAATGCAGAAAATGTTGAGATAATGCAGCAGTGTGTCACACCAGACATACTATACCTGTTTTCATTTTAGGAGGATTCATGCAGTGCAGGTTGAGATTATACAAAGTGACCTCCTGTACAGTGAAGAATAGCAGCTATTAAACACCAAATATAAAATGCATTCCTCCCCTCTTCCCTCCCAAACTGTAGTGGCATTTTTGAACTCCTGCCTTATCTGGAAATATTTCAGCTTTTATAGATTTCCTGAGTACAACAGCTGCTGGCCTGAGTGACCCTTTGCCATTGTTTATCACTGTCATAGGCAAGGGGAGAAAATCAGTCTGAATAACATACACAAACCAAAAATCAGTGGTACATTTGTTTAAAAAAAGCAAAATAAGCAGGTGAAATATGCCACACATTACATCTTGCTTGCTCACACCACCTTCCCTTTAACTTCGTTCCAGTTTTCCAAATAAAACTTTAGGGGGAAAAGATGAAAGCATGTTTTGTTCTTCGTTTTTCAGAAGGAACTAAGACAACATAGTTTCCAGGTGATTCTCTTTATGTACTCTTCGGGAATCTTTGATTTTTTTTTTCAGTCTTCGTAGGAGATACGAACTGTGCCTCAATAAATGCCAGATATTTTTATTTCTTCTTACAAGTGTACAAACTTTACCAAATGCTCTCCTGACTTTAGATTATCCTGCTAGATGTCAGAGTTTCATTAGAAAACAAGATGGGGCATTTTCTTTTCCCCCTTGCCTCACCCCTATTTTCCATGTATGTTTAATTCTTGTAAAAGCACAAAAGGTAAAGGTGGGTCATTCTCCTTGCGCTGGATTAGAAACAAAAATGAAATGGACAAATACGTGGCTTTTGCCTATTGAACCTGATAGGAATTTTGCTGTTGATTTCAGCCAGCGAATCCACAGGCAGAGTAACTGTAGATATCTAGGCAGACAGATGTAATATAAAGCAGACCTGATGAAGAATGTATTTCATTTGAAAGCTTGTCTATCCCAACTACACAGTTGGTTCAATAAAAGATGTCACCCTTACACAATTTCTGGATCATCACAGCTACAAACTTCACTCTTATACTTCTATATAGAAGGCATATGCAGTATATATACACTCACATATGTACATTGTCATATATAACTATTAATACATATTTATCTATATATTTACAAATACACACACCCGTTTCAATATATCCTTATATTGCAGTTCACTAAATATTTTCACTCCGTGTATGTCCTTTAATCACATATGAGAGTGCTTACTGCTTGGGCAGTGAGGTCCAGCTTTTTTTCCTTTGTAATGTTTTGGTGATATTCCCTTTATTGTTCCATTATTGTGTTCTGCTTGATGTTCTAACACTCCCTGTATGCATTTCAGAAATATTCTGACAAAGAAAAAAATCCATTACATAACACGTTAAACATCACAGCTGTGAAGTGGCCTGATTGTCCTGCTATGTCTCCTGCTACATGCCTGCCCTTTTTGTTTCAAGGGACATTATAGCACTGAAACACTGCAAACATCTCTACAAACACTGAGGAGGAACAAAACCAAAATCTTGTCTGCTAACAGAAGTGCACTGAATACTGGGGAAACCTAAAATCCTTGTAAAGATGGGTCTATATTTTTTTGCAGGCAATCTGCAGAACAAAAGGATGCTTGTTGCAATAAACTCTTCCCTACAGTTCATGAAGAACCTGCATTTCTCTGGAGTCTCCAGTGTAAACATGTCCATTTAGTTAAACTCTGTATTTTGCAAAAGCTGCAGTATGTTACATGGCAAACAGTTTGGTCTTACCATAGAATTGTACTTCCTCATCCAGGAACCACAAAGCATACAGGAACAAGTCTTCCTATCTGTCTGCTCAGATGCTTCTCCATAATTGTGACCTTAGCATGCTTCTGCTCAACCTTTAAAATAAAAGACCATTATTTTCCTTATTGATATAATGCACAGAGTAAATCTGGACAAAGGGTATAATATTGTGTGATTACCAGGGATTATACTCAGCTTCTTTTTTCTTGACCGTACTTTCTTGTAATGGATTCCTCTGACTCCAGGCTGTAAGCCCAGCCTTGGCCAGCAACTCTTCAGAAAAAATACTTGAATTGTGGATGATCGATGTGGATTGCTGTGCTGATCTGACAAGAGATCACTGTCAGTCAGGACAGCAACAAGTGCACATTGATCATTTTCTCCGACAAGCTTTCCCTCAGCCAGCCCTGATGTCAAGAACACCAGTGTTTCTGGTTCTCTTTTCTTGCTTACCCTCAGTTAGAGAAGGATCATGATGTCTTTTGGTGTCAGTGGCATGATGATTGACCTCAGTGCACTTACTTAGGGTCATCAACTTGTCCAGACTGTTGGTGTAATACGAGAACGTACTTCTCCCTTTTTTTTCCCAGGCTGCCTAGCCTGAACTTTTAAGCTTGCTCCTTTAGATCAGGGCTGGCACAATCTCTTTCTCTGGTGAGTTTCTGTAGTTCATATTCTTTGTATTAATTACCCTTTACCAAAGGATGGGTCACTGTCCGACAGTTCTGTTCATATTTGGCAATTACTTTGAGAATGTTATTTATTTTTTTCTACTGCTGCTAATACATTTTCTGTTGAGCAGAGACTTAAAAGTCAAGTTTTCTTGCTTGAAAGGAACGTTAGAACTTTTCTTGGCGAAATGCTAATATTTTACAAGGTTTTACATTTTTTTTTCTTTTGGCTGTGATTTAGATTTCATACCTAAGCTAACTAATTATCATGTTGATACAATTCATAACATATACTAAATACTGCAGTCTTGCTATCTGGATTTCAGAGAAGCAAGTGTTCTATTAATAACATTTCATTCAACTTTGTTGGCAAGAGAAATTTGCTTGAATTGACAGCATTGTCAAGGTGTGGTGTGTCTCTTAGACTTTGGTAGAATGGAGTAAGACATCTGGCAGAAGCCCTTTTCTTCCTTTATCTTTTCTCTATGCTAACTGAACCAAAACATAAAACTTTCCTTTCAAGGTGAGGATATAAATCAATACTAAGAGGAATGATCAAGCAATCAGCTTATGTATCAACAAGTATCTCATGCCTCTGTCAAAAAAATCCCTCAGCTTGTTGGTAAGACACTAGCATATTTGCTTCCAGAAAGGATAGATTTACTTTTGTAATTGTTGGGGATTTTGAGCTGAATGGATTGGGCCCCAAGGTCACGGTGGGCCGGTGTTGGCGATTGGAATACGAACAGGCGGGATTATTGGCGTGGAGGTCTGAGGCAAGGAAGCGTGATGGTTTTAAACAAAGGTGATTTATTTGACTTACGCTTAGAAGGCGTAGGTAGAGTTGCTTTCTTCAGTTACAGTAAATACAAACAACGGAGGGGTCCATTGGCCCACAGGGTTCTTAAGTGAGCCGGAGCTAGGGGCGGCTGCTCAACTTAATAGTCCCAGGGCTGGTCAATGGCTCATTAAAGGAACAAAAGAACAACGAAACTGTAACGAGATGAAGAACGAGTCATGACGCCAGTCCAAGTGGACAAACGGATGGTCGAATAGCCGTGCTGAGGTCAAGTGCCAGATAGGAGAAGCCGAAACCATGGTCAGAGTAGTCAGGGATGATCCAAATCGTCGTCAGTAATCAGTGCCGAGATCAGTCACAAGCCAGAAGAATCAATATGAAAATGAGTACTGGGTTGTGAGGAGAGGACCTGGGGATTGAGATCCCAATCTCTCTCTGTCACGCAGTCCCTGCTGATAGCAGCCTCTGCTAACAGATCGAGCAGCTCTCCCTCACTCACAAGACCAACGAACGCCCACACCTCCAAAAACCAACTGCAACCACCCACACCATGGTGGGGGCTCACAGGTCTTTTATAAGAATTTAGTGGCCAATCAGATCTTATCCTGTAAAGAAATTTCTAGTCTGATTATGTCATGCTGCAGGAGGACTGAGCATGCGCCTGATCAGGTTTTGTGGGTGACTGAGCATGTGCGAAGCTGAAAAGTAGGTCACAGATGACTGACAGGCCCAGGGGTCGAGTAGGGGACATACGGCCTAGGCTGTCTGCACATGTCAGAATTGACTCTTCTGTATTGGCAGCACACAAATCTAAAATTTTACACTGACAGTAATGAGAATCAAACCAGCATTAGTGCATTCATTTTCAACTTCTAAAGTACCTGTCTGACATGATGATTATATAGAACAATGTGCATGATTATTGTCATGATGTTTTCATAGCTGAAGGACAACTGCACAGATAACTCTATCTCAGTGATATGTGACTTTTTTGTTTCTTTATTCTGTTGTATGGGATGATGTACTGTTATGATTGCAATGCCATCAATAGTAAGACTTAACCCACATGACCATAATGAAGCTCAGTCATTTATAGATCAGTTGTATATTCAGGATACATTTTTAGTCCACCCAGTAATATTAGGTTTCACAACATATTTGAGACAAATGTTGAATACCTCTTTTTAAAAACAAACCTGGAGAATAGTCTCTCTTTTCCACACCAGCTACTGCTGTTGATTCCTACGTGCCAAATACATGATGCCTGGTGAAATCAGCCAGCAATACAGGCTGCAGAAATTGCTTGTGTTTAAGTCCAAACTATATGAATATATTATGGATGAGTTGCTATTATTAGATATTATTTTACACATAATTAAATATAATGGACAAGTGTGCAAAATAAGTGTAAGATATTATGTTCCTTGCCCCCCCCCCGCTCAATAAAACAGCAGGAATCAGGTGCAATTTGACAATACAGAAGAAATCTATTAAGTAGGGCATCTTGAGATTCACAGAAACGTGCCAAGGTACTTACATTTCTGATTATGAGAGACTCAAAGCATTAAAATATGTAAATAACTATTGTGATCATAGTGATCTATTTAGAAGCCATAATGTAGTGAGAAACTATCTGAAATTAATCAGTAACTCTACGGCAGGTAGCTTATGCCAGTTAACACCAATGCAGACCTGTTTACTAATATGGGTAAGTTTACAAACCACGCTCAGATCCAAATCCCTTTTTTGCCTCCAAGGCTCCTTGTTGTGATCTTATTCCACTATGCCTGGGTCCCAAAAAACTGTGCAAAAGGTGGATCGGTCTCCCCCACTGCTTTTGTGATTTTAAGGGTAAGATGAAAACACATTTCAAAATTATACAGCTTTGATTTTTTCAGGGTCTTTAGCAGGATGGAATATAATCTCACTTAGGCACATGAGAGGTGAATTCATAGATTCATAGATTCATAGATTCATAGATTAAGGGTCGGAAGGGACCTAGTAGATCTTCTAGCCCGACCCCCCGCCAGGGCGGGAGAACAACAAAAACCCCAAAAAGAGAAATGGGACTCAAACGAGTCCAGCTAGGTGGGCATCCAGCCTCTTCTTAAAGACCCCCAGGGTAGGGGCCAGCACCACTTCCCTTGGAAG
>NW_017729022.1:141263884-141279023 GCF_001723915.1 Gavialis gangeticus
TATGACCCATCCACCACCACCCTCTGAGTGCGACCCCTCAGCCAATCTGCAGTCCATCTGACTGTGTAGGCATCGATGCCACAGTCACCTAGTTTTTTAACTAGGATGGGGTGAGAGACGGTGTCAAAGGCCTTGCTGAAGTCCAGAAAGACTACATCCACCGCGACACCTGCATCCATGGCCTTTGTGACCTGATCATAGAAGGCAATCAGGTTGGTCTGACATGAATTAAGGGCCTTGCGGGCAAATTTTAATTGGTAATATAATTAGCAAGTGTTTTGAGCAGCTGTACATTAAGGGTTAATACCCCTTGCAATGTTCACTGCTCTGACCTGCCCTTAGGGGATTGGTGAGCAGGGACATGGCTAGGAGCCAAGCTGCCTCTATACCTGCCCAGCTCATCTCCTCTCAGGGACAGAGATGGTGGCCCAGATTGTTGGCAGTCAGGGGCTGGCGGATTCCTATCCGCCAGACTCTGCCTGTCTGCAATCTGGGTCCCCACTGCCCCCCTCCACCTGGATTGAGACCACTGCCAGCCCAGGTCAAGCCTGGTGCTGTCCCAGTGGGCAGGTTCCTCTTCCTGGCTTTCTCTGCTGGGACAATGTCAGAAGCTGCAGGTAAGCTGATTGCTGCTTGGGGGGCGGCAGTGAGTGGGGATCTGGGATGTGGAAGGAAGTGCACCTGGTATGTGGGGCGGGGGGTGGCAGTCCCAATGCAAGTGGGAGCATGGAGGGCCCCATGAAGGCAAAGAGGGGCATGGTTGGTCCAGTGCAGTGGAAGGAACTGCCTACCCCCTGCAGCCCTGGATCAGATCCACCCCCCACACATCCCAGATCCCCAATCATTCCTGCACTTCCCAGGCACTTCCTGTGTTACCTGCAGCTCCTGGCAGAGCAAGCAGGGAATGGAAACTTGCCTGCCACCTCCACGAGTCTCTGGGCTGTGTGCCATTGATTTTCTCCCACAAAATCTTCATTATACTTTTATTCATTGGACAAGTTACAGTATTCATTTTCCACATATTGCACAGGCAAATTAGTTATGTAATGCCTTTAGCAACAGTGTGTACTCTTCTTTAAATTCTGTAGACAAAACAGCAATATCTAACTACAGGAAACTCATTGACATCTTCCTTACATTACTGAAGGAGGTAGGGCTTAATTTTATCTTCCTGTTCTCACAATATGTGAGGCTAATTACTTCCTCATAAATCACAGAAGAAGGAGGAGAGGTTTGCATTACTCATCTTCAGTACCTGTTTCCTCCATCCTAGTCATCCTCACCAGCTATTTTGGGGGCTGGGATGGTGCGGGCACTAAGGTACACAGATGACAGCCCAGATTTCGCACGTTTGAGGCCATAGCAGAAGCGCTCACAGTGCAGCCATCTTAGATTCTGATAAATATGCGAACTCCGCTAAATACCTTGTCACAAGGACAAGAACCTAGGACGGACAGACGGACTATCTTGCCTAAAACTACAGGCTTCTCTTCTCAGCTAATTCCTTTCAAATCGTAGGAAAGTAACGTTGGAAAGGACCTCACAAGGTCATCTGGTCCAACCCCCTGATCAAGGCAGAATCATCTCTGACTAAACCATCCCAACCAAGTGTGTGTCTAAACTGCTCTTGAAAACTTCCAAGGATGGAGATTTCACAACCTTTCAAGGTAGCTTGTTGCAATGCTTGACCACCCTCACAATCAGAAAGTACCTCCTAAACTCTCTCCTGAATTTTCTGTGCTTCAGCTTGAGGCTCATGTCCCTTTCCCTAGTAGTCACAGTAAATAGCTCACCTCTATCTCTCTCTGTACTAGCCTTTCAGGTATTTGAAGACTGCTATCAAGTCCCCCTTCAGTCTTCTCTTTTCCAGACTAAATAACCCTAATTATTTCAGTCTTCCCTCATAAGTCTTGTATCCCAAACCCCTAATCACTTTTGTCACTCTGGACTGGACTCTTTCCAAACTGTCCACATTCTTCTTGAAGGGTAGGGCATAAAATTGGACACAGTACTCCAGATGAGGCCCCACCAGTGCCGAATAAGGTAGCACAATCACTTCCTTTGATTTTTCAAGTAACACTTCTGTTAATACAACACAGTGGACTCATCTACACGAGATGTTACATTGCTATGACAATGTATCATTGGCAGGCATGAACCGTGACACTGATGCTACTGCGCGGTAGCATTGGAAATGACCCACGTGGAGCTGGGACTGCACAGATGGTTACTGCAGTCAGTTAGTACTTGCTTAAGCACAAGTACTGGCACATGTACTGTATTTGTCCTTGTTGTTTCCAAGTAGTTCTGTAAGATCATCTAATCATTTCTAGTTTGGAAAATTATGACAATAGCCACTGTAACTTTGCATTGGATAAAAGATGTTTCACAAGCTCTTTCTTAGGTCATTGCTATAATTCTCAGGGAGAGCAATGATGAAATGTCCTATAATCAGAAACCAAGGCTCCAGAGTTTGAAAACTTTATGATACTTCAAAACATTATTCCTGTATGTAGTAATTGTGAAAGGGCATATAGTAATGAGTTTACCTCATGCCTAACATTTTTTTTTAAATAGGGAGTCTCAGAAAACACAGCTGATGGAAGAACACTGTAGAATTTTTAAAAAAATGTAAATTAGAGATTGAAGAAATAGTTTTAAATATCCCTACTTGTTTTTATTAAAACAGTTATGAAACTAAATGAACAAACATTTTAGCATGTATTTTGCTAATGACAAACAAAGAAAAGTAGGATAAAGTGGCTCTTGTTGAGCCTCATACCACCCCTGCTATATTGCTGCTTCTAGATTGCTAGTTAGTTTTAAAGCTAGTTGCTTCTGGGACCACTAGTACAATTCTGGGACTGCAATGCATATATAATCAAAGATACCTCATTTGCACAAAATGGTAAAGATTGAAATAGTGAGCGCGTCTACATGAGATGCTCCTGCACAGTTGCAACTGTGCATTTATTTAGTAATTGTGTTAGCAAGGACTAAATAAATGCACAGTAACCGGAGTTACTGCACAGTACCACTGGTGAACATCTTTTACGTGATGCTGTTGCGCAGTAGCCTAATGTATTAGCCCTGTCTGTGCTGTGACGCACTACTGTGCGGTATTTTTCAGCACTCATGTAGATGCTCTTGGTGAGCTGCAGAGAGACTAAGAAGGTGCATAGCAGATTCTGCAGGTACAGTGAATAAGTTAAGTGTTTTCCCCATGCTGTCACGACAAATAAACTAAGGTTGGGCTAATACCTTACATTCTGTAGTTCTTTTATTGGCAGTGTGGCCCAACAAAATATTTTAGCCCAAACACTCTCCACCTAGATACCTTTTTCCAAACTGGGTGCAGAACCCCTCTGTTTCAGACCCTACTTCCAGTAGAGGGGGAAGGGTACAGTGAGGGGTAAATGAGCCATACTTAGTGAAGTGAATCCTTGGTAATCAATCAACTTTGTTAGATATGGGCCCAGTACTTCTAACATAGCAAGATAACAGAACACTGTGTTTTAGTAGATATTTAACTATATTTAAAGGGGAAAGGTTGAGAATGGCTAACAAGACAGGAGATAAAATTAACAGACTGGTAAGAGTTTGGACTTGTCATGAATTGCAATAGCTTCCTTAATGGTCTAAGATAATTTGCAATATTTGTGTGTGGCACTACTTCTATTCCCAAATAGATTTGCCACTGGATTGTCTCGGCAAACTGTTTCTACATTAGGGACTGTGCATGTAAACTTTTTCATGCAAAAAATTGTATACTTGAAATTAAGTATACATTCCCCCCCCCCCACAATCTCCCTTCCAACCCACATAATCCTGATAAAATGGGGTGTTGATGCAGTGTTTGCTTGTACCTTGTGGCAGATGTTCCCTTGGCTTTCTGTGCCCTTGTCCTTTTCAGTATTCTGGAGGAGCACTCACTGCAGTAACATGGGCCAGTGTCACTCTTATTACTTTACCTGTTTTATCTTTTGTGAAATTGAGCCTTTAGCCAGAATTGTCTGAGCTGCTGCTCCAGCAATTGGTTAACTGTGAGGCTCCTCAAGCTCATTTCTCTCAAGTAATTTGATTCCCATGTGCTTATGAGATTGCTTTTTTGCTGAAAGGATAGGGTGTGGGAGTATGTAAGCAGACCAGAACTGTTATGGCTGACAATGCTGCTTTAAAATAAAAACAAAGCAAAGCCGTGTTTAAAAAAGATCACATTTCCATTCATCACCCATTACCTTAAGTCTATAAAG
Source organism: Gavialis gangeticus (assembly GCF_001723915.1). Classification (NCBI taxonomy): domain Eukaryota; kingdom Metazoa; phylum Chordata; order Crocodylia; family Gavialidae; genus Gavialis; species Gavialis gangeticus. The sequence continues at coordinate 141,268,138 of NW_017729022.1, forward strand.
AAAAATGTTTCATGTTCATTAAAGGCAGGGCCCATACAGCCTTTTATCTGGAGGCAGTGCGAAGTAGCAAGCTAAATTTGAGCCTTCTGTCATCAAGAGTACTAGTTCTGCATAAAGCCAGTGTGATGTCATTCTCATTAATGACCAGAATACAATGTAAAATGATAATTAGATTATTTTTTTGGTATTCTAGTCATAAAAGGTTTCTATGGATATTAAAGTATGCCTTGAAATAATGCATGAAATTCCAGGTTTTTATTTTGTTCAACAAATTATTGCTTTTTATATCTTGGTTATTCAGGGATAATTGAGCAAAAGTTTTTCTGTTTAGGATTGGTTAGTATAGCAGCCTTTTTCTATATAACATACAATTTATTCAGAGATTTATGATGCCATAAAATATCCACTGCTTTATCACAGCTTTGGGCAAATATCCTGCTGTGGTGAGGGAAAAAAACAAAAACCAAAAAAACAAATCTTCAAGGTGAATCATGCTGGGAGGAAATATTTCTTTTGAAAATAAAATGGTCCATGCAAAACAATGGCATATTTAGATGGTGGAAATATACATAATTTCCCCTTTTAATGTTGATTGTATGACCATGCAAATATACCAGACACCAAGGTAGTGGGATACTGTGGTAGCAAGACCTGATTTAAAAGGTAGTGTTATTAATGCAAATGATGCCCTGCATTCAAAAGCTTGTCTAATTCTATCCCAATCATGCAGTTGGTCCAATAAAAGAAATCACCCACAAAAATCCTTGCCTCAGACAGCTGACATAAAATTCTTATTACAAGTCCTTTTTGTCCTTTAGATATATGCAAAATGTGTTTGCAGGTACTTCTACATGGATAGGGCAGAATTTGTCTCTCTGAGAGCCCACATTCTGGGTTCTGTTACATGTTGTTGGTCTGTGGTACAATCTAAGCTGCAACTTGACTTTTGATGATCAGAAAATTGCCCGACCTATTGGGGTGTCCTTCTAACCCAGGGGTGGGCAAAATATGGCCTGTGGGCTAGATCCAGCCCACCAGAGGGCTTTATCCAGCCCATGGCAGGTCCCTTGGCCCTGCACAACTCAGGCATGGGGCAGCTCAGGCCGTGGCATGTGCAACTAGTTCCACCACCACAGGTGTGCAGCAGGGCTGGAGCAGTGTGGTAGGTGGACTCAGCTTCCTGGCAGCCCCAGCAGTGGCAGCTCCTTCTGGCTGCTACCAGTGCAAGCCTCAGCCCCACTACTGGGGCACCTCAGTCCATCTACCCTGCACTCACTGGGTGGATGGGGTCTCCCTGGAGACTGACTCAGGACCCACGTGGGTGGGGCATGTTCAGCTGTGGGCCTGGGATGGGGCTGCGGGCAGGTGGGGAGAAGCATCTAGGAGAGGGACGGGCGGGTAGGGCCAGGGTGGGGATCGCGGGGCAGTGACAGTGCAGGGCCCAGGCCCAGGGCAGAGCCGTGATACAGTAGCCACATGTCCCTGTGAAAGGCATCAGTTCTGTGGCCAGGAGATTGTTGGGCATGGATTGCAGCTCTGCCCTGGGCCCTGGCCCTATACTGTCACCACCCCATGATCCCATCCAGCGATTCCAGCCCCAGTCCTGGCCCTACCCACATGTCCTGCTCCCAGATAGTGCTCCCCACCTGTCTGTGACACGATCCCATCCAGCTGGCCAAGTGCACCCTGCCCACGTGGGTCCTTGACTGCTCTCCATAGAGACCCTGGGATCACCGGGTGGTGACTGTGCAGGGCTAGGGCCCATGGCAGAGCCAGTTAGGGAGTTCTGGTGAGCTGTGGGGAAAAGGCTTGGGGGGGCATGGTGTTGACTTGGTTCACATTAGTTCACCAAAACTCCCTAAGTGGTCCTCCAGCACAAATAATTGCCTGCCCCTGTTCAAACCCATATCATCGATTCTCAGCGTAGAGTCCTGAAACTTACTGGGATAAATGAGCATCAGTTCTTCTATTTAGGATTGGTTAGCAGCATTTTATATATAACATACAATTTATTCAGAAATTTATGATTTGAGTGGTGACATCTTGACACGTTGCTATTAGAGTAATGAAGTGCTCTGGTTAATAACCTAACAAGCCTTAATGAGTAGCAAACAGCTGAGCAGAGACTGAACCAGGCCTTGAGTATCAATATAACCAAGCACATTTAAAATGTCTGCAGCTGAGCCTTTGATATTGCCATCAGTGAGGTTTGGCAAATGGCAAGTACCATTTAATCATTTGAATGACTGCTCGCTTTAGTTGCTCGTGTCTTAAATGGTATATACAGCACCTAGCATCTGCTTTGATAACTAATAGTAGAAACAGTATTAAATGACTCACGGGTGAGAGAGACCTACCCAGTTCAATAACCCTAACTTTCTTTCATGATTGGGCCCAAAAAGAAAGGTTTGTGCTTAAATGGGGAGCGTGTGCAATGAAAGCATTTATTGAATGGTGAGTATTTATAGGCTTTAACCTGCTAAGCTATCAGACAGTAGGCATTCATGTCATTTACCACTTCTAAAGTATCCACCTGCTTAAAAGTTTATGATCCTCAGGGACCCAGCACGGGGGTGTAGTTTATGGCTTTGGACCTGGGTCAGATCTTGTCCACAGATTTGCTGCGCCTCACTCATCTGGCTTGCGCACACCAGAAAGGTTGAGCACCACTGGTGCAGAGTAAAATAAATAGCATTATATATACATGGATGATGCCAATCTATATTATAAAGTGCTTCTATCTAGTACTGTTGCTCACCTTATGCATCCTCTTCCCTAATGCCACATATGTGTGAGAACAGTTCTAATAATCCAACCTAATGAGAATACTGTTCATGGTGGTGTTATTTTTTTTTTGTTTTGTTAAAAAGACCTTGTCACAATAGTGTTTAGACTACTTCTCCTTTCTCCCTCCACAAATGAGGCCATTCGTAGAAAATACACTGGGTTGGATAAGCAATGAAAACGTCATCAGGTTCTGTATCTACAAACTGGCAGAGCAAGAAAGACTGTACATTGGAAAAGTTTTTTTTTAGTTGGTTGGTTGGTTGGTTTTTTGCTTTCTCTGATACACAACTTCATATGATTGTGCTCCATAAATCTAAAACACTGTTCTTCATATTTTAAGTAGTATTTTAAAAACCTGTGCTAATCTGTGTGCTAAAATTAGCATTCTCTTCCTGAGGTTTACAGGGTTATACCTTCACACTGGAGGCAGCTGGATACAAAATGTAGCTCATTTTTAAGATGATAAGAAATTTCTAGAAGAGTCTTTCTTTGTTATGAAGTGTAAACCTAATGTGTGTCTGTATGACAGAGTGTTTTTATTAAAACATTTTAAAATGACCTGTATAATTTGTGAATGTCTGCACTACTCCTGAGTTTCTCCAATTAGAGCTTATAAATTTATGGGAAAAAACCCCCCAAAATTTTCCAGGATAAATTTCTAGTCCATTTATTCAAATTCACAATTTCAAAATTGGAAAAAAGACTATTTGTGCCAGTCAAGATTTCTTAGAACAAAAAACATTATTTTTCTTCATTAAAATTTCAACAAAAAATCTAAGAAGCTCTAATCCCAAACTTGTGCCAATAGAAGCCTTTGTAGCACATTTCACCAGGATTTGACACTTTTATCTGTCTATTCAAACATGCATCTCATGTGTTTCTTCTTTTTCTTTCTCCTCTTTACGTAGGTTTTCCAAATGAGCCAGCAGCTGTCATTGCCCTTACCACTATTAAGGAATGGTTGAGCAAGAATCACAACGAGGTATGAAATAAAAGAAAACTTTCAAGATTGCTTAGTTTGTTTCCTTAACAGTGAAGAGTTCTTTTAATAATTTCATGACTGACCTTTGAAATATAAAATTAGTACAAAACTTAGGAACTCATTTCAGGAACTTCAGTGGGGGTAAGCCCACTCCATTACGGATATAGTTGTATGCATTAGTCTGCAGTCAGGTAGAAGGCAGGGCTGGGTGGCACCTTATGGACAAAGTGGTTCAGAGTGGCAGATATCCAGGTTGTAGCTGAACTGGTGTAGAGGCAATCGGGACTCATAGTAGAGATATCTTTTATTTGACCAAGAAGATTTTTGCCAAAAAAATTCTTTAATTGCAAGCTTCGGGCACAAACACCCTTCATTTGGAGAGGCAGAAACTTTCATAGATAATCCTGTTATGTTGGATGCTAAATGATGAAGTAGCCTGTCACCTATTAAAACTTAAGCCATTCTGAACCAGATAGCCTCTAAGGTACCACCCTACACTTGTTTGTCTGTAACAGGGTCATCATCTCAGTCAACTATATTGTGGTAAAAATGGCATATGTTTTATTTTAAAGTGTAGTCTGCTTTTCCTTTGCATGATAATATTTCTTGGTAAAAGAAAACATGCTCTTTCCACAGCTGTTTCTGAGAATCAAAGTGTTTGTGTAACGGTGAAGAGAATGTAAAGGTAGTGGCACATAATGGGCTTCAGCAGAAACAGCTACCAGGGACAGTGGTTTTCCAGTATTAGCTTTACACCATAGTGCTTTATGATGGAAGTGTTCCTTGTGTTTAGAAATTTTTAGGTTCCTTACACTTTACTACTTTTCATGGAAAACGTGGTACTGTCTTAATGCAAAATCTAAGTGTGAAACTTAACTTCTTCCATTTACCCTGTCACGCCTGGGACTTTTTATGAAACAAAAGGCTTTCAAGAGAATGCCCTCCATGCCTGAAGTTCTATTTTTTTTTCTTCTTTATTTCTTAACACACTGATAGAATATGTTCAGTGATGCTGAATTGGGGAAATGCAGAAAACAAAGTGACAGAAGGAGTAGAACACTCACAATGTCTTAAATTTAGGATACGCCTGATTCCTTGTTATGACAGCCAGCAGATTTCAGAGCGTCTAGAATAGCTGAGTAGTTTTCTCTGCAAATGTTTTATTTTAGACCTACTGCACAAGCCTTGATCAGGAATATACTGTTTTCCTAAGTAATCATTTGTATTATATTTCATCTTGGAAATCTATTGTTTGGGTTCTGTTTGTCAAGACTGTCTAATGTGTAGTGATACTAAAAGGGAGATTCAGCAGGTTATTTACTGCAATTTCTAGCTCAATGGAGAAATGAAATGTGGAGATGTTCAAAACTGGATGGCAGGAGTTACACGAAGTACATATTTGACTTTAAAGCCTTGAACTTCTAGCAGCTGCTCTTGACTTCTGGACCAGAGCAGTGGAGTGAATATAAATTCTGGACACTCAGGCCCTCTGAAAGTCGCATCTTGGAGGCCTAATTTTAAGCTTGTTTTTTGAAATCCTAGTCTGTTAGCATCTGGTCTATTTAAATGCATGTAATGATAGAGCTAGAAACTATTCCCCTACAGTCCCTTTGTTTTTAAACATTTTGCCTGATTGTAACTGGACTTCATACTTTCTCACCACAAACCTAAGAAAAAGGAAAAGATCTTATAGAAGTAAATGTATATGCTTCATAACCTACATATATTATTTGCTTCAGTTTCTTTCCCAATCATTTTTATTTTAATGGTGCTTCAGGGAACCTGACTTCTCTTGGCACAGTAGACTGCCTATTAGAGTAAAACAGATGGGTAGAAGTTTTCTAGCCAAAAGCCATTTTCTCAAACAAGTAATCTTGCACTGTAGCTTGGGCTATTGCTTTTAAGATATAAAGAACACCTGATTCCATAGACATTTTCTGAATCATTCCTGTTTTTACTGGTTGTCCCTTGCTTGACCTGTCCTGGAACTGTTCCTGTGTCCTGCTGAATTCCTCTAATTCTTATCCATGAGTCAGCAGGATGCCTCAAATGTTTTTTGCTCTGTTGATTACCGCCTTCTCATGTTCTACGAAGTCCTTTTCTGCCTTGCAAGAAGCCTGTTATAAGAGTTCACAAGGGATGTCACAACTAGTGACTGAATTAGGAATGCTTATTTTGGTCTACTTGCATCTTACAAAGTCATAAAACCTTAGGGGCAAGGAATATGTGTCCGACTATACAATGCCTTAGATTTTACAGTTGTCTTGTATATCTGTGTAAATTGTCATCATTGAGGATGTTTGCTTGATGTCTCCTTTTCTTTCTTTCTAAACCAATTACTTGTAATTCTAAGTGTTCAAGTTTGCAAAATTTGCTTTCCTCTGTATACTCTTCAGAGGAGGCTAGGGAGACTCTTTTACGTTTTTAGAGGACCTAGTGAAAAAGAACACAATTTCTGATCGGGTGCCATTAAGATGTTGAAAAAACTTGTAATCATGTGTTTACATTGCTGCTATATTTAGCCTGGGTCCCGGTTGACATGTTCCTTGATATTTAACAGATGCTAAATCTAGGTCTCATGCAATGTAGCATGTTTTAAAGTGTGATACTTGCAACACTATTGTATATCAAAGAATATAACAGTTCAGAAGTAATCTCCAGACCTCTATGTTAATTTTTGGAGAAAGGCAGAAGGGTCCTTGCTTTGGCTGAAAATCTGAGTTTTGTGTAAGGCCACCAGTAGAAGAGTCTGTGAACTACCAGTTAGTAATCTCCAGAAGTACCTAACTAATGTATTTGGGGTAGGGGGTAGGGGGTGGACTTTCTTGTACAAGTGTTTTCAGGTATGGATGGTTTCCATAATCTTATCTCACTTGTATTTCAATATCTTGTGTACAGGCATGCTTTGCAAGTCATGCACAAGTTGATTAGCAGTAAAATAAAACCATGCTTTCTTCAACAGTATAGTTAATTTCTGCAATGCTGGGGTTCTTCAAAAATCAGTCTTTGCTTGGAAATGTTGATAATTGTAACTAGCTAATGCTCTTTCATGCTCCAAGCAAGAGCTACTGTAAATCATCACAGGATTTTAGTAGAGTAAGCTGTTTGATACCAGCTGAAGATTGGCTTTTCTGGGTTTAGTCTAAACTTACCTTCTCTTTTCTTTTCTTTGGTTTTATGAGTTAATCAGTCAGACAATAAACTTTAGGCTCAGCTTTTTCCCTAAGCATGGCTTCTTTTAGTAACACGGGACTGTAAGGGACTTCTTGGTTCATCAAGCACAGTCCCCAGGTATCATAGGCAACCACTTCACATAACCCCTTTTATAAACTGATCAGACTTATAAAGGTACTGCAAATTTTACTTTATCTGCTATGCCTGTAGGGGAATCAGATACACAAGCTTTAGTACTTGGCATAAGGACTTTAGCTGTCTGCTACCAGGCCAGCTTCCTTTCCCTTTTAAACCTTAGATTCCTTTAACCAGAATCACTTTTACCTGATCGCCTGAACTGTAACCGCCAAAATGAGTCAATCTCTCCTTCAAACCAGGAAACCAAACCAAAAGAGAAGCCTGTTGTATCTGATATGTCATCCTTCAGGCTGTTAGGCTGAATTTAGGGGCAGCCAACTCATTTTGTATCACTCATTTTGGGGGCAGGTGGTAGCCACAATCTTTTTTGCACAATCAAGAGTTTTGGTGTCTCTTCCTGACTCAGAAGTCAGAATCCTATTCTCTGGTCTCTGTGATGTCCAAAAGTTGTTACCGCAGTTTAACAACATACAGGATGCTTACAGACTTGGGGGAAAAACAAAACAAACAGTGCTTTACTTTAAGCTCAGTGCAGCCCTGCACCGAGTGCAGCTCATGCCCAGAAGAGACATTGTTAGTTTGACCCAGCTCACCCAGCGTCTGTATAGATTGGACACTTCAGCAGGGCTTTTTGGCCTGCTGAAGTGCCCAATCTATACAGATGCTGGATCAAATTAACGCACTTCTTCTTCTAGTAAAATGTTGTCTTTTTTGTTTTCCCACGTCTGTCAGAAGCCACAGTTCCAGTTATTCTAGATCAAATCAGAGGCTCTTTTGAGCACAGTATGAAATGCAGAGTAAATTTAAAAATAAAATTTATAGCAGGGCATAAAACCAGATTGATGGTCTTCTTCCTATAAAACGTGTACAAAGCCAGATTATAAGTTTTGTTATATAATATTGGTAAGTAAGATGAAAATCTTATGAATTTGAAAGCCCTTTGCCATACCTCATGGTAGGATACTATATTTCAGTCTTCCAAAAACCCATATGACATTTCCATGAAAAATGAGGCAACACACTCTGTTGTCACCTCTCCCCTTACATATAGTCTTTTATTCATCTTTGATGCAACAATAAAGATTTTACCCAATTCAGTATTGATTCAAAATATAAGTAAATCAGTTAATTCAGTGTGGGGTCATTGACGATATAACCTAGATGGTCCCCCTATTTGTATATTAGATTCTTATCAATTTCTCTGTCATAGTGTTAACATAAAACTGATTTGCATTTAATAAAAGATTTTCCTTGTCCAAGTCCATTGTTGTGCTTGACCCCCAGATGTTTGCATGAAAACTTATTAGCATATTTAACTTCGGTTGAATGTCTCATTATCATGTAAATGAAGTTAGCTCCTTTCTAAGGTTAATTGTTAGAAAACAACCCTTCCAGAGACATATCATAATTTACTGAACACTAAATACCAGGCAGATAGAGCAGTGGCCATCACATTATTGTGGCCTAAAACTTAACTATATAGAGCTCACTAGGGGAAACAACAATACAGTAAGTAATTACTTGTATTAGCTGTTCGTTATACACAGCTCTGCTCTGGTCTTGAAATGCAGCTCTTAGTCAAACTAATTTCTGGCCATGTTTTACATCAAGGTCTGCTGAGTGGCAGACAGAGGGCAAATCTAGTTTAGAACTTAGTAAATGGTGTTATATTGTAATCACAGAAACCCCTTAAAGCGAGTTCACAAAAAAGGTAGTAGTCAGCAGTACTGGATTAATTTACTTCAGACCACCTAGGCTATCTTTTTAGCAAAACACATTTTCACATTTCACAAAGTACTCTAGAGGCTTAATAGAATTATTTGGAGCACAGAATAGAGCTAGGTCCCACCCTATAGGAAATTATCCACTACGAATTCTTTAAAAATGCACATTAAACTACTTGAATAGTTCAAAATGCTTCTCCCTGTGCTAATTTGACAAGGTCAGGGACATCACCACTTATTTCGTCATTATGTATCACAAAGGAATGGTGGCACAAAGGAATGGTGGCTCCTGGTGCCAGTAAGTTGTTTTTTTCTTGGCAGAGATCTTTGAACATATGCAATGTTAAAAATTGTTTGTCACTTTTATTTCAGAATCACATTATGTATGTGAAAAGGGAAGGGGGCGGAATCAAAACACCCAATGTGGGCCCTGCCTTATGTCATTGACATGAAAAGCCTCAGGACCTTTTTACTGCTTAAAAAAGGACTTAAACAGCAGATTTAGCTGGATTTTTTTCCTTGCACAAAATGTTGTTATTTTTATTATAATCTCACTAGGAAAACATGCAAAGTGTGATTGCTGCCCACCCTACTGAAACAACTGATGTGGGTGAAAAATGCGTACCTAGAGAATGATTCAGTACATTCCTCATTCTTCACTAGAATTAATATTTTAATAGACACTCTTTTCTTGGATAGCCTGAAGGGGATGAAATGTGGTGCCATATGTTTAACAAGCAGGTGTACAATTTTTTATTCATTTGGATATTTCCAGCAAAACAGTGAGTGCCATCCAAGCTGCATTGAAGTGAATGGGAGTTTTTGTCATTGTCTTTTGGGAAGGCCAGGATTTCAGCCAGTATAACTGCTGTGGCCAAACCTGTAAGGGTGGTCATATGGTATCTCAGGTTACACACGCAAAACCAAATCAGCAAGCCATTTTGTAAATTCTGTGCATGTGTGTACATGTGCGTGCACACATGCATATGTACATTTTTTGCCCCATCAAAGTCACAGTGCAGTTACTTCATCACTAAGACTGGGAGTGAGATGCTTTCCTGCCCTCTAGATTGGTACACGATGACAGCTGTCTCTGCTGCAGCCAGCAGGAAGGGTGGCTGAGGCATCAGGGGTACAGATGTCACATGTTTATGCATGATGAGTGCAATGGACAGGGAGCGTACTGCAGATGTACATGATTGTTATGGACTCAGTCTAATCAGTTTTGAACTAGCAATGGAGGCAGCAGCTGAAGATACTGGAGCTTGAACCTTCAGAACCCATTTACTTCCAGAATAAAAGAGCATTCATGTACAAGGAGAGAGCCTGGAGATAAATTTTCAGTGGAAGGAGCTGCCATCTGTGTGAGGATCAGAGTACTGTATCTTTAAAGGTGTGACAGCAGCCAGGGCACCAGGGGACTGGGGAACCGTCTAGGCAAAAGATCTGCAGTCAAGCAGAGAGATACAGATTGTGTAGCTTTAGGGATAATGCTAATTTTCCTATTCTAATAAAGTTCTTTGTTCTCATGTTTGAAGAAAGCAGGCCTATCTGTAGTCTTTGCCTGTCTGTATTCTTTGCCACTGTCACACAGTTGTACAAACACAATAGAAGGGACAGATTAAGTACAGTTTACCAGGGTGTAAGAGTAACTACTGGAGGCTGTTGATATTCATCCCTATGATGTGATTTGGACCCAGGGAATAAATTGCTGTTTCTTGCCAGAGTTCTGGTCAATTGGCACAGTGTCAGAATGGGAGAAGGAAGTGAGGAATGGGCGATTGGACACTAGGGATGAGGAACTAAGATCAAGACTGCTGCTGTCCCCAAACGTATATGTTCTCCTGTTCCCTCCTATCCTCATCCCTTCTTTCTTCAGCTTCCTTGCTTGCACTGACTAGTCTATCAGTTCCTCTTCCCTCATGGATGCTTTTCTTGATCTTCTGTCAAAGGGTAATAAGATTCTCCCATGAAGAGGCTCCATTTATCTCTGTTTCTGCTCCTTTGATGCATTAAATCATTTTTTTTCAAGCCAAGAAGGCCCCAGTCCTCCCTGCCACTGCATGTGCCCCCCCCCCCCC
>NW_017729022.1:141284297-141293060 GCF_001723915.1 Gavialis gangeticus
TATATATATATATATATATATATATATAGTAGGAGGTGCCATTGTGGGATCGAGCATCAGATCCCACCACGCTATATTGCTGGTGCATGGGGAACCCAGGATCTTCACTCCTATGGCTGGGAGCACCATCAGTTGTTTGGAGCTCCTAGCTGTTGGGGCATACCATGCACTCGTGTAGCTGAGAGCTCTGATCACTGACGGGGCTACCCTGCAGCTGGGAGCCCTGTCAGTGATCAGAGCTCTTAGGTCCAGGAGGGGGAGCACTAGCCACATGTTCACTTAAAGCCATGATAAAAAACAGCTACTACGTTATTACTTATGATCTTGTGTAATAACTTATTTTGTGTAATAACTTTGTCATTTTTTCCTGGTTTTATCAGGCCATTAATTGAATGAACATGTGGCCACATCACTACTTAAGATGTGGTTAGCCAGTTGAGTGTGGCAGGGCCTTACCTTAATCTTTAAGCAGCAAGAAGTGTAGGGATGTTTATTAGAAATAAATGGGTTTAAGTGTAAATGATAATGTCTTGATTATTAATCTGGAATCTAGTAAGTAATAATTGCCTTTTTCTGCATTCCAAACCAGTTTTAGAACTTAGGAGTGATAAAAGACATTCATTTACTGCACCATGAAGATATGTTTGGAAATGGAAATGGTGTGATCATGTCCTATTGAAGTCACTGGAAACTATTGTTGACTACTTCTGCTTCTGGTCACTTCCTAACTACATGGTTGCTCATTGGATACTGTAATCATAATTTAAGCATAAATTTAGTCTCAGTCTTGAGAGCAAAATTATTTGCCCTGTTCTAATTTTAAGGTTATGGCACTTTGACTTCTTCCTTTGGATTGTCATAAACTCATAGGATTCTTTATAGTAGGGAATGTTTGTGCTCTGATTAACATTCCAAGCATGAAATGGATCCTGAGATTTTTTTATTATTATTATTGTTCTGAGAGTCACAAAAACGTATTCCTTCAGTGGGTTTATGGCTTTGGGAATTTTTGATCCAATTTCTGCCCACCATCCTACGGATGAAACAAGTTTTCTTAAAGACTTCTTCAATTCCCCTAGCTAGTGCTACCATGAATTTATGATGATCTTGAACATGTGCTTTTTAATATATTTCAGTCCCTTGAATAATAAAAAAGTGAATTTGGCTTGAATTTTGGGACCAGTTATTAGCATGGATACAGTTTTTCTATATTGCATAGCGAGCCGTTGCCTCAGTGAACATCATTTATCATGGCGTTTTTATGTGTTCCATTGCTGTATTATCCCAGTCCTTTCCATTTACTGAATAACAATCCAGCTGTCCTCTTTTGCCTTTCTAAACTTCTAGAAAAAATAACTTGAATACTGTGCTTTGTTTGTTTGTTTGTTTGTTTGTTTGTGTGGATGCATGTGTGTTGGGCAAGAAGTGTGAAGCCCAGGTGTGTTCATAAAGGAGTGAGATAAAGTGAAGAGAATGAGAGAAGTTGTACATTTATTTCTAAAAATGTTGATCTCTAATCTCATTCTTCTCTGTGGGAGTATCATAATCTAGATCTAGTAAATGTTTTGTCTCCTGAATTCATTAGCTGCTCTGTGATAGCTGATGGCTGAGTTGTTCCCACAAAATAGCAGTTGTGGAAGGTTGTAGAGCAGTAAGTGTGTGCTTTCACCTAGCTAGAGCCAATTAGGAGAGGAATCTTCTATATATTTGTTTATGCATTATTATTATTTTAGAAAGACTTTCTGTGTTGTGCTAGTAGAGGCGGCTGCAGACATTAAGTCAGTTGCATGATCGGGGTCTGAGGAGTGTTATGCCCCATTCCCAATTTGCGTGACTTGCCATGCCACACATGGAGGGAGCTCCCCAGCTACCAGGGAGTGTAGAAAGGTTGGCATGCAGCTAGGGATGTTATGGATGCTTTTTGCCATATCCTTTCAGCCTATTTTTCTGTGTTCATCTGTAGAAAACAATATCTCAGATGCAGCATATTTTGTATTGCCCTTATCAATGTGTTGGCCACTTCTGGAGGGACCAGAACTACAACCAATCAGCAAGGCTTGTATCCTTCACAGCTGTTAAATTCTCCTCCTATTAATTGAGCACCCAGGTGACTGCCTGTCTAAGACATGGTGAGGATCTGTAAGAAGGATATGAATCTGGGTCTATGGAGCAAGGAGCAAAGGGAATTTCTTCAGGAGGTGGAACATGTCAGGTAGGAAGACTGGCAGCTTGCATGCAGCCACTTTATTCAAAGAGGCTGGTCCCTTTCAGGCAGCTAATCAGAAGTGGCCTATCTCCAGAGCCAGTGAAGGCAGCCAAGCACTTCAGAAGTTTCTTTGCTGTAGTTAGCTATATAAGTGGCTTCAGCAATATGGGTTTGACTCCATAGTCTACAGAGAAGCATGTCTGAAGCAATCGTGTGGAACAGCGTGTCTTATGTTTTTCTCCAGATGCTCAGTGCAGATAAACGCAATACATTACTGAGAAATTTGCCCTTCTATTTACACATAGTATGTCTTCTCATTTAGCTTAATCTTAAAGTTGTTTATCTAGTCATACACCAACATTTGCATTTTTTCTCTACAGGAACAGGAGAAGCTTGCTTGTGAAATGTCATTTATGAATGAAACTCTTGTTTAAAAAAAAAAGTAAAGCAAATACTTACCAAAATGGTATTCTTTTATTTGTTTGTTTAGCTAGAGGTTTGCACTCCTCTAGTTTAAAAATTGTCAACTAAACAGGTCATGGGAGGTGTGTAGAATATATAGATAGATATAGATACATAGATATATATCTATATAGCATATCTATATAGATATAGATATATTCCAGGATCAATTTTTTTGTTCTTAAGTCTGAAGCGATATATTTATATGTCAAAAATAAATCTCTGAATACATAGGTTTACACTGGAAACACTGACAGACTTTCCAGTAAAGCAAGGCTGTGTGCCAACAAGCAATTCAGACATCTATTTTGGTAGCTCTTGTATGTTGGTACCATTTGATTAACATAATCCTTCTCCTCCCACCCCCCCCCAACCGTTCTCCAGGATAGGTTAAAAAATTACCATCTTTTTATTTCTACATTTTAATTAGGTGGTTCATATACACTGCTTTGATTGAAATGAAAATCAGCCATCGTGCTACTGTCATCTAGCTGAAGTCAAGGAAATAAAGAAGTATTTTTCAACTTGTAGGAAATTCAAATTATTTCTTTTTTCATGTAGCTCCTGTCACACTGGGCTCAAAGAGATTTTGTACTCTTCCCAAAGCCCAAACTGAGCCATCATTCCAACAGAAGAGTCATTTTCTGAAATAATACATAAGCTATCATGGGAATGAGACTTTTTTTTAATATGATCTTCAGGCTGCTATTCAGGTGTGAGACTGATAAAGCAGAGCTGACAAAGCCCACATTCATTAAACACTCTGGTTTATTTATTAAACCAAGAAAGCTTTTGTTCCTTCTTCTGTAACTTTGATACAGTCATTAAAAGGAAAGCTGAGTGGAGGAAGACATCCTTCAGAAGATATATTAAAGCTTATACTTGCTATTCCTGTCCCATGTCACATCATCATTTTTTATTAGTATGGAATGAAAATGTTCAAGTGAAAATGTTTTATACTATTCACTTGTGACCCAAGAAAAACATAAAACATTGTATGAGGAAAAGAAACAGATTTCCTGAAATATTATAAAACAGTGTAACAAAAGGTTTTTAAAAATTGGTCTTGCATATGCACAGCCTTAGAAATGTCAATCAATGCAACTTTGTAAAGATTTGCGTACAGTTAATGTACTACATAAATAATGATCTCTGTAACTCCACTACAGTTAATTAGTGCCACTAACACAAGGAAGTTCTCTGCATGGGCTCTTTTATGTTTACACTGGTTAACTATCTAATAACAGAAATTTACCAAGGCGTATTTTATTCTTACAATTCAATGGCAGTTACAGGAAATTGTAGCTTAGGATAAGTAAAAAATGAACATATAACTAAACTAAAAAATATATTGTTTGTTCTATTGGTTTCTATTGTGTGAGGTGCCTAGATATTATAGAGGTATGTGCCAAAAGATATTTTAAAATAAATTATCTTTTATTTTGTAGTTATATAAGTAATTATATATAACAGGCTGTTTGTTTGAAAAGTTGGATTAGAGCTCTTGCAACCGTATGCTTGTTTATTCACTAGATTGGCTTCTGGATTTTTTTTCAATTGATTAAAAAAATGATGAAAGTATCCTTCATCTATTTTGATAATGCTGTCTCTAGTGTTGGTTGAAATACTCGCATAAAAATAGGCTAATTTACAATCTCAAAATATTTTGACTTGAATTTTGTAAAGATTCAGGTAATAGATTTTGTTTTGTCTGAACTGGTTTGTTCCATTCCTTCTAAAACATAATAGACAAAAATATGTGTAAAAAGTGCATATTAAAAAAAGGTCTTGATATGGTCCTAGCAAGATGTGTATTTATTAAAATATTGCAAGAAGCACAGTGAAGAAGCCATTATGATCACTTGAGCTTTTGGCGCTATTCAAATTATTCAAATAAAATCTGTAATGTAGGGTGTTTTGATGTATTATGGTGTGCCATGAGATTATATCAATAGTTTGACTTTTTCACTTGCCTTCTAAATTCAATATTCTTGCTAATCTGTTTGGATTACTGCAGAACATAAGTCAGTGTTTTGGCAGGAAATTGCCTGAAAGACCTGGGCTTTACCCAGGCATCATGCACCTTCAGCTCCAACAGGCCTTATATTCTTCAGCAGCAGCAGCAGCAGCCACTTTTTAAACAAAGCCCCAGGAGGCCTGTAATCCTTAGAAGAGTGCCTACGGCATCTCATTTCCCTAAAGGGAAGAGTCTTAGATTGCAGACAGCTAGATTCTATGCTGCGGAGGAGCCAGCTCTCCTTAATCCTGTAGCCAGACTTTATTCCACTCTAGAGGCCAGGCTGCAGGCTCTGTAGTGTGGAGAGAACAAATGGAGCTCTTGCTATGTACCAGTTTCCACTATGGGGGTCCTTTGATCTCAGGGCTTCCTTCATCTAGAGTAGGGGTGTCCAACCTTTTTGAATGTGGGGCCGGATCATGAACTTTTTATGACTCAGTGGGCCGGTGAGCCATATTCAAAGACCTCATAGGAAGCGGTATCACATCACCCTCCCAAAATGAAAGTACAGTGTTTACTTTCGTTTCCCATCGCAGCACCTCAGGCCTCAAAAACAGCTTGGAGGGCCTCACAGTGGCCCACAGGCCATATGTTGGACAAGCCTGATCTAGAGGTTTTCTAGGTACTTAGAACACTGCTCCTGTTCAGCCAGGAGGAGCCCTGGCAGTGTACTAGCAAACTGCATGAATCCCACTCATTAGCTGTGCAGCTCAGCATAAAGCAGAGGCTTACCCTAAACAACTCTGCACCAGATCCGATGACCCTACCTGTCTGCATATCCATAGTGCACAACATGAAGCTTAACAGAACTACTCAGTTGACACAGTCAACAGCAGTCTATCATCATAGCTAAAGCAGACAAGAATGTGCATTTTGTTTGTTAGCCATTATCTCGTGCATAGTATTGCACTTGATGACTGTTCTTTCGAAACTGGAAACGTGATGGTGCTAGGGAGAGGGTATGTTGCTGTTCTTTTTTCAGAGGTGCTTCCCTTCCAGAAGCTCTTCTACCACCTCTGCTGTTTGGTAATCCCTCCTCTTGGTTGTGGTGGAATAGTTGACTGATATGGATGAAGTTTTGCATTAGCAGCAAAACTGTTTTTTTCCCATGATGGTGTCCATCTAATTCAACTGCCAATGGCTAGAAAGAACACCAAGCATCCTTTGTCTCAGGTCACATCAGGTCATCGTGTGAGGCAAAACAGTTGCATAGCTGACAGGGGTGAGACAATCTGCAGCCCTGGACACTGCCTTTGTGGGGAGGCACAATAGCAGGCATTGCACTGCCACAGCGAGGATGACAGGAACCAGCACTGCCTCCGGCACCATGTACTTGCCCCAGGCACTGAGCTATCCTGTTATGCCTCTGGGTACAATGATAATAAAATACAATAATGCAATGAATAATATGAGATTTATAAATGAAGATGGAAAGATTTGATTGGGATTTTGTACTGCTGTTGCCAGAGCATATTACCTATCAGTAGTAGGGCAAAACCACATATTTACAGGATGAAACCCTTATGAATTTTGATAGTCAAGCACATTCTTATAAAAATAAAATAAAAGGTATCATTACTGCCAAGTATAGCATCTTAACATACAGTTTGAGATGTATGACTCTGACATTTAATAGATTAGGTGATATTGGCCACATACTTCATAGGTTCAATAACACGCAGTGTTGCTGGAAGGTGAAAAATGTGCCTCTCCATTATATATGAAATGACAGAACCAATGACAACAACACAGTGACTGTGGGGAGCACTGACAAGGAAAATCCTTGGGAGCGTTAGAATGACTGACAGGTTTCCAGGATACAGTGAAGAAAATTGGAGTGATAATTAAATACAAAATAGTTCAGTGAAATCCAGTGTTGGGCACAGCTTAAGGGTATTTATCATCTGGCTGTTGAAACTTTAAGTCAAATTGTTTATACTTAGACTTTTTGCCTTTTAAATTTTTTTGCCGGTGCTAATAAAAAACGAACAAAAATTATTCTTAACATTGTATAGGAAATTCGCCTAAGAACAGTGGTACTCAACCTTCTGGTTCCCCAGGGTAGTACAGGGTCCGTTTGCAGGCTGCACCTGGTCTGTGGCACCTGATCCAATGTATGGGACCTGCCCAATGCATGGTCTCAGCTCAGCATGCCAGATCAGGCCCTGGCTCCAGCCACAGCACTGTATTCCAGATCTGATTCCATTACGTATTGTGCCCGCAGACTCAGCCCCACATGCAGGACCATGTCATCTGGCCCACAGGGCTTGAACATTTGGCAGTGGGTGAGCAGTGTCAATGTTAATTACCAAACTTGTCTGCTGCCAAATTTCTAGGCTTATAGAGAGACCCACAGGATGGGTCTGGCCATTGGGCTGGAGGTTGAGCACCACTGTCTCAGAAAATAGTCCCAGTGACAAGGTATTTATCAGAATTCACAGATTTGTTGGGAACTGATAAGGCCACGCTATGAATGCTTGTTCTATGTATGTACAGCACCCAGCACACTAGAGATCCCAATCTCAAATGTAAAGAATAGCAATCGAAAGGAAAGCAAAGTTGATTAGAGAAAAAGATGGTGGGTGCATTCACACGTCAAATGAATGCAAAGCAATAAACTTGGGTGCATATTGTGCAAGACTTTACTGCTTCTGGGTGCTGTGTCTTTTCGTGCACCTGGGACTGCAGCACATTGAGCCAGGTTGGAGCAGCCCTTGTGGGCAGGGAGGCCCAGGGGATCCACCTGCCAGCTGGAGGCCACTCCAAAATAACTTAACATGCTGCAGAAGCACTGACTGGGGCACGAGACTGCTCCAGTGTGGGGCTAGCCAGCAGGCAGGCCCTGCACTGAAGCACCATCATGCCCCAGTCAGCCCTATCAGTGTCTATATGTTCATTGCTGCACACTAAAGAACGCTGCCACATGATAGTACTTGTATTTACAAGTACTAATCTGTGGAAGAGTTAATTAGTTTCCTTGGTCTAATAAGGGCACACATAGACTAGGGAGGATGTGGGCTGCCCACTGCAGGTCTTAGGGCTTCCTGCCATGCTGCCCTCTGAAGACCTCTGCAGGCCAGTGGGCAGGACCTGGCACAGGAGGGGGAGGCCTGTGCCAAGCATGCTGCCATGGTGAGGCACCTCTTGCCTGCCTGGCGTGAGTAGGGGGGCACAACTCCATACCACTGTTGCTCCTGTTGCTGCTAGACAGGCAGGGGGTGCCTTGCTGTGGTGGTATGGCTGGCATGGAGCTCCCAGTAGCAGTGGCACTGAGCCTCCTGACCCCGCTTCACCCTGTCATGCCAGGTTCTGCCTGCTGGGCTGCAGAGGCCCCTGGGGAGAAGGCAGCATGGTGCCCTGAACTCACAGTGGGCAGCCTGCATCCACTCCCACCCCTGCCCATGCACAAATCGGGGGGATGTGCCCCCCCATTTTCCCCTCCCCAGGAGTGCATGCAGTGGTGGCTGGGCCCCACGACCATGAATTTGCACCCCAGCCCCAGGCCCTGGGCCCCACACATTGCCCCAGCTGGGCAGCATCCCTAATCCCAACTGCAAACCCTGCCTGCCTCCCTCCCTCCCTCATCATGGGGGCCTCAGTCTGCACCCATTCCATAGATTTACCTGCGGGCAGCTGGGGGAGTGTCTCTCCACCGCTGCCAGGGTCTCTGTTGCCGATCATGTGCATGTGTGTGCAGCCCTGTACAGGCGGGAACTCTGCCAGCCTTCAAGGAGAATCCCTTGGTTTCCCAGGTTTTTCTGCAGCGAATGTACACCTTGGATCCCAGCACATGATACTGGGGAATCTGGGACATGCTGTCCTGGAGTCATTCAGCCTGGGACCAAGACTTGGTCTTTATATTTTGGGACTGTCCTGCCCAATTAGGGATGGGTGGTCACTAGGGCCGTGCAAGGCTTCAGTTGCTGATTTGATTTGGAAGAGATTTGGCTCAATTCGGCAGCCGAATCTCCAAATTGAAATTGAATTGGGAGACCAATAAAAAGGTCCAAATTGATTCAAAGCCTCCAAATTGATTCAGAAAAAATTCAGAGGAGATTCGGGCAGTCCCCGCTTGTTG
>NW_017729022.1:141293255-141308302 GCF_001723915.1 Gavialis gangeticus
AAAAAAAAAAAAAAAGCTCTGCACTCATCAGTTGCTGCAGTGGCCATCGAATCACTGTCCCCCAAATTGGCCAAATCCAAAGTGAATACTAGCCATTTCACACATGCCTTGTGGTCACCCTAGTGTAGACATTGAAACCTTAGTACCAGATTGTTTTAGGCAAAAAAATTCTCAGCTGAAACATGGCATAGCCAGCTAGATCTTATCTTTTTTATGTACTTTAATGGGTAGTGTGTGGCAGTGTTTAAAATTACTTGCACTTCATAACAGCGATGCTCAAGATAACCAGATGTAATCCACTGGATTAGATTTAAAGAAATGTAGCACAGTTCATTAATAATGGATAGGTATGTTATTCATCCACCCATCTCTCATACTAGACTATTAATTGGATCCATCACATATCCACTAACTTGACATAGCCTTCCCTCTGCAATTCAGACACGACTCATTTCTGAGTCTTCTAACTCCCTGTAGATGGGTGATGGCTAGAGAGTACTAATTGGACCTGTGTCTGCACAGACTTCAAGCTTGCTCTTTTAGGGACAACGTTCACTAACTAAAATTCTGTCTCATTTATCTCTGGGACCTGGTCTCTTTAGCCCTTATCTGCAGTTCATATCAGCTACTAGTTGCAATAACACTCCATTCCTATATTTTCTTTTATATTAGGCCTTTAATACTATTCATCTTTATCTAACTGTGTCTCCAAATACCTCAAGAAAAGTGAGGATTCCCACTGGACTTGCACTGGTTTGGTCCAATGGGAAAAGTGGCACCCCGAACCAGAAAGATTATTAGTTTGACCTGCAGTGTTCTGGAGGTACCGCACACAGTTGTACTGTGTGTGACTTTAAGCATGTTTCTCTAGAGGTTTTCCCTTTTTGTTTAAATCCCCTATGGGTTTTGAAAGCTGAGAAGTTAAAAAACCTTTACTATCATACTGTATATTTACCATCTTATCCTGGGGTTGAGATGCTAGATCACATTTTTTTTTAAAAGCTACAGTAAATGTAATTATATGTAATTAAAGTAATTAATTCCTTTTCATTTCCTTTGGGGGGTGGGGGTAACAGTTCATATGGAGTATCTTTTGGCTATGTTAAACAACTTTTTGAAGTTGAGTTGGTGTTTAGTCTTTTCAGCTGAATTGACAAAGTGCACAGGAAAAATAAGCAGCTCATCATATAACACCTTGGCTGCTTTGAAGTTGATCTTATAACAACTTTCAGAGGATTCCCTCTTTCTTACCAGTGTTTAAACAGGCATCCTCCTTTGGGACCATTCACTGACATGGTAGTAATTTGTAAAATGATAACCTCATTATGGAGATTTTCAAAAAGCAGAAATAGGAGTTAGGTGCCTAGGTCCTATTGACTTCCATTGTGAGTCTGTTGCCTAGCTCCCTTTTGTGCCTTTTAAAAATCTCCCTTGATAGACACAGTGTTAAGTTAATTAAAATTCACATAACAAATACAGTCCTCTCAGATAGTTGAGGCACACTCTTCTGGAATTTTTGAAGGATTATTTATTCATTTATTCAGTGATACAGATTTAACTTCTGTAAGTGCAGCATCAAATACACACACACACACACACACACACATATATGTGTGTATGTATTAGATTTTGAACTTACAGAAGTTAAATCTCATATATATTACAGAATATATATGTGTGTGTGTATGTATATATAGTTTTCTAACAAAGAATGGCATTATGCATATCTTTAATCACTAGCAGTATTAGTTTTAGTAGTAGCTACATGAAAAGGCTGTATTTTCATTTTTATACAATAAAAATAGAGGTACTATAATATTGGTTATGTATTTTGTCAGGGCTTGTGGTAGTGTTAGCATGGCGGCGCAGATTCTTAGGGGATATTTTTAAAGTGGCCTTTAAGACAGCTATGTACTTAAAGAACAACCTCACTGCATTGTAGAACCTCTATGGAAATGCATCTTTATTGTTTGTCTAACCTGGCTGAAGTTGTACAAAAGGAGTAAGTAACAGAAAGGTTTTCTGGCAGTGAACAGGGAATAGGGCTCCAGATAGGCTGGTAGATTAGTAACTAGCCAGTGACAAATATGGAAATTAAGGAGTTGTACTATTCAAGGTGCCTAACCTTGCATGCAGTCCTATAAAGCTACATCTGTCAGGAGACTGTTGTCTTCTTTAATTTCTTTGGAGTCATTCTGTTTCCTACCACCTTTTTCTCTTGATCCTTGTGAACATATATAGACAGAGGAGGGAGATGCTTTTTGGCCTGTCTGCTATAGGCACAGCTGACTTAGCCTGTGTGTCCCCCACCATGTAGACCTCTGTCCCTACAAGAGTGACTGAGATTGCAAGGTTGAATGGATTAGTTGGCTCTGTCTGCCAGCTGTAGCACTGTAATAATTTTAATCAGACACAGAGAGCCTGAAGAAGCTATCTTGTCATGTGTCTTGGCTCCAGGTAGCCTAGTAGAGAAGATTTGATGAGAAGAAGTCCAGCAGTAGGTTTCAGAAGGCCTTATGCAAAGTATTTCCTGCAATATACATACAGTTCTACCCCTGTGATTTAGCACTTTTCTTCTCTCCATTAGATGTGCCCTGGCCTCTATCTTCCTGACTACCATCAGTGCCATAGCAAGGGGGGGGCAAGTGGGGCGACTGCCCTGGGCACTGAAGTGAACAGGCGCTACCCAGGCAGGACGGGGCATGGTACAGAGCCATGAGCAGCTCATTTGTGGGGGTGCAGGGATGGGGGGAGGGTGGCTTCCACTGCTGTGTGTGCTCTGAGGCAGGCATGGGGGCATGTGTACCCCCTGGATCTGTGTGAGAGGCAAGGGTGGTCTGCTGCTGTGAGCTTTTCCCTGGATGCCAAACTTCTTTGCCACGGTACTGACTGTCATCATGTTAGGGCTGTAATAGTGATCCTTCCTGTAGTTCTCTGACTTCTGGCTGGATTAGAAATGTATGTTCCAAATACAATTATAACCCTTATTCCAACCTGGCAGTGGAATCAGATGGAACTACAATATTTGGGAATCAGGAAAGTGCTTTCGGCTGGTATAAAAAAATTGCATGTAGTGCCGGACCCTACCTATCCACATAGATAGCGGAGTGTAAAGGTTTGTACAGAAGTGCTCCGTACACATTTTACAGTGCTGTTATTAAGAGCACTTTTGACAGCACTATAATGTTACATCACTCTTAAACATGACAGAAGTGCAGTGTTTGGTGAGGGGGGCCTCTGAGCCTCTCTGCACTTTCCAGGCTAGGAGGAAGAGGGCACACCGCAGCCTTCCTGAGCTTCTCCACTGGTCAGAAATTCGACCACTGTACAGAAGTTATTTAAACTGCTGTAGATTGCTAAAGTGCTGTACAATACAGTGCTTCAAATTTAATACCTCACTTAACAAGGGTTAATTTAAAGTGTTGTACCCATTTTTAAAGTGCTGTAAAGATGTGCCCTTCTGTTAAGTCAAAGCAATAAAGCACGTTAAATGGGGAAAAATCCCAACTTCTGGATATACAGTAAATGTCTAATATACAGGCAGGGATCTAGTATCTGGCCTGTCCCTTGCTGCATCTGATACTTTCTGCTCCTCTGCTGTTCCTGTCCCTTTCTTGGCCATCCCTCCTCTAATGAACATGTGGGTGGCGCGGTATGAACATGTCTTAATTTCTTAGGTTTCACTTTTCTGCTTGAACTTTTAGCCAGCCACATAGGAGCAAGAGAGAAACAGAACCCGAGCAAGGCGTGGGTCCCAGGGCAAATCAGCCCATGTGGGGCCCTGCTCCCAATCAATGCCATGGGCCCTGGAACTGAAGAAGCTGCCACCGCCATTGGCAGTGGCATTGGGGGGGGGGTAGTGAGCGTCTGGATGCAGAGCTGCCACTCCGCCCAACTCCGCAGGGCCCACCAAAGCAGAGGGCCCAGGGCAGTCTCCCCGATTCACCCCCTCCCCAGGGATGGCCCTGTCTGCAGCTGCCTTTTTTCACAAGGGGCTGTGCTGTTCATCTGCTTCCTTTCACCATCTTGGAGTTGGACAGGTTGAGTTGGATATTTGTGTGCATGCGCATATACAAGTGTGTGCCATTTTAAAAAGGGCATCCTGTGAATAGTGGGAGTAGAGTCCAATGGCAGAAATTTGTAACCCACTTTAAGGCAAAAAAGACTCAAAGTAGAAACAGGAGTAAGATAAAGGAAGAGTTAAAACACTATATGCAGTTAAGTAGATTATAGGGGTTTTTATCCTTCTTTGTGTCTTTTTTTTAATCAGATTTTGATTTTACTGAAAGAACCAAGAAAAACGTACTGGGAAGGACAGAGAAAAATTGGCATTTTTTTCTGTGTTGGCTTTGATTTGATTTGCTAAATACACCGATAAGCCATGACACCCATTATTTAACGTAAGATTATTATCTCTGGTCTATAGTATGGGTGTTCTTGCTAGACGTGGGTCAGCCTCATGATGTATAATTGTTTACTGTACACTGCTGTGACAATTCAAACCCAAGTCATTTGTTTGAAAGTCATGGGATTTAAATTTAATGTATAGTGTTTATAAAAAACGTTTCTGTGTTAAAGTCAGAGTACTTTTGCAGTGACCTGCATTTATAGGCCAGGATGCCGACATTGCCAGGTATCATACAGGAGGGACTGTAGAAGTATTCAGGTGCCAGCATGCTTCAACCCTTATCAAGAAAGACAACCTCTGAGAGTGAAATAACAGTGCAGTCTCAAGGTCCCGTCAATATTTGGCATCACTGCTATAACTGCCAACAAGGGTCTCAATTTGTGCCAGTTCCCGAAACATTTTTCTGTGATGCATTGCACTTATCCTCTTGCAACTAGATTGAGAAAATCAAGCAATTTTACACAGGCCAACAAACAGATAAAATCTGTTAAGTGTTTTCAGACACTACTCACTTGACTTGGCTTTGAATTAATGACCTAGAAGCAAAAAAATCTGTCTCATAACAGACTACCTGGTCCATACAGTCTCCTTTTGATATTACTTTAATTAGCACCCATATACATAACCCTAATTATTTTACAGGTATTTCATTTTTCAGAATATTTTCTACTGACTGCTTTAGAAAGTTTTTGCTGAAGTGATGTATTGTAGTTAATGAATGCATGTGAAAATATAAAGTGATGTATGGTGCATAATTTATGAAGTTTCATCAGAATGCAAATATGTATGAAGCATGTGGTTTCACTTGGTGGCTGGCCCTCAGTGACATAGCCATAGCCATTGGTAAAGGAGATCAGACTCAATTTCTGAATTTGAAACTGCAAGGAACCTAATTAATTTGATAGGAAAATGTTAGAAAACACAATATAAGTATTTGTAAAACTGGGTCAAGTGTTATTGTTCTGTTAGTCTTCTGGCATATTGCTGTACAATTGTACTTTCCATTAATAATGAAGACATTTCAGAGATATAGTATTAGCAGCTGGCTGACTGTAGTTAATTGACATATTATTGTATTCCTATAAATTTTGTCAGCTACTGCTGTGAATGGCTTTAAGGCTTTTAGGCAGATATAAAGCAGAGATCTCCTTAAAAAGAAATTATTTCAAGCTAATGTTGTTCAGATTCTGGATACCCTGAGTCTGAAAGAATTAACTAAAATGCATAGAGAATTTTGTTTTAAAAATGCTAGAGCAATGACCCTAATAAATTGCCTCTATGGGCACAAAACATAAGCTTTTATAGGAATAGAGCCATGCGCTGAGCCTTCTGGATGTTTTAAAATCTGAATGACTAAATAACACAAATTCATTTGCTGATGGGTTTTATCCCATCCTTTTTGTCATAAATCAGAATAATAAATTGACGATTGGTTTGGAAATCAACCATACATGTAACTGAAGCATGCTAATTATTGTCTCTATCAGAACTTAACAAACCTTAAAATGAACCTGACTTTGCTTTTATAAGGTGTCCTGTAGAAGAGAAGCTGAATGAATGGAAAATGTTCATTATGGGCTTCTACAAAAGGGATTAGCAATGGAATAGGGTCTTTCGCCTCTAAATTCGTGATTCTTATCCAAACTATTTTGGGTGTACTACGCACCATTTTGTGAACGAGTGGGGTTTTAATTGTTTTGGGGTGTTTCATGTTTGTTTTTGTGTTTAACCTAAACAACTTTTCAACTTATGTAAAATGAGACACTGCACATGGACTCATCTCTAGACCATGTATGGGAGCTTTTATTGGTATCTCTGCTAAACCTGTTGTATTGTTAGAGGGGCCTACTCTGGCTTCTGCTGAAGCTATTGGATTTTTTTTTCTTTTAACACGAGTGGGAACAGAATCAGGCACAAAAAAAGAAAATTTGCCTCCAGTGCTGTGAGCTCTATATCTTTCATGAGAATACAAAGGAATGACTTTAGACTGTAGAGAGAAAGATGGAAGGGACAACTGGAAAGGGTGTGAAATGGTTTATTGAAAAGCATTTTTTGAACAGTGAATTTCAGAACATTTAAAAAGGGTTGGGCTAAAATACAGTGTTCTCAGTAATTTTTGTCTGTGTGTATAATTAAAGCTGTTGAACCATTTCCTCAGCTGGTGCATATCTGCATAGCTCTAGTGACTTACACCAGCTCAGGGTCTGTCCTGTGGTCCTAATGGAGCCATCAAAAGCTTTAGTAACTTTAGCATTATGCCATAGGAATATTCAGCCAAGTTGCATTCTCTGAGGAGATTTGGTTTAAGATTTAGAAAGAAAGAATGGTATTAGTCGTGTACAGCTTAAAGGTAACAATGAGCAAACATCACCCTTTGGAACGTTTGGTTTGATGCTCATTCAGACCTGTTCCTTCTAGAATTATGTATCACATCTAACAAGGAGTGGTTGTCTTGTATAACTGTGGGGACCTTGCTACTTTTAGATAGGTTGGAAATACTCCAAAGGGAACTTTGTTTTTTTTTTTTCTTTTTTTTGGTAGTGGTGTTGGGGTGGAGGCAGTGATGTTCTCACTTCTGATGAGACAGAAAGCAGAAAGAGTGGAGAGATGAGAAGAAATTAGAGCAGGGGAAAACAAACAAGTGAATTGCAGAGAAGTGTTAGTTTCTGTTAGTAAGTAATTAAGACTCCTGATTATATTTAGCATCTCATGCAGAAGTATAAACCCACAGAAGTATTTTGTTGCTTGGTGGGGTATGGAAGTTGCCTGTTTGTTTTGTTTTCCCTTTTGTGTCTTCTTATCCTGATCTGTTACTTAGGACCAAACTAGCAAAAGAAATACCAGTAGCAGATAACAGACAAAAAAGTAATATTGTTCAGCCTGAATGCCCATATTTTGCTGGGTTTTTTTCATAAGTGTTGAGGGTAACCACTTCCTATTACATATGAATCATCTAAATCCCTACACATAAACTTTGAAAATTCTTGTTTTAAAATCAACTCTAAAATAAATAGCTTCTGCTTAATGTTCCTAGTCAGGAAGACTATATGACTGAGTCAATGAAAACTCTAACTTCTTTTATAGATGGATACATTTGGCATTCAAAAGCACAGTTTATGTACCCCATATTATTTTATTTTTTTTGTTTAATTTAGACTTTGCATAATGTCTTTTATGGGTATTTTAGCTTCTCTGGACCTTGGAATAACCAAATCTTTACACTGTCTTTGTATATTTAACATGGACAATAACATTTAAAAAACACACAAATTCTCTGGATCTAATTCATTTAGAAAGCATCAATAAAAAGATTGAAAATGTTATGAATACTCAATATACTACAAGCTATTATTGTTGAACTGAGTTGAGCTTTGCATCCTATCTCATCTTTTTCAGTGTTAATTGTTTGAGTTGGTAAGTGATATTGATGTTTTAGCACTGGCTGCAAACCATAATAGCTATGGGTTTAGTTTTGTGGCCAGGAAGCATTTGTGTGGAGGGATGTGGACAGCTGTTTTCTCAGCACTCTCCTACCTGCCTGAACCCTGCAAGATCAGGGATCAATGGCTGGGGAAAATAAAGGATTGGGCGGTTGAACATTATCCTCCTACCTATTCCCTTCAGGGCACATCAGAAAAGCAAGCAAAGAATTAATGCAGCCTGGGGCTGCCCAGCTGCAAACATTCAGGATGCTGGCAGATGTCACATTGTGGGAGCTTGGTTGTCATTACTTTTTTGATGGTTTTGACTAGGAATGGGAGATTGCAGATACAGAGCAGTCAGAAAGATCTTCTGTATTGCTGCAGTTTTTAAAGATGGGCTAGTCTATAACATTTTTTTTCTTTTTTGATGGTGGGGGACGGTTGAGAGGTTTGTTTCTGCATATAAAGCATGGATCATTTCCTTTGGCACCAGGGACAGGAGCTTTCTCTGCCTTTCACAGACCAGGAGTCAAATGGATTTTTTGCAAAGGTGCTCAGTTTTTTCTTGAGCTTCATTTAGCCATGGACAAGAGGGGAAAGATCCTGGCTAGTTCTGAGTCTTCTTCATCAACAAGTTCTTTTTACTTGCTTTTCTGTGAAGTATCTATCTAAGATAGCTATTAGGGGCAGTATGAGGGCAGTACAAAACATGTAGTTGCCCAGGGCCCAAATTGGTCAGCGGTTTTAGTATGATGGTCTAATAAAGGATAAGGTCCTGAAATGAAACCTTTGCACAGGATACCCAAGAAGTAAACCATACTGTTAGTAGTTCTTTGGCCTTCATTACTGTAGTATTTGAGTGTCTCACAATTTTTCATCTATCTGCTGCCACAGTTCCCTTGATTTGTACGAGCATTTTGTTATATTGATGTGGAAGTGAGATGCAGAGATGAATGCCCAGATTCTCAAAGGTATTTCTGTGTTTGATCCCTATTTATCAGCTATCAGGAAATAGATACTTACCTACCTTTCTGGATCAGGGTCTAAGTAACTTCCCATGGTCACAAAGGAAGCCTTGGCAGATCAAGAAACTTCACCTGTCTCTCATAGGTCCTATATGAGTGTCCTAACTGCTGAAGCACCTTTCTGTACCCATGGTTTGAAAACTCCTTGCAACATTCAATGTTTGAATCTCATATTTCGATTAGATTCTGAACTCATTAGTTTGCTCATGGAGTCTCAAATCATTAGTCAATTAAAAAAATACTGATTGCACTCATTTAGTTCCATTCAGGACATGAAGATGTATTCTTCTTCAAGGCAGAGAAAGCCAGTTACTTTGTTGCTTATTAAACACCGACTTTTGTAACAATCCAAAAATAGTCATCCAACTTAAGGGAACACAATTTCCATAAACCAGACAGATATGGTTCATATTCTCTTTGAAGTAATTTATTCTTGCTTTTCTGATTATGATGAAGGAAGTTATAATAAGTTGCCTTCTATCATGGTGTCAAAATATTCCAGTTTAAAAGTGTACAACACTCATGGTGATTAATGAAATAAACGTTGCGTTACCTCAAAGCTAATTTGTTTTAGGAAAGAAAGTTAGCCACACAATAATTATCTCTGTATTGTCTTTGTTTCCTCATCATCTTAACTTCTTACATCTGTCCTGCTCATGCATGAATCTGGACAGCTGGATATCACTAATGGGACAGCTAGTGGTACCCAGTGGTCTATAATCAACATTCTGTTGCCATACATTAGCATTACACTGAATGCCTGAAAGGACTGAAAATTTGATTTGTGAAGCAACAGCTGATTAGTGCTGATTAACAAAGAGACTAGGGGGCGATGAATATTGTGTAACAGAGTTTCCATCCTTTCAAAGGCAGGCAAAAAATGATATACATTATATGTCAACGTGAACAAAAATAGATAAACCATTAGTTTAAACGTTTTCATCACTAATCATTTTCCAAAGGCTGTTTAGAGCCAAAGGCTTTTTAATTGCATGTAAATGAAAACCAAGGTGGAAATTATTATGAAACCATTTGACATTACAAATCTGTTTGCTTATTTTAACAAAATGTATCAATTCACTTTTCTACACTGTCAAAGTAGTACCAGATGCCATGGCTCTGATAGACCTATAAAGGCATCAGAAGATTAAATTGTTTGATAAATATAGAAAGACCACTGTTCATGATGATCAGCTCTCCAAGGAATAGCAAGAAACATATTATATTCACAGTAGTGTTAGAGTGGGATATAGTTAAATTAACTTTTGAATGCAATGGCCTGATAAAGAATGTCTTGCATTTGAAAGCTTGTCTAACTTTACCGCAACCATGAAGTTGATCCATCTCAACCACTGATGGATGGTTCTTAGGGTGACATCTTTTATTGGATCAACTACATCGCTGGGATAAAGTTAGCCTCTCAAATGCAAGGCTTTCTTCATCTGGTCCTTTCATTTGAAAGTTTGTCTATATCCCAACCATACAGTTGGTCCAATAAAAAATATAACCCTCAAAAATCTTTGCCCCTCACATAATTCCTGGACCATCCCATCTACAATATCACTCTAACACTACCATGAATATAACATATATCTTGCTATTTCAGCGGAACATGGAGACTCAGCAGGAACCCTTTTCAGCTATTTTTTAATAACAATTAAAATCTAATTTAATGCAAGGACAGGTCTGACCATTGTAGCTAATGACTATCCTAACAAGCTAAAGCGTAATTTTAGATCTAGTAATTCCAATGTACATTTTAAGATTTGGGACCATTTCAAAATGTCACTAAAGTGCAAGAATTTGATTTTTTTTTTTATACTGAATTTCATTTCTGTTTAAAAAGTAACATTACTTCTACATCACAGTTGTGAGCTCATTTCCAGTTCTTCACAGCTTCATCGCTAAATGAAAAATAAAACATACTTGTTATGTCAAATGGTTTAAAAATAAATATGCATTAGTATCTTCCCCTATATATGCTGCTTTTTCATTCCACTTATCTATATTGGGGCCTATTTGTTTTTATTTTTAAATATGGGAGGTTTTAGCTATAAAAGCAACAGAATTTGTCATCTTTTGCCATTCATTTAGTGTGCCCTTGAGGTCTGAAAAACAAATGAAGACACTGAACAGGGGCTTTATTGTACCTCCCAGTGCAATAGTTCTTAATTTTTAATTCTGTGTAGCACCTTAGTAACTGCAAAGTGATCCATTTTGCTGTTGGAAGTGGGAATAGTAGAGCTGGAACAAAAAGAAGTAGAGCAGCCAAGGCACCTGGGTGCCACATTGTGTCAGAACAAGGTTGTGCTGTGCAGAGATACCTAAAATAACTGCATTCCCTGGCTAGGTACAGACATTCAAAAAACCCAAGGCAGAATCTAAGGTATGTGGCTTTCTGTGAGTGCATCTACAAATGAATTTAAGTGGGCTTAAATTCAATGCACATTAAACTAATGTGGTTTAAGAAGGTTTTGGCAGGTGTCTACATGTGGTGGGACTTGGGACTGACTTTAGTCCCAGGTTGCTTCAGCCCTACCGTGTGCCTCTCTGGCCACTGTGGGGGTGGGAGGGGCGGGGGGAGCTGCAGTCTCTGGACACATGTCTGCCAGCACCTGGTGACTATGCTGAAGCCAGAGCCAGCTGCCAGCATTTGGCAGCCATCTTGGAAGAGCACCCCTGCCTTCTGATCCCTGGCCAGATTCTTCCCTGCCCAGGAGCCACATGCCCAGCACAGGGGCAACATGCTCCCTCCTTGCCCATCCTCCTTCCCTGTGCCAGCACTGCCCCTGCTGGTGATGCCCAGCACCCCACTGTTCCAGCCTGGCCACTGCCAGCAACAACCAGTGCCCTGTGCTCTTGCTGGCCCCAGAAGAGTTGTGCACCCACCAACGGGGGTCAGGGAACTGGCTGCAGGAGGCCCTGGCTGACCCTTTCCTCTTGCACTCCCTGCTCCAGCCCACCTGCCCTGCCACCCACTCACCTCCTACCCCCTGCCCATGCCCAGCACCACTATCAGGACACGCACATGATTGAAACAAAAAAAAATTATTAACTTCCCAACACCCATCCCTCCCCTCTCAACAAACAGTGTCCCTCCACCATCTTTCCCTCCCACCAGCAATAAAAAACCTGCTTACAAGTTGCAAACTGTATAAAGAGCAGCCCAGCCCTGGGGGTGGAGAGAACCCAGTCAAGAGCCCTGGGGCTGGGCCCTGGCTGGCTCCCTAGTGGCTTGGCAGACCCAAGAATAAATTCCCTGCATTAATTTGGAGTAATGCATGTACACATCCGTTAATCCGGATTAACTAATCCATCTTAAATTTGATACTTGGTATGGGCAGGTATCAAAGTTAGGCTCACATAAAGTAAAATTGCCATTTTTAAGTTGCATTAAAGGTGCACGCATATAGTCATATGCCCCTGATGTGGCTTACATCGGACTAATGCACACGAAATGACCATGTGTAGACACACCCAGTAAGTGTTTTTTTTTTTAGATCAGTAGCGAACAGAGGGGGAAGGTGGTAAATCTTAGACTGGATTCTACCATTTTAAAATCCATTAATGTGTGCCAAATTCTTGTTCTGTTAGGTGTATAGACTGGTTTTGTGTGCTGAACTTCTTTTGTGTTATGGATATAGATCAGTTTCTGATCACATATACTGGTAAAAGTATGTACCTGGCCCTTGTGTCCCAAAGGAGAAATAGTACAGCAGCATTAGTGAAGCTCTGTTCCTAAGCTAATTATCCTCAAGTTTCTGGCCTTGTGGTAATATTTTGATGGGTAGGGTTGGGCAGGGTCGGCGAAACCTACAAACTCCATCTGCAACACCACAGCTTATTTTTAGACCACAGACCATTGGATGAGAAACTCTAGCCTAGTGTATTTACTGCTTTTCCTGGTGATATAGCTAGACTGAGAATGGAAAAGTTTTCTTTCTCCTGAAGTTCTTCTGGTGCCATTCTTACTGTAACAGGAATTTAAAAGAAAACCACTGTTTCTCCCTGCAGCCTGTCCTCAACAGCACTAAGTGGTTGGGTTGCGTGTAAATGTCAGCTACTAAGGAGCTTTAAACATTGTGACTAATATATCAGGTTCTTGGCCAAAGAGACCAAGTTCAGATGGAGGGAGCAGATGGGAGAGAGAAGAGCTTCTTAGGAGGAGGAAATGACATTTCTCTACTCCCTACAGTCCATGAGCCCAGCTGCCCTACATTCTTATAAGATTTATTTTTAATTTTTAATTTTATTTCATATTTTGGTAATAGAAAGGGGGAGCTCACCCAGTTCTTGAGCCTTGGATTCACAAATTGCAGCAGTAAGGGGAGACAGGTAGTGTCTGGAAATATGAACCAGGGGCCTGTCTCATGAGCAGGGTTTCCATGGTTTCCAAAGAGGAAAGAATCTCTTGTAATCATGATGGTTTGAATATTTGATTAGAGAGGATTTACCATTTCCCCCCCACTTATTGCCATCCTTCCACTTTGAGCGGTTCTTTATCATGGAACATTCATTGCATAAGTACCCAAGTAAAAATGCAAGCTGCTGTATGCTAAGAGAACACCCACAAATCTCCAGTTTCAACAATTGACACCTTCTCCAAACCAGGGGCATAGTTGTGGACACAAAAATGACCCCTCAAAATGCCAACCTCTTCATGAACCACCTGGAAGAGGAATTTGTAGTAAACTGCACCATCAAACCTGCACCATATCTGTATTACATAGATGATATTTTCATCATATGGGCTAAATACTTAGTCACTTACTGACTTCCACCACAAGTTTAACAACTATCACCACTTGAGCAAACTTTTTTGGAATACTCCTACATTAACATCAACTTTCTAGACGCTACTCTCCACACCTGGGATAGTACCCTACAAACTGTCAAATACAAAAAATGGACAGGCTGTCATACTTATGTTCACAAAACCAACAATCATCCCAAATGCACCAAAAAAAAGCTGTAATCTACAAGCAGGACTTCAGATGCCACTCCATCTGCTCTGAGGAGAATGCTTCTGATGCTTATCTGGCCAATCTAACACCTGCCTTTATACTACAAAGACAGCCCAGATGATGAAAATGATATAGTAGAAAAATAGACTATATCTTTGAAAGACCTGCAGTAATCTCCTACAATAGAAAAAGAAACCCCACTGTAACGACACACCCCTGGTGGTCACCTACCACCTTACACTGGAATCGACTAGGAGAATCATGAAACGTTTAAAACCTGTACTTGACAAAGATCAAACCTTGAGAGAAATATTCGCAACTCCTCCACTTCTGGCCTCTTCCACAACCCCCTTGCCCAGCTTATCACCAGAAGCAAAATCCTCATTGTTGAACAAACATCAAATGGGACAGTTTTGCCATAACAGTAGATGCTTACATCAACACATCTCCACTGCTACAACTATCAACACCCTCTAATAACAAATCTATAAGAATCCTACACATAGCTTTCCTAAAATGTGATATACTTGATCCAGTCTACCAAATGCTGTCATGGTAATTATGTGGATGAAACTAAACAGGAACTATGCACTAACATGAACTCTCACAAAAAATACATAAAAGATAGAGACATGCAAACATCAGTAGGAGCACATTTTTCACAGAATGACCACTTCCTTTCTCACCACACCCTAGGGATGTGCGAGGCATATCACCCCGTGGCTGAGGGGTGGTAAGTGCAGGGGGGGGGCAAGCAGCCAGAGTGCAGAGCTGGCAGTACACAGCAGCTGTGTCAGAGCTGGTGGCGCGTGGTGGCTATAGCGGGGCCTGTATGGCACTGTCTGCAGAGCCCAGGGCAGTTGCCCTGATTTGCCTCACCCAGGGACAGCTCTGCACCTCACTATTCTTGTGCTTAAGGGAAGTCTACCAAACACTTTAAAAGTGATTTGGGAATAAAAATTCATAAACTGGCTTGAGGCTAAGAATCAAGGGCTGAACGCTGATTATAATGGCACACTGTAATATACCCAATTCCTGAAATTCATCCTTCACATTACAGGTGATAATGACCCTCCTCCCTTTGGATAGGCCTTGATCTTCCATTAATTTTCTTTTCTTCTGCTTTTTTTCCCCACCCCCTGGAATTTCTCCTCTCTCCATTTTCAAATCCCTACCCACTGTACCCATTCGTCACTATGTCTGCTTCTTTCAAACCGTGTACTTAGTC
>NW_017729022.1:141313302-141325150 GCF_001723915.1 Gavialis gangeticus
TGGCACAGCAGAAGTTTCCTCTGGGACCTGGGCACATTCATTTGCTAAATCTCTCAGAGGCCACAGAATAATTAATAGAAACTATCTTCCTCCACAAAGCAGAAGTTTCTAGGGAGCCATTCTTCTCTATCCCCCCAAAATCCTTGCC
The DNA here is from genome assembly GCF_001723915.1 of Gavialis gangeticus. Classification (NCBI taxonomy): domain Eukaryota; kingdom Metazoa; phylum Chordata; order Crocodylia; family Gavialidae; genus Gavialis; species Gavialis gangeticus. The sequence continues at coordinate 141,313,451 of NW_017729022.1, forward strand.
TCTTGCATGCATGGCCTCTTGGACCATCATGGGTATATCACTCCAACACTATAAAAGTAATAAAGTAATAATTCACAATATAGTATGTATTACAGGCTTATTGTTGTATTTCTGAGGTGACTGAGGGCATGAACATTTAATGTGATCAAGGTAACCTAAATAGTCTACTAATTTATAGTTTTTTATGGTTTAGGGACATTATTAAGATAATTTGTTTATCCTTGCCGTTCTATTGTCTTGCTATTTAAATCAATCCAGTTAAACTAATATGTTTTGAGGGCCCTTTGTCATCTGTTCTCAGAATAGAAGGATAATTGCAGAAGCCATTCTTATTAAATACTTGTCACTTCAGAGATGTTGTGAGGATAAATACTTGACTGTTCATTTACTGGCAAGCCACGTTTCAGTTAAAAACAAAAGCAGTGTAGAAAATGGCATGTAAAACTGTTTGCCTGGCTTAGCACCTTGGTTGCTTCTATTTCCTGTCATTTTACTTCAAGTCAAATCAGCTTGGGTTTTTGACAGTGTCTCGAGGACATTTTATTTCACCTTCAAATACACATTCGACATCATATTAACACATTTGAAAATGGTATTGAAGTCTGTTTTTTTATCAAATACTTTAATTTAGTTTTCATTTTTACCTCAAGACTTTTCATGGGATTTTTCTTTATTTATAGAAAAACTCCTTTTTAAGAAACATAAATTAAACCAGGGCTGGCCAGTCTGTGGTACAGGTGCTACAAGTGGCACAGGTAGCCTCTGTGTGTGGCACATGGCAGATTGAGGAGGGAACATGCAGTAAGATAGGGCAGGGAGCAGAAAGCAAAGTAGCAGGTCAGGCAGGGAGAACAGGAGCAGAAAGCAGAGCAGCAGTTTGGGCAAAGGAAGGGGATCAGAGTGGTACTTGAGGAGTGTGTGGGGCAAATGTGGGGTGTGCCTGCAAAAAGTTTAGCCCACACTGGGCTAAAATACATAGTGATTAAATTACTGAAATAATTTTAGAAACCCACATTTCTAAGTTTTAACCAGATCTTCAGAAGTTAAACATCCCTACTATATGCTTTACTACATTCAGATCGCTGAGGGGGAAACCTATAACCATAAATAATGTACTGCATTTAGTGGAAAACCTATAAGAGAGCAGTACATCAAAATCTGCTATTTACTTGACACAGTTTGCACAGTGAGCTCATTTTTGTTGTAAGTAAATCACCTCAATATAAACAAGAACTTTAGCCAAACAAGCAAGAATTCACAGTCAAACTCGAGAGAGTCATAAATCTGAAGTTTCTGCATGAAAAAAATGACACAGCTCCACTGCTTATGTCAGATTTTTCAGCATCCAAGAAATTTATCTTATTAGTGTATCATTACTATTCACTGAGATGCAGGAACTTAGACTCTGCAAACAGACTAAACTGGACAGATGGGTAAAGCTTTTTTTATGATGTTCCCAGAATGGCTGTTTTTGTGACATGCCTCAAAACCTCTTTTTAATTTTCCTCCACTAAGTATGCATCATTGAACAAGCCAGTTCAGCAGCAGGTCTGAAGAAATCAAGAATCCACAAGCTCAGAACCCTGTTTATGACCTCAGAGAGACAAAGATCAGTGCAATGAATCCAGAGTAAAATACTTTCATGTTAAAAAAAAAAAAAAAAATCAGAAACAAAAACATGTTCTTCATCTGAAGATTAGGGGAAGCTATGAATTTCATAGCTGTCCAGTCCAAATCTATTTACACATTTTTTTCTGATGGGGAACTCTCTTGATAAGTGAGATAAGCATGGGTCATAAATTTGAAACTTTATTACTCTGTTGTCAACATTCTACCTGCTCATACATGCTCCCGGTAATCTAATCTTGCTCAAGCAAAGGGAAATCTGTCTGTGGAATCAAGAGTTGCAATACAATCTTTATATTCGAAGGCACTAGACCACTTTAAAACAGTTGTTTGCAGATCAAAGTCTACTGATAAAACACTGAAGTAGCTGAAAGGATTCTATCCTGATCTTTACTTTTACAGCATCACAAAGCTCTAAGCATAGATATGCGTTACATAATTATATTTCCATCTTTAGCTCCATTATGCAAAAGGGCTATCCAGTCCAGACCCGTGTAACCAAACTAGAGCTATACCAGTATGGGAAAGCATTCTCTGCAAATGCTTGTATATCTGTCTGCTTCAGGTTTAAAGTGCATTTAAACTGTCCTAGATGTTGTGTGTGTTCATGCCTTGAAAATGCATGTGCCAGAATACTGAACAAAAGCAATGTATTAACAGAACATTTACATGCTGACTTTTCAATCCATGCAAAGTTAGCTGCTTATCCAGACAGGTAACATAAATGTTATCACATGATTTATGAACCTAACAAATATATTATTCTGCAAATTATGAATGATAAATATCCACAATGAACTGGTCATGAATAACCTGCAGGCCAAGAATTAGTCAGTGGAAAATTCAATATCATTTTGTATAGCAAACATAGTATATACTTTTACTGAAAAAAATAGATGAAATTCATTCCATAAAACCTTTTATTCAAATTATTTGCCAAGCTGTAGACTGAACCATGTTAACTAGTATAACAAAAAGAAGTAGGTGAGAGGCAGAAGTTTCTGCATAGCTTTGAGACCAGGCGCCAAGGCCCTATCTTTCCAGATAGTAGGGAATTAAGTTCCTGCTCAGACAGGTGTGTCATTAAAATAGGGTTTAGAACTGAAGGCAGAAAACTCATAAGACCAGCTTAGAAGAGCTAAGCAGAAGGAAAGCTTGCCACAGTCTGAATTTCAAACAAGTGTGGGGGCACTTAGAACAAATGTAGTAAAGCAGAATAAAATCAATCCAAAAATAACATTCTGAAGGCCAGACTATGATTCCTTATTCTGCAGTGAGGACAGAGAGTTTGCAAGTGAGGATAATTGCTCATCAGTTTAAGTAAGGGGTCACTGTCACACTCTTAAAATACAACTCTTGCCAATGAAAGGGTTTGTATTCAACAACAGTTACTAGATAGTGGTATCTCAGATTCAACAATCATTCCATGTTATTGGTATAAAAGAGAAGGGAGATATCTTTGATACCATAATAGATTAACTGCTTGTTTTATTATGTTTATTTAAGTTCACAAGTAGCATGATAGAGTCCTGATTCTCTGATTGCTCTGGAATCTAAACAATAAATACTTAATATTCTGTATGCATCAAAGGGAATCTCAGCAACAGCAGTGCAGTTGTGCATCAGTAGTGAAGACATTTTCCATTCTTGGAATAACCCAGTGGGACTTTTGCAAGCACCATTAATGCAGGATCAGACCACTATATAAAAGACCAAAAAACCAATTTAAAACTACAGTCTGGTGAATTAATAGAATGAGTACAATCTAATTATACCCTAATACGTCAATTAAACTGTATCATTAGCCCCAAGGGTTTTTTTATTAATAACTTATGAATAAGGATTCCCAAAATGGTGAGATGTTAGACAAATTTTAAAAATGAGTTCTTTTTATTCACCTTCTGGTTTTTTGAGCCTTTGGAGTCTTGCCCTCAAACTTTTCTTTGCAGCCAGTGTGGAAAGAAAAGTACTCTTTGAATACTGAGATATTTGTGTGATTGCATGACTCCAGGATCTTGGGCTTCAGGTAAAACAAATATTGTGAGACTCAGTATATAATCCTGCCAACAATGACTTGTGAAAACAGAATTTATGGAGTACTTTTCCCCAGGCAGCAAGGTTATTTGGCCTATATCTTCTCTATATTTATGGGGACTCCCTGTATAGAGAACCAGCACAAGGTCTTTCCATCATTTCACTCTCATTTAAGATCTCAAATTAGACTTAAGTGGTGCACAGGCCTTGTACTGCCCCCTTTGCCTAGGGGTGAATTTCATCTACTATGGATATTGATCTCATTGCGACTGCTGCTGCTTTTACATTAGGTGTAAATTCATGCATAATGCATCCTTTAGATAAACAAAATGATTTCTACAGCTACCAGGCATTACTTCTGTTGCTGAATAAGCTGCATGAAAATTTCATAGAAAATGAAACCAATTTTTCAAACCCATCTTCGTGTGGGAGAAGAGGCAGAACTGTATATTATATTAGCTTCCTGATTTTAATGCTTAAAAATACCTCACTATTAACACATGCCAAAATGACGAATACAAAATCAGAATTTGGTAAAATGATAAGTTATTTCCCGTCAATATGTCAATAACAACTAAGCAACCATTTTGTAATAGAAGGGGGTTTTTTTTGCTACAGAAGCTAATTTTGATGTGCCTATTACAGGTTAATTAGGTTACAAGGTTAGTCAGAACAAAAACCCTCTAGAATCTCTTCAGATATTACACAGTAGTAAATCATGTTACGATTTATAAAGCCAGTACTGTTCTTTTTTAAAGTAGATATAATTTTGTGTATAAAACAGCACAGAAGCTTTAACTGCTTCAAATAGCTCTCAGTGGATCTTTTTGAACTATAATGGTGACTTCAAAATGTTTATTAAAGTGAGAAAGCCAAATAGCTTTGCGTTGCCATACAGTATATAAAACGAAGGAATTAAAAAAAAAAGTTAAGACTTTTAAAAAAACTCACAGGCTAGAACTTACTGAGAATTTAAAGGTTGTCGCTGGAAACTGTCAACCAAGTGGATGGCAGTCAAGAAGGCTAATGGAGGATTGTGACATGTTAACTGTGTGATATATATGAAGGCAAGTTCAAAGCTGCAAAATATACTGCCTGAGGAGAATGGCAAGGTGCCAGGTGCTGCCGCTGGCAAAATGTCTACAAGTTGTTTCTCTGACATCCAAAAGAAGGAGGTAGTGTGTCAGAAGAGGGAATGCTGCACTTTCTCGCCTCCCGTACCAGCCAGGTTTGGATTGCTTCAAGATTAGTTAATGGGAGATAGGCTGAAGTCTGGATAAAAATACTGTAGGAAAAGGAAAGCACATGTGAGGTCTAGCACGTATCAGGATAGAGGCTAGAGAACTAGCACAGTTCTGATGCGCAGGAATAGCAACTATGAATTCCATATTCACACCATCTTCACAAAGGACAGGGTGAGAAAGGACTGATCACATCCAGGGGAAGCCAGATAATTAGATCTCTCAGCAGTCAAATTACAAAAGGAATGTAGCCTAGGGGCTCTGTACAGGCAGAAAGAGATAGATGTCTGCCCTATCACCCTATGACTTACCCGTTACCACTGAAATGCACTCACCATAGTTCAGTGCGGTAGGACAAGGTCCACTGCATCAGCTGCAAGTGTGTGAGTGATGAAAGGTTTCTTTACTACAACCTTCCACTAAGCCATATGAGTTTTGAAATGTAAGTGTCTTGTTTCCCTGAAACATGGCTGAATATCCTATAATAAGCATTGGGTCATTAGTATTTGGTTATTTTCTTTTTTTGTGTAGGTGCAGGATGATGTTTGCACTGTTTGTATTGCCTTGCTTGTAATAGATATGTAGGATAATGCAGATGTTGATGTCTCCATTTATTTGCTAGGAAGAGGCATCATTGTGTTAGATCCCTAACATGCATCTTTTTGTATAACTTTCAGGGGGATCTGGCATAGTGCTAAATTGTAGGAAACAGCTGAGTTAGTGAAAGCTTTCTCCAGTATTTTGCAATCTAGGATGTGAAGTGGGTGAAATATAGCTTTTTTAGTTTTAAAATGTCTTCAGACTCAAACTGATGGTCTCAGGGTCTTTTTGTCCATTAACCTGTTTGACTCCTTCTATACTCTGGGGAAATGATAGGAGTAGAAATAGTTGTAGATGTCTTTATTTCTATGACAAGTTAATCTGGAGTTGTCCATCCTGAGCTGTAGTAACTACTTGAGAGAGAAAGAAGGGATGACGTGGATAGTATTTAATTACAGCTCTTTATATCATGTTTTAAAAATGTCTGTTGGGTCCTAGGCAGCAGAAGGAAACAACACTTTGTGCTCAGGAAAACAGTGTCAAACACTCCTGGAACCAAATCCAGTGTAGTTGACCTTTCTGACATGATGAACTGAAATTGGCCCAGGATGTCTGAACATGATGGCAAAACATGTTTTCCAATAAAAAACACTTAAATGGTAGAAGGAAAACAAATTGATCGGCTGGATAATCAAAGTCAGTAGCAGCAAGTTTTTTAATGAAGGGAAACAGATTGCCCCTTAAAAATGTATATCACGAAAAGGGGAGGAGGATGAAGATCTGAAAAATCTCATGTACGAACAGGTATTATCATAATTTACAGATGTTCATTTATTCAATTCTTACAGATATTGTTCAGCTGGTGATAATATATTTGATTCTGAGTTAATAGAAGGCATCATAATTAGCAGGATCTTCATGGCAGCTGTAAAATCTACCATAAGTATATTGATCCACGAGACTTCGACATGAACACTTGTCAAGAAAAAAGTAGAAATAAATAATGGAGACGGACACGATATGAGATAAGAACAGCTAGTTCTGTTTCATTTGTAGTGCTCTGTGACTGTCTGGAGTTTTTATTTTACTCCCTGGATGGCTTCCGTATGTCTTGTTTTATTGAGAATATTTAGGATGTTGAGATTTCCTTGATAAAAAGCAATATTTGCAAATAATACTTCTCTATTTTGTGTGCTTTCATTTTTGAGCCAATCTAAGAATGCTGGACAGTATCCAAGTCTGAATCTTTATGAATATGACATCAAAATCAATCAGATCCTCATTTCAGTGCCAAATCCATGGAAACTATAATTTTGGAAGCACAGATAATATATGAAGGCAAGATATTCCAAATACTTGACAAATGGCTCTGGTACCTCCCTCTACCTCCAGCGTGCTCCAAAGTCACAAATACTTTTACAAGTACTTTGCAACTTTATTTTTTTGCTACCCCTGTGCAGCCATATATAACAGGTTGCTAAATTATGAGGTTTCACAGTTGAACCTTCTAGTAGCTGTTAAGATGGGAACATTTCATAATTCTGGGAAAAATATTATGAAATATATGCAGTCGGGTTTTTTTTCTCTGAAATATATCCAGTACATGGCTTGTTCTGATCATGGAAGAACATCACAAAGTGATTGATTTAAATTATAAAATAATATTAGGAAACAAAGAGCAAGTGAATATAAAAAGGCCAACAGTGTCTGCTTTACACACCCCACCATCTTAGAAGGGGTGATCCTGTTGCTAAAACGTTAAAGTATGGACTCACTGAGGCAAAGGACTGTATTAACACAGATGTAACAGGAAGAGAGGATCTTGGGTATGGGCTGAGCATGGGTAAACCAGCCAAATTTAGGGAAGAGATTTGAGCTGATCTTTTTGTCTGATTTTATTTTCTGTTAATAAACCCCTAGTTAGGGAGAGAATCTGGGTGACAGGCTGACAAAGGCACCTGCTTATAATGGAAACTTGAGAGTTTATAAAGATTACATCAAATGATTATGAGGGTTTCATATCACTGATTTGCAGTTTAATATTTATCCTGTATGTGTTGATTAATAGACACACATGTATTAACTAGACTGCAAACATATCATGCAGTTCTTTCATCTTTCGATGTTCTTCTTGTACCACTGCCAGGAGTCATAATTTCCCAGTATCATGGACACTAGCATAGCCAAATGATGTATGTTTTCTCAATGAAGAGAACATCATTTGATTGAATTTCTCCTTAATCTACAGCCTTTCTAATAATAAATATATTAATCAAAATTGTACCTGCCTTTGAACAAAGGACAAATTAAATCATAATCCACTGTGTACCCTTCTATTTGGGAGGACCTTTACTACAGAGCTTCATGGATTTCAGTGGAACTAACACACAATAAACATATGTTCCTTTGAAACTGAGGAAAACAAGCAGCAAAAAAAGTAACTGGGAATATGCAGAGTGTAGTGTTAGTAAAATTCAGTTGGTTAAAAGCATATAAGCTGTCAAATACTTTGCATACAAATAATTACATAGAAGTTGCCTCACAGTCAGGGGGCTGTTTAGATATAGCTCTGCAGTCTGTCCTGTTTGATAAATCTTTTAAATAAGTCATTTATATTAAGTCAGGACTTCAATCACATTTGACTGGCGTGCAAGAAAATGCAAAACATGTTTTTTCAGGGGGAGGGGGATCAAATAAAACCCCCCAGTGGTTTAAATAGTTCATTTAATATTCAAAGCACTGAGTGCAGTGCAAAACGGGGCTTTGATTAAGCAGGAAACATAAGACATGCAGGGAAGGAGACAGAACTGCTACAGCTGGTAAAGGAAAGTGGGGAAATGAGTAATGCTCCAGCTGTGTCACCAGCATTTTGCTACCTGGCAAGAGATGGTCAAAGGAAGGTTACAGAGACCCAGTTCCATGTCAGTTAGGGACTCATCAATGCAAAAGGAGTCTGCAGCTGCTAGGTAAAGGCATCATGACAGCCATTTGAACCTTCCAGAGCAACACAGAAGGGCCATGCCAAGGACCGAATTGAGAATGATAATTTTTTTACTTTTGCCAAACTGGGATAGGATTAAGCTTTGTTTAACCTGGTCTATTGGTTTACTAAAACCTGATTTGAACTGATGTGGAAAAAACATACAAATCATAATAATATAATGTTCCAGAACGATCAACTCCTTCCCATACCCCAAGAAACAAGCCCTCTCTTTATAACTCTGCAAAGCAGTGAACATCAGTTTGTCTGTAGTAGAAGGCATGCATTTCTGGCCCTAGTGGTTTCTGAAATATCAAATCTTAAATGTCACTGATCCCACAGTTTAGCAATGTGGTTGCTTGTGGTGGTTCAGCATTACATGGGCACGTACCAAGTCTTGAGCCAGTTTAGCTTTCACTACCTGAAATGTCATTTTGTAGGGTTCCCCATTTAATGCATAAATGCCAGATGCCAAAGAGATGCTTGGTGACCTTTCTGTAATAATAACTCTATCATTTTTCCTTAAGGCATACTGATTTTCTCCCCCAAAGCACTATGGGCTCCTATACACATTCAGAGAGGCTGCTTTGGTGTGCGATAATTACATTGTGTTACAGCAGAAGCGATTAATCAAGTCTGCTGGAGCATGGTAATTACCGTGCTACAGCAGACTCCAGCATCACCTATCCCAGTGTCCCCATACTGAAAAATGGTGGTGGGGCACTTTAATCTAAAGCTTGTTTCATGAGCTGTAGTTCAAAGCACCCCTGCCACCATTTTTCATCATGGGGACACTGATACACATGCCACTCTGGGTGCTTTAATTAGTATGGCTCTTGGAGCCACATTAATTAAAGTGCCCCCTTCCCCGCCTCTCAGAGCACATCTATAAATACCATATCTACAGACCAGCTGCAGTAGCATTGGAGGATATGTTGGCAGGAAGATCTAGACTAAGATGTGGTGGCAGTAGATACATTAGACCAGTCACTCCAAGGAGATGATCTAGAAGTTTTAACAAGAACATATTTGTATTTCCATGATAGGGAACTCCAGTTCTCAGGATAATATTTTCTGGGTTGGCATAGTGGAAGCATTATGCTTTCTGCCCCTTGCAGGAGATGTGACTGGTGCTTTTATTAATCATTCTGAGGGCTGTTTAACTCTGGAAGCAGTGTTGGCTCCAGCTCCCCTTCACTGGGATGATGGTTATTGTAACACTGGGTAGTCATTGTGAGGACAAGTAACATTATAAACATCTAGAGAAGGGACAGAGAGTGTGCTGTGTCAAAACATATTTTCCTTCCCTGCACTATTAAAATCAACCAACTCCTTGATCATAACCACTGATAGAGGAAGGAATTAAATGGACATATTTTAGCTAAGCTGTCCTATAATGACTTAAACATTTACCATATACAGCACAATTCAAAAAGGTGTTGTCAGTGCCTGCAGTCTTACAATTCATACACGTTTATACAGGCACTCCAAGAGTGGGGGGAAGGGGCTTTAATTAGAGTGGCTCCAAGAGTTATGTGTATCAGTGTCCCTGTGCTGAAAAATGGCAGCATGGGTGCTTTAACTAAATCTTGCAGTTAGAAAGTGCCCCTGCTGCCAGTTTTCAATGCAGGGACGCTGATACACATGAAGCTAGAGTCTGCTGGAGCGCAGTAATTACCACAATCCAGCAGGCTCGATTAAATGAGTTTGCTCCAATTCGCTGTGATTACATTGCATCAGAGCAGCCTCCCCACACATGTAAAGGTGCCTTCCAGCCAGCAAAAATGGACCCTCTTTTGCATGGTGTTATTCAATGTAATTCTCCTTTCAGAACACGGAATGGTGAAAAGTGAACTCTCTACTACAGAATATTTGAAGTATGCACTGGATTAAAATGCATCAATAGCTACATCTTGCTCAATCACAAATAACTATCTGTGCTGCTGCTTTGTTCTAATAGTGCAAGAGAGGTTATCTTACACTAGTACACGGGCAGAAGAAAAAAAAAGGAAATCATATACGTAACACAGATTAATAGAGAACTAAGGATGTTCTGGGTCAGATCCTCAGTTGGTGAATATCACCATACCTTCTTTGATCTCAACTCAACTATGGCAGTTTACATCAGCTCAAGATCTGGCCTTTGCCATTAGAATCGTATGCCTACACTTGTTGTAAAATACAGGAAAGGTGAAGGTCCATAATGGATTATGGTATGTTTCTGTATCTGTAGGGACTTTCAGCATGGTAAAATAAAAACAAAACTGAAGTAAGGTATCTTCTGCTCTTTACAATTCAGCTGTAGCTTGTCTGCATTCCTATACAGGGCAACAGTTTGTAGAAGCTTGAGCTCATATAGAAAAAGGGATAGAAAAAGCTCCCAAAAACTTAAGCAGTTCCCAGTGAGTGCCAAGGGTTGTTTTAATAATCCTTTAGGAAAGTATAAAAATACTGTGGTGTACTTGTAGTCAAAAAGAATAATTTACCAATAGCTCCCTTGTACCTTCCATTTATGACCTTCTGTTATGCTGTAAGGATATAAGCACCAACAGGAAAAAAACACTTTCGGGCATTGTCCGTCTTAACATTAGTCTAGTACTGTAAAAGGTCTTTGCATGCCTTGCCTAGAAGCAATAAGACCTTTCTATGTGGCAGCAATAATAGTCCCAGTACAAATAAATTTGGCAAACCTGCCAGGGCTAAATCCACCAGTTTCAAGTGCTTGTCTTTCAAAACCATTTTTTTTCCATGCTCCTGAAAAATGATATGTTCCAGTAAAAAAAAAAAAAGGGGCTAAGGTCTATAAATTGCCACATTTTGTAAATCCATTCAGCTGTTTAATAGTTTAAATTGAAATTATGTTGTCTTTTGAACTAAGACCTCTTGATTAGGAAAACTCATTAAGGGGACAAAAAATAACCAGAAGAAATTCGTAAAAGGCATACAGAAATGGCACTGAATACCTAAAGGGTTCCTTCATTTACATAAAATATAAATTTTGGGGAAGTTTACACAAAAATATAACAAATGCTCAATCTGCACATTCATGTCATGCACTCTTACAACATAGGGTGCATCTCCACATGCAAGCGTGTGTGCTTGCAGCAGCTCAAATAGAAGCAGTGCAAATTTGAGCCGGGGCTTTTTACTTCAGCGCATGTGCTCGGACACGCACTTTGGTGTGAAGCAAATTGTGCCACTAGGGGCAAAATAACCCTGCCTGGCTCCTCCCGGATCTGCAGCCAGGGGGATCTAGAGGTTGGGTCCAGCACCTGTGCT
>NW_017729022.1:141325940-141340847 GCF_001723915.1 Gavialis gangeticus
CCCTCCCACAGGGTGATAGCCCCCACACAAGGGGTTTGGCCCCCACAGAAGGGGTTCAGCCTCCCAACAGGGTTCAGCTCCCACACAAGAGCTACAGCCCCCCAACAGGAGATTTGGCCCCCACACAAAGGATTCAGCCTCCCAATGGGGATACAGGTGTCTAATTTTCTCCCCGCACTGCACATTTGCACTATGGGGAACATTTTTTTGTTCCCGCACGTGCCTCTTGCCCCACCTCAAAGGGGTTTGAGGTGGGGCAAGAGGCACGTGCGCACTCATCTGGACACGCCCATAAAGGCCAATGTGTCAGGTCATCCATTAGATAAAATGATTCAGAGCATTCAAGGGAAAAATTCAAACTGGGAGGCACCTTCTCATTAAGGGAACCTGGAGAGTGCAATGGAAGTCCAAAACCCAGGGCGTAAGCACTACTGCTGTTAACCCCCGCCCCTCCCTCCTTCCACCTCTGAATTCACCATCAGGAGAGAAGAGGGGATGAGTGGCCCGAAGCTCTTGGGCTGCATGAAAGCAGGGCACTGCTGCTCATCTCCAGCTGCTGAATTCATGGGTGGGGTGGGGTGGGGAGGAGTGAAAGGGGGAGAGTTAACAGGAGTGGTGCTTATTACCTCTTGGGGTCTGGCAGACCCTGCACCAACTACCTTGTTGAGCTGTACTGACATGCCACTGAGTTCAGAGAGCTCATTAGCATCCAGGAACACAATGAGTGGGGGTATCCATACACTTTGGCAGCCATGTGACACACACACACAATGAGCTCTTTTTACTGCAGATATTAAAGTTGGTGTGCCTGCCCCCCACCCCCCACCCCACATGATCCTAGATCCACCCATGGAAGTATTGTAATGTTTACCACAAATGAGCATGCATCCCTTAGAATGCAAAATGCCTTTTGGCTATGAAGTCATTAGATGGGGGGTTTTTTGCTATGAATTGTTTATATATTTTCAGATTTTAGGATATAAATGACTGCATGGATCTTTCCTGCTAACAAATCTCTGGAGATCTTTAAAATTACTGTACATGATGTATTAGTCATCTTATTGTTTAGTAGGAGGCTTGGTTTGGAAGTATGGTTTTAAATTGGTATGTGCTAAATATATTTTTAAATATTTTTAAAATAATCACGATATGAATTAAAATACAAAACTCTTTGAATGAGCTAAGATTGTTGTCTTTGTACAGTAAGGAGTTAGTATCTTTTTCATAACAATGATTATAAGTAGTCAAAAAGAATGACAGTTCAGGAGATCTTCTCTTCAGAAGGGGGACTGCATTCAAGTCTTTTGCATCCAATACAACCGTTAACATTTTCATTAATACATCATTGCTTCTGCTTCTGTAAAATGTTGAAGATATCCAGGCACATACGTAAAATAAAAGTTTCAAATACCAGGAAGCCAAACAACAACAGTGATGCTTTTCTTGGTAAATCTTGTTTGTGGGGGGGGAGGGAAAGCCCTTCGACAAGTAACTTCTGCTCACTCTCTGCATACTCTTTGAGCCCCACTCTCTGCACACATACAAACATAGACACACATTTAGGGCCCTTCTCCTTCCAGAATGAACATAAATAAGTAAAGATCCTTTTATGATCCAAAATATTCATCCCAAATTCAAATAAATTCTTTTGATAAATATTTCCTCTTACTTGGTGACCTGATCTTGTTACTTAATCCATATAAATAATGAACACTTATCAAAAAAACCAAAATGGTTATTACATTCTTCATAATCTCCTAGTCCTGCAAGCCAAAGATAGCAGCATAATTAATATCCATGATAAACGGCTGAAAGCTGCTGCTTTGTTTCTCCATCTCTCTGTCTCTCTTTTGGTATAGAAAGAGACTGATGAGAAACTGTTGAGCCCTTTAAATACGTAGTCCCCCATCTTTTTAAAGCAGTTTTACAGAAGACCAGCCTCTGAAGCATCAACAATAATGGATTCTTTTGATTGTTTTAAAAACGCATAATAAGTGCCCTGTCTTGCAGTATTTTCATTGTATTGAGAAGACAATCCATGTGGAAGAGATAAAAGGCATGCACATTCCCAGTTCACCTCCATGTGGATGAAGAAGAACAAAACCTTAGGGTGATACATCTTTATCAACAACTGCCAGTCACTAACTGTTTTGCCTTATGCAAATGTATTAGTGTGCATTTGCTGAATTTGTTCATCAAAGCATAATCCTCCTGGAAACAGAAATGCTGACAAGTAGAAAGAGCCATCACATGGAGTGCTTTGGCAGACCTGCATTAAACTTGTTTCCTGTTGTGGTTTTATTATTCTTATAAATTGCAAGGATAAATAATGCTTCATAAAAAGAAGCATTATTGTAAGGTTTCATATTTCTCCTGCAACCTCAATTTTAGAGAATGGTTTTGACCTAATTTCCTGGCCCCCTGTTCTCTTACTACTAAAGTGTTTTTCCCATTTTTACTATTAAATACATTTTACAAAATGTATTACTTTTGGGCTTCTTTTAATCCTTTTGATTTAAATTATGCAAGTTTTCCTGAAGCCCTACGTAATTTAATCAAATATCCATCTTTGTGAGTCAGACTGTAGTACTTCAATTAATACAAATTTTTTCCATGTGGAAAAATCTGGCAGAATTATAATATGGGAAATGTATGTGTGCTCAACACTGTGCGCTAACTGAGGCGCTAACTGCTCAGTAGCCTAATAACACTGAGTAGTAATGTGCTGGGCAGAAACCATGCTAAAATGCTAGTGCAAAGTAGTATTAATAGTATTAGGCTACTGCGTAGTAAGCATCACTAAATCCCACGCACTGGTGCTACTGTGCAGTAGCACAAGTTACTGCTCATTGATTTAGTACTTGGCTATCCAAGTACTAAACTTAATGTGCAGTAACTATAGTGCATTAACGAACGTGTAGATGCACCCACTATGCAGATAAAATGCATCTATCCACACACAAAGATTTTACATATATGGTTCACAGACAAGAAAGTTCCTAAGAAATAATTCTAATATAATAAAGGGCTTAGTCTGTCTGTCTGTCTGTCTGTAATGCTCTTGGAGCACTTTGATTAGTTACTAAAACAACCAATTGGAGTGCTCCAAGAGTGTTCCAGACAGGAGGCAGTAGCAGTGGTGTGGCGATGTGCTACCATGGCGGCCCTGCTTCCTGTAGGTGGCTGCAGCACAGGGGATTGGCCAAGGGGGACAGAGGGGTTGGCAGGGCAAGCTTCACCCCTGCTTCTGGGAGGCCGTGGTGCTCCGTCCCACCCTCCCCCCATCATTACTGATGTGCAATTGGCTCGATATTTATAAATGGCTTTTTAAAAATAATTAGAGGTGCACCGATACATCAATCTGATATCAGATTGACACCGATATAAAGAAAATTGGCTGTATTGGAAATCAGCCAGATGTGACCGATAATGTGGCCTATAAATGGCCTGTGCATAGGTAGCAAGGAGCACAGCCCAGCAGTTTGGAGAGCTAGTAAGTTTGTTGTGGTGGGCAGGGAGGAGGGAGGGAAGGGGCATGGGGGTGGGCAGACAAGGCCCCTGCAGTGAGGGAGGAAGGGAGTGGGACTGGGGCTGGGCCTGAGGTAGGTGCTGCCCAACCAGGGCGGGGCAGGGCATGGGATGGAGCCATGGCTTGTCTGGAAGGTGTGTGGGGGGGACGGCTTCTGTTGCTGCGTGCACCCTGGGAGGGCATGTACATGGGGGGGGGGATGTGCCTCTGGATCTGCATGGGACAGGGACTAGGGCTGTGCCAGGCTTTTACCAGTGGGGGGTTGGGCTGGGCTGTGCTTGGGGTGGGAAGTGGTGGTGCTGGGTGGGGAGGCGGGGCAGCCCACCCTGCACAGATTTGGAGGGCATTTGCGCTCTGGGGGTGCACTCTGGGGTTGCGCGCAGCAGTGGGAACCGTCCCACCCTCCCCACACCCTCTGGATGAGCCATGGCTCCATCCTGCTCCCTGCCCTGCTCCGGCTGGGCAGCCCCCGCCCCAGCTCCACTCCTTCCCTCACCACAGGGGCCTTGATCTGTCCCCCCCATGCCCCTTCCCTCCCCCTCCCCTTCCACCACAACAGATTTAGCAGCTGTATGCAGCTCTCCATGCCATATCAGAAATTGGATTAGTATCAGCTGATATGTCTCCTTAAAAATCGGCTATTGGTGTTGGCCCCCAAAATCTCTATCAGTGAACCCCTATATATAATCTTTTATGTTTTTCACTCAGATGTTCAATAGACATTCAAGCAGATGCCCATAACTGATAAGTCTAAACTATTCAGTTAATCAGCTAGTCCTGGTTGACTGAACATTGTCTTGGAAACAAAATATAATTTGCAAGATTTATTGATAAAGAAACACCAGACCCCTGCATGACTAATATAATGTGCTACTACTGTTCTTAAGGGGTATAGCTTTATAGTGCTCTTGCAAGCTGGGTCTGGTCTAGTCCAAAGCACTATAACTAAAGTCATCCAGTGATAAATCTGATTGTTTAGTGGACCCATAAATCATCAAAAAGCTTATTTAGAACAACAGGTGTACATGGCAACTGTTTCAGTCATGTTAAATGCTGAGAGTAGCTGCTTCTGTGCCGTGTTTACTTTGGTACTGAGTCACACAAACACCTTCAACTACACAGTCATTCAGGATTATTAGAATGATTTTCACAGGAATTTTACTTCCCCTAAATTTGTTCCTTTCTAAAGTTACCATGACCTACTCGTAATTCTTTCCCCATGTGGCTCTCCTTTCGACAGGTTGAGTCAACATCAGAAAGAGACTGTTCAAGCTGCACTGACCTCAAAATCATTCTAGAAAATATTTAGATTGTTTAACAAAGAGCCAAAAAATGTTAATATTGCTCTGGGCTGGAGCTTTGTTTTAATCTGTACTAATGAATAGTATCACTATGTATATTTTGCTACTATATATTTTTTATTTCTTGGATATCCTTTTTCTATATTTCATAAACTAAACCTCAGTATACAATGGACTGAAGTCTGATATCCTCCCACCAAAAGAGCAAGAAAATACCAAGTTATGAGAGAGTTCTTAACCATACACAGATGCTCAAAAGTGCATGGTTTTGATAATAGTTATAGAATCTGTTCAGATATAACTATCTGAATAGTTATAGCGCAAGGAACTTCCTTCTGCCACCATATGCTAATGAAACACCCTATATGCAGCACATTATTTTCCCTGTCAGTATAATTCAAAATGATCTCAAAAAGTCCCCCCAGAGTTTCATGGCACAAACCATATACCTAGCATACATTAAACTTGAATACTTCCTGCGGTTCTAAATCAGGTTAGGGGAATTCAGACATAAGTAGTCTCAATCTACAAAGGTGGATTTATGCAATCTCCAAGGGTTTTAATACAGAAAATGTAGGATGACATGTTAGGGCCATGAAATGGTCAGGGGGAGAACAGGATGACTCCCACCTACTCCTGAGGAGTGAAAGACTATGGAAAGTGTGAGTGAAGAGGTAAAGAAAGTTATAATAGAAAAGTAGAGAAGGTGATAGTAGAGAAGGATTTATCGTAAGTATGTGAGAATCAGGGGAATTTGATTCTGTCATCTGTAACTTCAACACAGTAGTGCCTACACTCCAGGAGCTTGGGAAGCATGCGAAGTACTATCTCTGCTCCTTGTGCCAGGCCATCCACAGCTCCTCAGAGGGTCTGGAGGGTTTCCAGCACTAGAATTCAAAATTTCTGCCACTAGGACACCTGGCCTTGTGATCTCTCTCTTGCACTTAAGTTTGCACCACAGGCCAGTGCCGTACAGATGCTATACCATAGACCATAAAGATTGGCCATCTTGCCTGAGGGTCACCTGCAATTTCAGGTCCACTAGAAACTAAGCCAATCGGCCACCAGCTTTACCACTTCCATTTGGCCTGCAAACATTTTCAGTGCGCCCCATTTCAGCCAAAACAAGCTATAACTTTATGGACAGGGAAAGGACAAGACATCCCCTAAGAAGTGTCCATTAGTCAAGGAGAAGATGAGCAGAGCTTGGAGTCATCTGGCTATGAATAAACAACTTACATCTTGTATACAGCAGTTCTGCGTTGTGTGCTATTATTCCCTTCACATCCCTTATTATTTGGCAACAGCCTGTTAAGATAGTCAAAAATTGACCACCTTGTTCTTTAAGAATGTAATGGAGAGGCTGCACATTGCATTAGGAAGAAAAAAACATTCTCTGCCAGGGCAGTCTGTAGTCTCTTTCATGCTGTCTCTCAGAAAATTGCTAAATGCATGGTGTCTAGAAAACAGATAAGCAAACCAGCAAAGGGTGGACCTTTGACCAGCCAGAACTGCCCAAGCAGCAGAATGTGTTGGGAGTTGTAGGTCTAGTTGCCCAACAACACTTGGAAGTTGAATTTGGAATGATGGAAGGGAAGAAAACACCCAAAGTGACATCAGAGCTTTTAAAAATCCTTTAAAACTGGGGTGGTCAACCTGCCAAAAGTGAAATGGGCAGCCTCTGTGTGCTGCAGCAGATCAGGGAGGGGGCAGGCATCACAGCAACAGATTGGGCAGGGAATAGGCTGCAGAGCTGCAGATCAGGCATGGGAAAGGGATGGAAGTGGCACTCAGGGAGGGCATGAGGCTGTTACTGTTTGGCTTTCTGGTATTTGAAACTTTTCCTTTACATATGTGGCAGGTATCTTCAGCATTTTACTGAAGCAGAAGCAATGCTTGGTTAATGAAAGCTTTAACAGATGTGTTAGGTACAAAGGAATTGAATACAGTCTCTCTTCTGAAGAGATTCTAAATGAAGTTCTCCTGAACTGTCATTCTTTTTGACTATTAATAATCATTAATAATCAGGTGCTCTATGTGCTTGTTGCAAGTGAACAAGTAAGATTTAAAGTAACAAAGGAGTAGTTTGAGCTCAGGGTTGACAAGGTTGGCCTCCACTGTTTAAAAAACAAAATCCTATTAAATATATAATTCACGTTAGTTTAGTTGGGCAGCTGCGCTACAAGTTAGCCTGTCACCCTCCTTGAGTACCACTATGAGCCCCTTGCAATGCCGAATCTGCTGAAATGCTTTCTACCTGTGCTCCCTCCCCAATATACTGCTCTGCTTTCTGATTCCTGCCCTACCTGTCACTGTGCTGCCTGTTACATAGTTTTCTGTCCTATGCCACACACAGGGGCTCGCCATGTGTGGGATGTGCTGCAGGTTGGCCACCCCTGTTTTAGCCTATTTAGAATGTGATTGATAGGTAGATGCAGGGGCAGATCCAGACGTGGTGCAGTGGTGTAGTTACACCCACTCCCCCCCTTTGATTCCTGGTCCATCCAAACTTTAAAACTAATGGGGGGTGGGCGGGGCAGCAGCATTTCTATTCAGATAAAGCTAAGAGAGTCATTTGACTTCATGGCTCATTAGCATGTCCCTACCTACTTCTGCTAATCTCTCTCTACTCCACAGGTATTAATGATCCTTTCTCCTTTTTTAATGCTTTGATGTTCCACTATTCAAACTATCCTTTCTTCTGCAGTTTTGTTGTCTTTTACTCATTCCTGGAAATGTCTCTGTTATAATTTTCAGTCCTGTAGTCTATTTTTAGCTCTGGCTAAAAACCTTTACTCAGGTGTAATATTAGCTCAAGTACAGAAATGACTGACAGTGAAGTATTGAAGGCACTGTCAAGACACTCAAGGCTAGATTTCGTTTTCTGAATCTGAATAAGAGATATACCTTGAACTATAATGACCACTGGACTAATGATGCTGGTTTTCTTCATTATTTTTGCTTAGTTTTTTGTATTTTTCAAACATTATATGTATTCTAGCAAATTAATGCACATTTCAATAGTTATATCTGTTTTTCGTTTTGGTTTTAAACTGAATAATGTAGTGCTAGCCTCCTACCATATTAGTAGGGCTTCTATTTTCTCTTTAGCTGGAGAAAAATGTGTTGTGTTATATGTGATGATGTGCCACACCATCTGCACCCTCCTTGTCACAATCCTAGGTTTGCCCATGGGTAGATAAGTTCCCTTTCTACACTTTAATTGACTGTTAAGGTGTACTAGAAGGAGATGTAAAGGAGCTTTTGGGCTTGAATAGTCTTGTGCACATGCACATATGTACATACTCACTTCACCTGCTTGCTATCAGAAATCCAACATCTGTGAACCTCATTCCTCTCTGAGATATTGCATTTACAATTGGGAAATAACTGAATAATCACAGATACCACTGTGTGGCAACTGTTGTAAATGCTGGATTCTTAAGTGTGTAAATGTGGTATTCTTTAAATAAGTCAGCAATGCACATAAACATATGTGTTTTGTTAAATAGGGGTCAAGCTAAGTACATGCTATATAACATGTGTGTTATATGTATTTTCAGTATCTAAATATTATTTCCTTTGTAAACTCATTTTAGAGCTGACATTATATGCTATAACTTGGTATGAATTATTATAATTCTTGCTGTGAATTTAGTCTGTTGTAAAGATTGACATTCTATAATAATATGAAACATGTTTATGCTATTATATTTTATAAAGTTATATAAAAAGCTATTGATATAATACATTTATTCTACAGGGAGGGTACATTTCCACTATCTAATGAACAAAATATGATATGCAAATTTGCTGATACAGTTTTTGTCTTTGGGCAATGAGAGATATTTAAATCTTCCTTTTTGTTGATCTGTTTTTGTATCACTTTCTGAACATATTTAGCATACAATTTATTTTTATATTTCATCTACTATACAGAGCCCAGCAAACTACTTTATAGTCAAACATAAACCAGAGGGAGAATTCTTTAGAGGTAGAAAAGAGTGAGTAGCCAGTATCCAGAGAGGAAAAAATAGTATATAAGGAGGCAGTAAAGAAAATAAAGCTGAAATTGAATAGCGGTAAAAATGCAAATTGGTGGAAAGAAATTATGTATTTTAACCTGTTCTGACATATGCTGTTGTGCAGTCTGTCTTCAGCTATGATTGTAGGCATCAGCAGGGACAGATCCAGGGAGGGTGCAGTTACACACCACTTTAAATCCTGCTCCAGCCAAGTTTAAAACCAACTGCCTGACCGTGGCAGCAGCATTTATATTCAGGCAGCAGTGAGCAAGTTGGTTGACTTCCTGGCTCATTATAACCTACTTGATTTCTTCTAAACTCTTCATGCGATGGTCTTTCCTTTCTAGTGGTCTTTAATTGGTCCACTACTCAAGCTCTCCTTTCTTCTGCAATTCTGGTGTTTGCTACCTGCTCCTAGTAATGTATCTCCCATTTTACGGTCCTTTTTAAACTTTACCTAGAAACATTAACTCAGGTTTGGAAATGTTAACTTATGTGATCGTTAGCTCAGGAGTGGAAATAACTTTCAGTGAAGCACTGGAGGCATTGTCAGGATGCTCAGGAAGGTTAGGTATTTTTTTTTATGAATCTGAAAAAGACATACAGGAAGTGTCTACATGTGCCTGAATAAACTGTGGAGCTTATTGCTCTGGAGTTAATGGCTCCTGGGTGTGCCATATGAATGTGTAGCCAGGAGCCATTAACTCTGGAGCAATAAGCTCCACAGTTTATTCAGGTGCAGCACAAAGAGCCTGGGTAGAGCAACCCCGGCTGGCAGGGGATCCTGGGGGTCAGCCTGCCAGCCTGGGGCTGCTTCCTCTGGCTCAGTGTGCTGTTGAGGGGCTGGCTGGTGAATGAGAGAGCTTCAGTGCAGGGCTAGCTGGCAGGTCCTTGCACTGAAGCACCCTCGTGACCCAACCAGCCAAACACCTGAGTTTTTTCCTGGATTGTTTTGGGGTTTTTTTGCTTCAATCTAATTTGAATAATAGAGCTCTAGATCTGTAGATCTAGGCCTCTTAACTGAACAGCTGATTAGGGCACATAAAGTGCTCTAAAAAAGGCAGATCCCACTCTAAGATAACCCTGGATTGAGCACTGTAGGTTAGAGCACTGTAATGAACATGTGTACCAAATCCCATCATGACCCAAGTTAGCTCGCATTCTTCCAGTAACCCTTTGCTGCACCCTTCTCACCCCGCCGCCCCCCTTGCAGGGCAACACTCTGGCTCAGCCAGAGTTCATCTCATCTGCCTGAGCACCAGGCTAGCCCCACTCCTAGGTTGCCACTGACAAGAGTCCGTGAAAGCTCTGTTCCCAGTCCCGCCCACATCCTCCCTATGGTTAACTTAGATCCATCATGCAAAGAAAACTGCTTATTGCTGAATTCTGGCAAAGGGCAAGTTGCCTAATGGACGTGAGGCTTTTGATATAAAATTGCATTTAACTCCTGGCTATTTAACATAGTTCAGAATGCCATCAAGATAAATTTCGTGATGAAAATGCTTTCTAATCCCAGCCTCTGCTAAGGTACTTAATAGTTTTGGTACACTGTCAAAATGTATTGTGCTTTTCAAATGCTGTTACAGAGTCCCTAGTGTAGACAGAAACCCCAACTCCTATTACTATAAAAAATGTGCTTGAACGTGAATATACAGCAGCACACCTACACATACTAATATGTAACATTACTATTTCCCAACTTGTCTGGGGAAACTGAATATATGCGTAAAATACAGACTGTGAGAAACACTTACACTGCTTGTGCTCAGTACAGAATGCAGGACTAGAAACTCCTGAGTCCAGCTCACAGACATGAAGTCCCAGAAACCTTGGATCTTTTCTACACTTGCTAATAAAACATCCTTAGCTCAATCTATATTTACTTTTCTTACACAGAAGGCACATGTTCCGGATCCTTGGTGCACTGACCTGTACACTGCTTGCCCTGCCTCATGCACCCCTTCCAGGTTCTGTCATCCCTTTCTCAACCATCCTCCTTGCCACCCCCCATCTCCCTTCAAAGATTTGCTAGTTTGTGTTATTAAGGAGGAGGGACCAAGCTGAGACATGGGCAATGTTTAAAAGGTTTTGTTTATTAAACACAGGAAAAGTTTGGCAACTGAGACATTTTAAACTGAGGAACATCTCTTATCTGCACCTCATTCCCCTGCACCCCAGTGTGTTCTCCTGGGTGGGGTTGGGAAGGGAGAGGGGAAGAGGGATGGTGTGCAGGCAGCCTGGGTTGTGATCAGGACTGCAGGACCAGAGGAGCCTGGGGCAGGAAACCGATGGCCCAGTACCAGGATGGGGACACTTGAAACCTTGCAGCCCTGCTCGTCTAGGGACGGCTCCCGGTCCGCACTAGTGAAGAGGTAGTTGACCAGGGCTTCATGGATCTGACCAACCTGCTGCTGTATGGGGCCAGGGCCACAAACATTGGTGCAGGGTTCACCCTCTCCCTCATCATTGCGCTGCATGTGCTTATGGTGCCAGTCTTGGTCTGTAGTTTTCATAGATTTCATAGACATTAGGGCTGGAAGGGGAAATGCTGCTTTCAGTGGTCCATAGGGCTTCATGATTCAGGGCAGGAGGAGGTAAGCTGGGCTTCTGATGAGGATTGGAGGGGCAATGACATCACTGATGATGAAATCAGGGACCCTGGAAGCGTAGCGCCTGCTCTCCATCAGCCTGGGGGACAGGGAGTTGCACAAGATGCAGGCATTGCCCTCATTGGCCACCTGAAAGTCAGTGGCCCAGTTGTGCCCCAGATGCCTGTGTTCTCTGTGTACACACCATGGACACCTGGGTTCTGTGTGTGTGTGTGTGTATGTCCCAGATGCTTGGGTTCTGTGTGTGGGTATGTGGGGTGCACACAGACACGCAGAACTCGGGTATCTTAGGCATGCGCACGCACATACGCACACACACACACACACCAGGCATCCGAGATGCATGCACACAAACACACAGAACCTTGGCATCCATCACACACACACCCACACACACGGCATCCAGGACACGAACACACATTTGATTGGCACAAGGTGTGCTGCATGGGATGACCATGCTGCTGTGTGGGATGACCAGCTAGTGCCTCATGATCATGAGGGCACATGCTATGGTGACCTGCTGCTGCATTAGATCCAGGTGGGTAACCCTGATGTCCTGCAGCCTCCATCAAGACTCCCACAGGGCGACCAGCAGGACCTGCAGCAGCTCCTTGGTCTCCCTGCTTGCTTGTACATGCAGGCCAGGAAGTGAAGGCACATGCAAGTCACAATGGCAGAGGTTTGGGGGCATGCTGGTCGATGCCCAGCAGCCAGTCACGTGTGGATCAGTTTACCTTCATCCTGGAGTCCTTGGCAGCCCGGGGAGCCCGTGGGGCATGCTGGGAGGTGTGTGAGAGCCCCTGTGCTTGCTGGACTTGGTTTGTGTACGTAGGCTCCACACCAAAGGGCTAACATCTGTTCTGTTTGCTTCTGACCTAAACTTGGGCGCTTAGAGTAAATCTTGAAAGCTAGAGTGCATTCTTGAATGCCTGCATGCCTGCATGGGCATCAGCATTTTTTTGTATATTTCTACAGTTTGCAACTATAATGGTATTTGGGCTTCAGCAAGGGACAGACGTGGGGAAAAAAAACCTAGGAAATTCCGTTAGATCTAACAACAACTTGTCCCACCCTGCTCCACCCCTCAACTCTGAAATGTTAAGTACTATATTGGTGGTAGTTACACATGTTTACTCGACATTAAGGAACCTGCACTAATGTCTCTTACCCATTTCCAGCCAGGGGTTTTACATTCGTGGTGGTCTTAAGGCCCTGGCGAGCTATTCATTTGTGTTAAGTACTTGTCCAGATGGGCCGATAATTTGCTCTGCAGCTGCGGCAAACCAAAACAAATATAACCAAAGCTATAAAATGTTTACTATATAAAAATCAGTGAAAGTATCTCACATGCCAGTTTCTTTCTCAATCATGGCTGAACTGAAGGAAGCCCATCAAACACTGCTTAATTTATTTTAGCTGTTGTTTCAGTACAAAAGAGCATGTGGCCTTTTTTCTTTTTAACATAGGTTTTATTGTATGTGTTTGATTCTTGATCACGAGCATTCTGCCGGCCAGGGGCTTGGTTAGGATTACTAACCAAGGACTACCAGATGTTCTCACCTACTTTTCATGGACTGTAAACATAAGAGATCTGTGATCACGTAAAATAAAACGTGATTTAAAGTTTCATCCCCCAAATCAAAAAACAGCCTCTTCAGTAAACATTGCTTTCAATGTCTGCCATTTATTCAGAATGCCTTGAATATCTTCATTTCTGGGATCAAGCTGGAGCTCAAAGTGGGAGGACAAATTGGCAAAAGGAAATGTATTTTGTGAGGTTCCTGGGCCAGGTTTGTTGACTTTAGAAGTCCAAATAAGCTCCCAGCTTATATGAATACCCGATGAATATTTTGTTGTTCATGCATTAACCACAGTGTACCTTGTGGTTAAAATACAATAAATTAAATGTCTCCTGAAGGATGTATTTTCTATGTATATCAGTTTTTTTTTAAAAAGGCAGTGCTGGTGAAAGATATCTTAGCAATGAACTTGACGAATGTTTCAGATATGTTTTGATTTCAGAACACTTGACAGTAAATTACTTGGAATGTTTTTTATCATTGAAACCCAAATTGCAGCATAGAATATAAATTAATAGTAATCAAACTTATTTTTTCCAAAGGCATGTACCTCATCTAGTTGTAGAATCATAAATTGCCAGCAGAAGTACCGCTTTGACTGTTTTAAAATAAACTTTCTGCTACTGGTAATAGTCAGCTGTATTTGTCTGTAAGTAGAGCAGACTTTTATCATGTCCTATTAGTGTATTCTCTGTGAAGTTGCATAAAAGTGACATATCTGCCACCAGCAGACCAAAGCTAAGTGCTGTCATCTCCACAATTGGTTTGTTTTCTGAAATCAGCACTTTTTTGCACCTAGTCTTCAGTGACAGTGTTTTTGCCTTTGGCCTCCGGATGAAAATCAAACAAAACCATTCTGCACTGAAGTTAGGATGGAGAAAGTGCACAGACTTCTCCAGTGGAATCTGAAGATAATGTCTTTAGCCTTTGTTGTTTTATGGTAAATTATTTAGCACTCATTATCATTAGGCAGGCATGTTCAGTGGTTTCATGCTGCTTTTTCCTTTGTAGCCATATGAACCTAGAGGGATACTGAAGGAATTAAAATAAGAACCAAGTAAAACTGCTGTGTTATCTGAGATACTGCAACATCTCAGTTTGACATCTCTGTGTTAAACAAGAAGCCATTTAGTTTCTTTAAACATTTGGCATTGTGATCATTATTACATATTATTTTGTAACATAGCCTCTAAAGCCCAAGTCTGGTTCAGGGCCTTACATACTACATAGATAGATGTTCTCTCTGGTCCAAAGAGATTACAGTCTCTTTTTTGAAGAGTGTCTGTGAGAAGGGGCTGGAGTGGAAAGGGTTTGTGAGGATGGGTAAATAAGATGATCCTGGTTATATGAGGATGGGCAAATAAGATGATCCCTTTGATCCTGGTTGGACCTAGTGCTGGCCACAGGTGATGACCTGGTAAGGGGGCTGCGGGTGCTCGACCACCTGGGTGACAGCGATCATCGCCTGCTGGAATTCACCATCCAGCGCAAGGTGGCAAAGGCATGCAGTAAGGCAGCGGCCCTAGATTTTAGGAGGGCAAACTTCAGCGAGCTAAGGAGGATAGTTGGAGAAGCGCTGAGGTCCCAGAGGGGAGGGGAGCCAGGAGTCTAAGGAGAGTGGTCGCTCCCTAAGGAGGCGATCCTCCAAGCCCAAAGGAAGGTAATCCCAACGAAGATCAAAGGGAGCAGGAGAGCACACAAGCCTCCATGGCTCACCAAAAGCATCCGGGAATGTCTCCTTGCTAAAAAGGAGGCTTACACCCAATGGAAAGAAGGGGTCATCACCAGGGAGGGCTATTCTGCAGTTGCTCGGGGATGTAGGGGGGTAGTTAGGAAGGCCAAGGCAGAGATGGAACTGGGACT
>NW_017729022.1:141341023-141367865 GCF_001723915.1 Gavialis gangeticus
CAAGCTGGCAGAGGGTAGGTTCAGGTTAGATATCAGGAGGCGCTACTTCACGGTCAGGGCAGCTAGGGTCTGGAACCAACTTCCAAGAGAAGTGGTGCAGGCTCCTACCCTGGGGGTTTTTAAGAGGAGGTTAGATGAACACCTTGCTGGGGTTGTTTGACCCCAATACTCTTTCCTGCCATGGCAGGGGGTCAGACTAGATGATCTGCTCAGGTCCCTTCCGACCCTAGAAACTATGAAAGTATGAAACTATATTGGTTGTTTGTTACATGATGCAGCGTTTGCAAAAAAACGCATTTGTAAGCAGCCAGCTCAGACTGCTGCAGCTCTTAACGATAAGAATTGGTTCTCTGACTTGTAGCATAGATGAGGTTTGATGGGGAATTGAAGGAGGAACGGGAAGTGATCTGAAGCTCAGTTCAGGAAGGGTGTTCTCTAATAAGAGGAAAAGTGCAGCTTTAACCAGCTGTTCACCAGTGTCCAATACTACCGTCACTGTTAGAGGAGAAGGTGAGTACTGAATCATATAGTTAAACACAGGAGGGACAATTAGCCATACTGTTCTGTCACTGTTTTATGTATCAGAATACTTTAGGCTTCCTGTTGGATTGACATCAAATATCTCTGGAAGGATTGTTCCCTCCAAACCTATTTACTGAGCTTAATGTAATAAATTTACTTAAATGAATCATTTGTTTATTTGAGTGTCCCTGTACTAATACAGACCAGATACTTGGTTCCTATATGCAGTGATTGAGGCTTCTACTACTTTTCTTCCTTGAAGCCTTAGGGCCTTATTACACACTAATTTCAGGTGGATCCTGGAGCTCTTAACCTCTGGGTTGTCCATATATAAACACCTGAAACTTGTTTTAAGCACACTTTAGGCAGTTAAAGTTACACCACTCTAGGGCAGGTTTATCTCTGATCCAGCTCATGTTCCACTAATGTGTGGCCACTCTTCACAGATGAGCAGCCCAAGTTGTAGTCTTCCACCATCCCAGGATACAGTGTCCCTCCCCAACCTGCCTGTTCTGTGTGGACAAACTTTCCAACCCCTGAACTCTACTGCCCAGGGGGCAGTTCTTGCACCAAGCCAACTTCCCCTCCCACTCCCAGGAATATGACTCCATGCAAACAGCCTGCAGAGCATGTTCCAGCTAGCCAGGTCACAGGGCATGGATGGGTCCAGGAGTGGGGTCAGGGGGGCAAGGCAGGGAGCCTGATCAGGTCCCCATGAGCTGAGGCTTTCTTTCCCAGGGCAGGGGCAGCAGTTTCCCCAAAAGCACCTTCCCTCACTGCTCCCACCTCCCAGCCAACCTGGGAATAAGGACTACTGCCTCCCCCATCCCAATCCCAAATCCCAATTTATTAAATCATGAGACCTTCAGTTTACTTCTTCTTTATTTTTTTTAGATTCTTCTTCTTTTTTCACTCCTTTTTATTTTACCCTTTAGTGGCTGACTTCCTTTATTTCAACTGCCTTCTCCCACCTCCATTTCCTTTTCACCTCCCATTTCATTACCAGTCCCATCCCATTAACTCTGCCTCCCAGCTTCATGTTCCCACACCCCTGATCTGTCTCTTACCCCCACTCTCCCCACGAAAGCAGGGATAGGAGCCTGTCCAGGATACCCAGCGCTGTAGTAGCAAATCACAGCTGTAGTCAGGCCCCTGCTTACCGGAAGATGCCTAGTAGCAAGTCACGGCTGTGCGGTTGGGGGTTGGGGAGAGAGAGAAGGAGAGGGAGGAGAACAGTAAGAACAGCTTTTTAGCTTGAAGGTGCAACTGCTTCAGACTCCAGCTAGCACTAACACCGATCAACATTTGAGCAGCTCAAAGTGCAATGTGTAACAAAGCCCTTATTTGAGCCTGCTTGGCAACAGTTGCCATTGTGAGGGAATAGCAGCCTCATGATTCTCTACTTCTACTTCTCCCTTACTTTCTTCGAAGTTTGGGATCTCATTATCGTCCTTCCTGGTACCTTCCAGACATGTACTCTGTCACTACTACAGTCTCCTCTGTAGTGAGGGTCTCAGGTGACTGATCTTCTCTTCCATAGCAATTCAATACTGCCTGGCTCCCCTTCCCAGCAGCGGCTGATGAAAGCTCCCTTTTAATGTAAAGGCAATCTCATCTAATTTAAACCCTTCATCTAGTTTAGGGCTCAGGACTTGCTTTCTTCAGGGGCCGCTTCCAATTCCCCCCAGTTAGGGATTCTTAGCATGTCTCAGCTTAGTCACCTACTTTGCATCAGCAAGACCCCCTTTCCCCCCTATATTTAGGGAAATTTGTGCCAGTTTATCCCTTCTTAGCTTGGTATCTTCTTCCCACAAGCACACTGGTAAGCACAGTCAGGGGAATCAGGGAAGAGCTGCAGGTGGTTGCCCTCTCCATAAAATCAGCATTCAGAGTCATTCTTGCAACATTCCCTCTCCCCGCTCTTCCCGATCCCCCATTCTTCTCCTGGTTCCCTACTTCTGAAGTTGACAGAATACCTTTGGTTCAGGGTCTCATGTGAACAATTCCTGTCCCATTTCCCCTGACGCTTCTTCCATAAATCTACTGTTTCCCATCAAGTCATCTGTGAATGAAGCCAACATGCTCACACACTGAAATGAAGAGTCCCCATCCAACCCTAGCCCTTAACTCTGTTTTGGTCAAATCTGGTTTTCTGTTCAGCCTACAGAAGTTGTTCCCTGAGCAACCTTTTAATGTTTCATGTAAAACAGACCCTGTAAACATTTCTATATATATGTCAGTCTCCTCATGTCAGTAGTTCAACTAAGCATTTGCCTGACTGGGCCTTAAAAGTTTGCATGAGTAAGGTGTTCACTACAGAATAACCCAATGCCTAATGCCAGGGTCAAGTGATTATGAACTGATTCAGGTTAAATTAAAAAGGAGGGATAAGTGGGCTGTTCATTTGGATTTTCAGTTTCAGAAGACAGACGGTGGAAAATCAAGGGAACTAGTTAGCAAAGTCAACCTGAATGAACAGCTCAGGGGGATAGAAGTGCATAAGTCTTCACATTCTTTAAATCAAAGGGAAAACACACTTTGGAATTTGAATCCAAGAAAAAGAGGGAAAACTTAAGCTCTGGATTGAACTGAATGATTAATTACCCACAAAGTAATCACAGAGCCTACTAGGAAAGGAAAAAAGGGATTGATCAGCAAAGAAAGTTACATCTTGGAGATCAGAAAGGGTGGGAATAAAGTGAAAATTGCCAAAAGTCAATTTGGGGTAGACCTTGCAAAGGATACTAAAGCAAACAGGAAAAGATTTTTAGCCATATAAGTAGACACAAGAAAAGAAGTGGGGCCAGTTTAGCAGTGCAGTTGGGGTAGGGATGAAAGGTAATGTAGGTATGAGCAAAAAACTCTCCTTTGCTTCACTTTTCAATAAAGATGATAATGTAAAATGGGGTCAAAGGCAGGTTAGCTAATGGGAATGCTTGTATATAGATATGGAAATTGCCCCATTAGAAGTGTAAGCACAATGCACTCAGGTTGTAGAGGACCACCTAATTTCCATACTAGATTTTTAGAAAGAACTGGTATGTGAAACTGCAAATCCAGTAGCTTCATTTGGGTTTTTATGTGTTTAGCTCTGCTGAAAATCAGACAGTTATACTTGAATATTTAAATATGAATTTAGATACCTAGGTTTGAAAATCTTGATGCTAAAATTTTGACAGCAGAAGCAATGATGATAAAGTAGCAAGTACTATTATTATTTATTGTTATAAATGTCTACCCTTGTCATATATATATGCAGCTTTGCAGCAGTGTATATGCTGTATCTCATATGTTGCTCATAACTATGCAGCAGAGTTGTGTGCCTACTGCAGAGCCTCAATTTTGTGAGAGATCAATCCATTTCAGCATGGCTACTTGTCTCATTTATCAGGCATTTGTGGTGTTTCATCAAATGAGACTTTGCACACAGACTGCAGGGATGTAGTATGATACAACATGACACAAGGCACTTTACAGAACGCTCTTGTAAGATCTGACAGAGCAAAGTTGTTTCTTTTGCAGACAGCAAAATTTCTTTGTTACTGCCGGAAGTCAAGAAAATTTCAGTAAGATAAGTACGATAGAGGAAATAGGAAACTGATCAAAGAGATAAGCAAGCTAGCACTTTTAAATGTTGTTTCCTAGCATTTAAAAATTGGAAATATACCGGACAGGAACAGTATCTTAATACAAATATTTAGATAGAAATCACTTAAAAGAAGGGTACAATGTAGTGTTTATTCTACCAGACTGATCAAGGCAAGAAAAGAGCTTAAACAGGATTCCCTACATATGATTCTGTTTAATTGCTGCTGGAAGAAAGGAGAACATTTTTGTTTCCTTTTCTTTGTGTTATTTCTTGTTATTAAATGAGATTTGAATGAACTAAACTAAATCAGCCAAAACCTGGACTTGGATTAGATTCCCTAAACTTCCTTATGCTTAGATTTTTTCCAGATGGTTTCTCATGTCCCCAGTTTAATATCAACAGCGACTGACACGCTGCAAGAATATTTGCTACACCAGTGTGGTCCTTGAAAGATAATTACACTGTCAGTTGCTATCATTTTAACCATAGCAGTAAAGACATTCAGTAAGTATATTACAGTACAGCCCCAAACCAGTAACAGTTTCAAATAATGCTTTTAAGAAATGTTAGCACATTTTAGTTGCTGTTCTTTTAGGTTGTTATGTACAGTATAACTTCAACAGACACTTGACAGAAACTGCCTGCAGGTCATCTTTTGTTACAGGCTGTGGAATATGTAGAAAAAATTAAATTGATTAAAAAATTCATATCCAATGAAGGAATATGTATGTCTGCTCCTTTTTTTTCTTCTACCATTGAAGACTGAACTATGCTTTTATATACTTCATCCTACTTTATTGTGCATCTGACATTAGTGTATGCTGTGGAATAAGTCTTCACATTTACATCCAAACAGGAGCATTATTCCAACAGCTATATGATAGAACTAGTGAAGTGGTAAGAAAGACTCTCAAGTTGTAGATCTAAAAACAAAGCATAAGGTTACACAGAATCTGTAATCAGATCTTATTTACTGGTGGTATTTTGACAATTTTTTTCTGCAAATGATACAACATCTTCCAGTTTTCAGCATCTCCTTGTAGCTTGTAACTAACTCGTCTCATAAAGGTCGTGATCAGAAAGGTTAGCAAATGCACGCTACTTTTTTGTAATGCTCAAGGGAGGCCAGATAGGTGAAAACAGAAGTGTTAATAAAGGATGTTTTTACAGGCAATGTGTAACTCTGTTAACAAACACTGCAGTTATCTTAAATGTGATTCTATGACCAGCCTCTTTGGGAATCAGATGGACATGTTTCATTAAGATATTTCAATTATACCAACTAATGACTTAAATTAGGTTCTAGAGGGGTGTTGTTTGCTTGTTTTGTTTTGTAAGAATTGAATAATTTTAACAGAACACAGTATTTTAAGCAAATGAATCATCTTGCATAATGATGCTGAATAATGCTTTCTTGTGGCAGCTGAAGAGAACCAGCTTTAGGGTTTGAAATAACACTGAGCCTTTAATAAAAATAAATGTTATTGCAAAGATATGCCAAAATGTCAAGGACATATGTACACTTTAACAGCATTAATGAGGATGAACTTTGCTTGCATGGACTTTTTTTTTGGTAAAGTAACATTTTAAAAGTCATTGCATTTAAACTAATCCTTTTCATTTAAAAAATAAATAAACAAGATGAAGGGAGACTGCATAGCTCAGTCTGATGACAGAATATACCACCTTTAACCTTAAGGTCACCTGCTGCAACCCATCCTCTCTTGTGTTCCCTTCCAAGAATAAAAGTGCATTGAAGGGAAAGAAATTAATCATAAAGCCCTCATGGGATTTGAAGTTCATTTTCCCCTTCTTTCCTTTGCATTTGGCCTGCAAGACAGGTGAAAACAGGCAAAGTAGAAATGAAACCATATAAATGAAGAACTGATCCCAAAATACACCAGGGCATGAAAAATGTGTCTTATTTTCATGTGATAGCCAGAAGCCTCACTCTGTGTTCTCAGGACAACACAGCTAACTTTTCCATTGACAGTCACATGGTATGGAGGATGCTTAATGCTAACAGTATTATGTGTTGAAAGAGAAATAAGCACAACATATAGAACAGCTGTTCTCCAGCTTCTTGGGCACAGAGAGCCTGTAAAATTTACTGCTTAGCTCATTGGCTGGGTAAATTACCTGTTTCGGGGGTGGTGGACAACTTTGGTTTTATATCAGAGAACTGTATTTTTCCTTCACATGGTTCCCCTGTCACTTTTTTTACATAATTTCAAATTCAGGCCCTGCCAGTAGTGACCCAAAGGCATTACTAGTTAACAGCTAACAGTGTATGTCAGGGGTGCTCAACCTCCAGTCTGTGGACCAAATATGGCCCATGGAACTATAGGTACCCTGCCAACAATTCTCCCCACAGATCGGGAAATTTGGCAGCGGGGCAGTAGTGGCAGTAAATTCAATCACCCTCCTTTGCTGCCAAATTCCCAAACTCCAAACCCCACATAGCAGGTTGAGACCAGATCATGCCCCTCCTCCCACCCCTGGTGCTGGACCATACATCTTCCCCCATACTGGTTGGGGCTGAGTTACACCTCCTTGCTCCCACGGGGCTGGGTTGAGGCTGGCTCAAGTCCCCTTCCCCTCACCTGTGGGGTTGGGTCAAGCCCAGTTCCCCCACTGTGAGACTGGGTTGGGGCTGTGCCATGTCCCCTTTCTCCCACAAGGCCAGATTGGGGCTCAGCTAAGTCCCTTTCCCCTGTGGGGTGGGTCATACCCTCTCCCCTCCCCTCCTTGCCTCCTGTGGGACCAGGCTGGAGTCAGGATGCCCCCTGCCACACACTGTGTTGCCGGATGGGGCCCTACCATGACTGCTGGATTGGGACTGGATGATCTCAGTCCAGTGCATAGCAGACAGGTATCCACTTCCCAACACAACACAACAAAACATAACACAACACAAAGACAGTTGGTGGTAATTAGTATTCTTGCTGGCAGTTTTGCAGGAATTTGTGGTAGAGACTGGTGATCCCTTCGAGTCACGGTGAAGAGGTGTATTGGTAGAACATTGTGGAGTAACCTTGCGCTGTCCATGCTGAAACAGATAACTAGATAAATTGGAGTTCAATTTCCTGAGCTCTTAGTCTGACCACTATACTTTCCCTTATCTTTGCTTTGTGTTGAGTATAAAAAGGAAAAAAGTGAATAAGATCTGGCCCATCCAGCACAATATTACTGTGTGTTAAAGTGTCTTGCTGCACATTACACTTAGCATGTGCTAATTGTAATTGGTATTAAAATGAACATGTGCTTTGAGCAGCCACACACTAAGGCTTAATACACCTTATAATGTGCAGTGCCCTGACCTGCTTTTAGAGGGCTGGCAAGCAGGGGTGTGGCTAGGAGCTAAGTTGGGTCTGTGTTTGCCCAGCTTGCTTGTTCTCAGGGACAGGGTAGAGGACCCAGACTGTGGGCAGCCAGGGACTGGCAGGGTCCCATTGATTGCTCCTAGTTCTGTCTCCTACAGCCACAGAAAAAAGCCTATCTCCATCCTTTCTCTGTTTAACCTCCAGGTATTTGAAGACTGTTGTCATTAAGCAGTGATCCTTAGTGAGAGGCAGCAAGCCAGATTCTCACTGGCACTGGCACTGGAGCAATGCTGTAGCCCTGCCCTTCTCCATGGGACATGGGAACTGCCAGAGGGGATCTGGCCTGAGCTCCATCCAGTTCAATATCTTGTATCTGAGGCCTTGCCTATACTTACTTGGCTCTGCTGACAGAAGGTCTGGTGGCAGACATCAGTTTCCACTGCCAAGCTGTGAGCATGCTCACATGGACATTACTGGCAGCTCCCTTGCAGAGCACAAATTTGTCTTTCTACAACCACCTGCGCCTTTCCTATTATAGGGCCCGGCTACATTGCGTCCATGTTGCTCTTGAGACTGCCTTTGCAAACTTAACATTGCCAACCCACTCGCACTCCATACACTCTAAACTTGGAACTGAAGTGCTGAGGCTGCAATTACTGCCACTGCTCCCAGGCATACTGGGGAAAGACATCTCTAGAGCAGCTCTGGAGGCACTTCTGGAGCATCCAGTGGGAAGTGGGCGCCTGGCAAGAAGTGGGCAGTGCTGTCCCTCAGAGGTCAGTGTTTGGTCCAGTACTTTTCAACATCTTTATTAATGATTTGGATGTGGGGGTGAAGAGTTCACTGGCCGAGTTTGCGGATGACACCAAGTTATGGGGAAGCATGGTTGTGCTTGAAGATAGGCTACAGATACAGGTGAACCTAGACAGGCTAGCAAGTTGGGTGGACTGGAAGTTGATGAAGTTCAATGTCGAGAAATATAGTGCTCCATTTGGGGATGAGCAACTCCCAATGTACCTACAGGCTTGGTGGCACCAAACTGACTAGCACCACAAATGAAAGGGACCTGGGGCTAATAATAGACCACAGTAAGAATATAAGCCAGCAGTGGGACACTGTAGCCAGTAGGGCAAATAATACTTTGGCATGCATCAATTAATGCATCTCCAGCAAAACCAAGGAAGTGAGACTCGACTCAGCACTGGTGAGACGGCAGCTGGAGTACTGCATCCAGTTCTGGGCACCACACTTTAACAAGGACATGCACAAGCTTAAGAGAGTCCAAAGAAGAGCCACCCATATGATCAGAGTCTGACATGGCAAGCCGTACGAGGAAAGGCTGAGGGATCTGGGATTCTTCAGCCTGAAAAAAAGAAAGCTGAGAGGGGACCTGGTAGCAGCTTATCGTTATACTAGGGGAGTACATCAAGGACTTGGTGAGCAACTGTTCACCAGGGTATCCAAGGGGAAAACTAGGAGTAATGGCCACAGACCGATTCAGGCTCAACATTAAGAAAAACTTCTTCATAGTCAGGGTGTCCAGACTGTGGAATAAGCTCCCCCCAGAGATGGTGCAATCGCCTACCCTGGAAATCTTCAAGAGGAGACTGGATGGTCACCTTGCTGGGGTCACCTGACCCCCAGTTATTTTTTCTGCTTGGTGCAGGGGGCTGGACCCAATGATCTTCCAAGGTCTCTTCCGGCCTATGAATCTATGAATCCTCAGAGCCTCTGTTACGGGTTTGGAGAAGGCAGGCAAGGTTTCAACAGCTGTCTTCAGAGCATCATGAATGCAGCACAGTCCATGCCCACCTTATATCAACCAAAGTCTATACATATTTACTGGGACTGCCCCACTGGGCATCAGAAAAGCAGTTATAGGCATGACAGATTCAAGACATAAGGCATTCACTACATGAATCAGTGCAGCCACTGAAAGCATGAAAAATCTTTTCTGCAGGTTTCTCTGCAATGTAGCCACTTTCATACAATGCAGTCTAGCTTGTTTGTAAGTGCTGATATTTCTCATTCTGTAGAAGATATTCAGGGAGAGTATTTGGCTGCCAAGTAGCAGAGTATGAGCATGTGATTTGCAGTGATGTTGAGAGTAGAATTTATGAGCTTCTACATATTGTTTAGCACTAACTTTACACTTTGCCTTCTCTGCATGTGCCATTAAAGAAAGCAGTCAGTACAGTGATACTCCCAGGTACACTGGAGTCCAGCAGCAGAAAAGTCATACCCCATTTCAGGTTAAATTGTTGTTGTTTACTGACCTCCCAATTCTAGAGATGAAAGAGACTAACTTGAGTTTTAGTTGAGTTGGCAGGTAATTTATTCTTGGTGTAATTGTTTACAAGTACTGAGAATGCTAATGTTAAGATACCTTCATTTTGGATAAAATTGTTTGGGGCAATTTTGGGGGTGATGCATAAATCACCCACATAGATAAAACTTCTTGTGCCAGGATAAATTATTTGGTCAGTATGCTTCTTTATGTCAGGCTGTCATGGGCGGCCAGGTCTGGGGTTAACTCGAGGTTCAAGAGGCTAACTGGGGTCAGGCAGAGCAAGTGGATTCTAGGAATAGGCCAGGGTCAGAAGTCAGGACATCATTCTTTGCCTGGGATTGAGGGTAAACCAAATCAGAAAGCCAAAGGATCAGGCAAATCTGAGGAGCTGAGTTCAACAGAGAAGAGGCAGAGGTAAAAGCTGCAAGAAACATTGAGATGGTCTGTGTAGGGGTGAGCCATACTACCCAGATGCTTCCTATTCCAGGTCAGGGGTTTATATGGGAGGGAGCGAGATGTCAGCTGACTGTGGCCAGTCACTCCAGTGGCATGGAGTGGGCGGGTGACTAAACCCAGATGTAGGTTTCTGGCCATCTGTGCCTGGACTGATGGAGAGATAGCAGACCAAGGCCCCAGGTTTGAGGCATAGCCTGACATCTTGCAGTAGGTTTGTCATCTCCTTCATTACCTCTGCTCCTTGCATGCTTTGACATGGTATTGTTGGTTTTCCAGTAGAGATTGCATTAGTCCCATTATATGATTATTTTTTGCCATAACATATAGTTTGCCAAGGAACCTCCAACAGTTTACTATGCCATATGTTGTTGATGGTTACATGAATGGGTTGGCTATAACTGAACTTTCAAAACCACCTTCAATGTGCTGAACAATGCCCAGGTGTGTGACTTGACTCCTTCCTGGACTCCTCCTGTAGCTTCCAGCTATGGATGTGTAGAATATGTACGGTAAGATTGCTAGGGTCAGATATATGCTAGTTTGTGTTAGATTCTCTTGTAGAAAAAGAGGGAATTACTTACGTTTACTCAGTGGTGCATATATCCTGATGAGCTACAAATTTACTGTACTACGAGACATCAGTGACAAGTATGTGTCTGATATAGAACTTGCAAGCTGATGTAGTATAAGGTAATGCATGTTGCATTTGGTGACTTTGCAGGAGATCCTATATTGTTTTGAAGATTTTCATAATAACATGGAGAAACCTGTGATTACATATGAGAACATTGGAGGGAGGCTGGGAATTGTGTATTTAAAACACTGTTAATTTTCCAATGGGTGATAGCACTTCTAAGTATCTATAGTTATCCTTGGCTCATTCAACTTTTGAAGAGCTCTATTACATGTACTTCATTGGCTTTTGGGCAATGTGTTCCATACCACAGGTAGATGATAGCTGATCAGATACAAGGAAAGAACAATTAAATTAGGATAATGCATTTTATGTACCTTAATGTAAAACTTATTTAATCACACCTTATTTCTTTTTCTAGATGAGCATGTCTTGGCAAGGCCACAGAGTGTGGGCCCAAATTTGTGAGATCCATCTGGACTTGGTTCCAGAATGTGTGCCCTAAAGATGATTAAAAGAGCACAGTTTTTATTCTGATTTCATGATAGATTAATTATTGAACTGAAGGTACTAAAGGCAAGCTCTCCTTTTACCTGGAGGCCCTTTTTCTTGTCAGGAAAACAATAGTCTACAATTCTCAAATGGTTTAAAATGGCTTGGTAAAACCTTGAAGTGAAACATATGCACCTGGTTAGAATCCCAACAGGCTGTTTTCTGTTTGGATTCATTCAAGCTGGAAAAGTTGAGACAGGGCGCTGATTGTTTTCCAGTCCACTTTGTCAAACTGCACTTGTACTATATGTTCTGCTACTTCTCCTACCTTGTTAAACGCTTTGGAGATTTTTAAACCTTGCTCCCATTTCAAAGTTTGATGAGAATGGCCACAAAATCCTACTTACGGGTTTCTGGTACTTTAACACACTCGTGGTTCATTCCTTGCTTGTGAAGCTTTCAGAATTTGTATAAAAAGCATACTCATTCATTTTATTTAAAAGGTCTCGTCAGCTGTAATAGAAAATTGTCCGTATTAATTGCTTTACAAGGCTTATTATTTAATTTTGTCTTTTTTGATGACCTCTTAAAAATGGTTCAAGATTTTTCACTGGCAAGAAGACCTTAATAATAACTAACAAAGCGTGCTTAACTTGTGTTGTTAAAAGAATCCACGTTTAATATGATAAATATTATTTTATATGCAGTATTAACCTTATGCTGTGGATGCTCCTATGTGTTTGTTTTTGGTACTGAGGGTAAATATGTGAAGTATAGAGTTAGGCATAGAACGATCAATGTTATTAGTCACCTGCTGATGTTGAAAACAACTGTTGGGACTTGCAAATGTATATTGTCCTCATCATGTATGCATCGCTTGGTTTGTATAAGTATTGCACAAGATAATATCATAAACATTCTTTCCACTGAAACTACCCTTTCTGGCAGTATAATCAATAGGGAATGAGGTCTTTGTACCGTGCAAGTGTTCATTGTGATGATATAGGAGGAGATGGTACTATTTATGGCAATGGCAATATGAATACTTGCCAAAACTATTTCATGTAGATCACAGGTACAATAACTCTCCAACTCTGCTCTATAGATCAACATAGTGATCATAAGCACTTGAACCATATTATTAATAACATTTGGCCTACTACAGCCCTGTACGTATGGAAATTTGTATTTATCAATTTACTTTGCAAACTTGTCTATTAGGTTTTAATATAACTTTTCTTATATTATAGCTTGAAGAACAAAAACAAACTAACAAAAAGTTACAACAAGTGGACATGCCCACACTGAAAGTGGCACCATCTTGAATGTCTTATTTTAATATTTTAAATGTTAGCTGGAATAATCATTTAAGTGGGAAATGGAATAAAAAAAATTAAAAGCCCAAATTCTTACACCTTGATTTAAATGAGATAACTCAGAAACAGCACAATATATTGAAGAGAAGTAATACAGAAAGAACTGGAAGTGTTTTCTGTGTAGATTGCGTTCAAATTTCTGATGCTATTACTGGCCGTGTCTACACGAGGCATTGACTGCGCAGTTGTTACTGTGCAGTCATTTAGTACTTGCATACACAAATGTAGTTGTGTATTCACAGTTGTGGAGTTACTGCTCAGTAGCATCCCCAAATGACTTTTAGGTGATGCTGAGTGTACAGTAACTCATACTACTGTGTAGTAGCATCTCATCACGCTTCATGCCACATAATACTACTGCGCAGTAGCAGCAAGCTACTGCACAGTCGGTGTCTCATGTAGATGAGGCCACTGAGTATCGAGTACTCTTAGAGGCATATGCAGTGTCCACTTAAATCATTGGAAAGGCTCCGATTTTTGTAGTGCAAAGGCTTTGGGTTAGACACTTATCTTGGTGTGTATGTAAAACAACTCCAGTGAAATCAGTGAAGTTTATTTTACATTTGTGCCAGCCTAACTAAGAACAGAATTTGTTTTAAGAACAGTAAAATATTTTTTACTCTAGTGAAAATATGTAGATCTCAGCAGGATGCTGCCTGGCTAAAGACAGATAAAATGCTGTTTGAAAGCCTCAGGATTTGTCCCTGAAGATTTTTTTTACAATCTGCTGTGCTATAGCTTGCCCATGCATTGTTCCAATGTTACCTTTTGCATAAGCACCAGTTTACTAAAAGGCATTATATATACATTATAAATATATAATGTATATTGTTTAGGGCATACTTTATGCATACATAGGAAGTACAAATGGTTGTTCAAGAAAAGCAAATGAATAATCACACCAGCACTAAGAGTCCTTAGCTAAGCGACTCTGAATTCTACTGGCCTTAGGCGTAACTTACCCATCTTATTAAAAATAAGTCACTGTGCATTTTCATAACCTTGAAAGGAGTCAGAATTCTTTAGGTGTTTCATCCAACCTCAGGGCTAACACTGCTTATTTTGCACTATATAATCATAGTTACTTTTCCCCAAGGCACCCAAGACAAACAGTGCTGAATTCTTGTGAAGTAACAAAGGCTGAAATAGTATAAGACCCTAATTTCCCTAGTCCTTTAAAGGAAAGCTCAAAAATCCCTTTTCGAAATCTGTTTTCTTGAATTAAGAGCTATACAGAGGGAGCTTATTCTTGAAAGTGTTATATAGTTTTTGAAGATTATTTTTTATAACCTCTGGCAGGTTTTTGGGTCATAGCGTGCATTTTCTAAAGAGGCTTTCCTATGAACTGATCAGCATGTGCTGCAAGTCATGAAAAGAGAAAAATGCCTTACGAAATACGACCCTCAATTTCTGTAGAAGGCATTTTTTAGTTAATTTGCTTCAGTCACTTCTGCTTGGAAGCTTCTGAAAGCAGAGGAGCTGTGAACTTTCCCTAAGTCTACAGCTTTTTTTCCTGCATTTTGCCTAACATTGCATACATGATGTAGTTATCTAAATCTAACTTCTTGCAAGGGACAGACTATCATATCCAGTATGTCATGCTTAAAATCTGGAAATAAGATTATTTTTATTACTGGCAAATGCAGCTAAAGGGTATAGAAGAATTAACTTGTTTGTGATAGCATTTTTGACAGCCTATAAATTCTCATTGGTTGAACAGAGTTGGGTTAAAAAAAACAAAAACAAACTAGTTTCTGCCTAAACTAATATTAAACTAGTGCCTGTAACAAACTGCTGATCAACTACAGGTTTTGTTAATACAGGATACTGTAGTTTGGTTTTTTTTGGCTTGTAAATAGTTTTATAAACATAGACATGAATTAGCTCCTGATTTTTCTATGCTATGGGATGGTCCTTGAAATGTTCTTTGGAGGGAAAGCAGGACGGGGAGGTAATTTCAGTGTTAGAGGAGTTATTTCACTTTCCTGAGGAAGAAAGTTGCTGAGTGAAGATGAAGAAATAACTATGGCTTACTTTAAAACATGTTTCTTCTTCCTTAGTGGATGGTAGTCCAGGCTGATATGTAGCTGATATTACTATGATTGCTTCATTTCTCTGCTTTGTTTCTTTTTATATAGCCTAGGGCTGAATGTTTAAATTTCTGGTACAGTTCCTTCATTAAAATTGCAGTTTATTTTCCTTGTGTTTTTTTTATAACTTTTGTTCAGCATTTTTTCTGTCATTCAAAAACATTTTCAGGACTTCTCTTTTTCTGAAGGGCAGCTAGAAGAAACTTTGTCATGATACATTTCTTGACTAAGAGCTACATATTGACTTTATACAACGGGCATTAGTTGAGTTACTCCTCCTTTTACTTTAGTATAACTGGGATCAGGATCTAGTCCCATATTTTCTTGTATATGCTGTTCCAGCTTGAGTCTTGTGTCTTCATAAGAATAGAGTAATTTTATGTTTGATTGCCAAAGGCCATAGCTTGTCTGTCCATATTGAAAAAGACATTTTTCTCTCTGTCAAAAGTTTTGCAGTTTTGCAAGCATGAGTAACTGTTTTCTGCAGAAGAAATAGTTTGTTGCTACTGCTAAGCACTCCAGCACTGACCTTGCACTGAAGCTTCATTCTTCATCTTCTGTTCTGAATCTACTGTACGCTGAATCTATTACACTTGGAACCAGGTAGAAGTTGGAAGTAGAAGTAAGTAGTTAGAGGTTTTGAACCAATGAGAAAAATAAAATTCAAGAAGCCTGAGGAAACTTAGATATTAGATGCAGATATTAAGTAGAAGTTTTAAGCTTACTTCTATTCTGAGTTTCCATTTTTCAAAGTTATACTCAGTTCAGAATTGTAAGATGAAAATATTTTATCAAGTATATGGAGTTCTCATGCAGATATCAGCTTCCATGATTGCACTTTTATTTCAACTGCTGTCGCTAATGTTATGGCCCAGTTGGGTGTTCACCAATGAACAGGGGTCTGCCAAACTTGAGGAGGTGGGCAGCCAATTCTGTGGACAGATCCTGGGCTCAGCTGCGATTTTTGCAGGTTGAGCACAGTGCCCCGCCCCTTCTCCACCTCTGATTGGCCAAGGGGTCCTGGCAGTTCCACCCCTCCTTACAGATTGCCAGATGGCCTGAAACTGTGGCTTAATTGCCCTCATTAAGCCCAGGGAAGCCATTAATCCATGTGTTATTAAGCATGGATTAATGGCTTCCTCTTGCTTAATCAGGGTAATTAAACCACAGTTTAGGGCCACCCCGAAGCTGGATTATAGTTGTGGGTGAGCTGTGGCAGGCAGCCAGAAAACTGCAAGCATCTGCACCAGGATCCGCAGAGCCCTGGCACGGCTTGTTGATGGTGGCAGGTGGACGTGTGCAATGATCTGTGCCGGGGCTCTATGGACCCTGGTGTAGCTGCTTCCAGCCTTCTGGCTACCTGCCATAGCTGGCCCACAACCACAATCCAGTTGCTTAAGCTGAATTATTTTTCTTCATCTTGTAGTACTGCCCTGAAAGTTTTTTGAGGGGAAAAAAGGTAGGTGCCTGTATACATCATGGCTAAATCAGAAAGCAAATGTGGTTTCTTGCTGCTGTTATTAAAGACCCTTCTTTATATGCTGCTCAGCTATTTTAAGTCTTATTGCATTTGCCTTCCTTATCTAAGACCCTTCAACTCAGAGCTGCACTGGAAAAGTAAAGTGATTGCAGGCTGCTTCTCTTATTGCCCAATGCTTGTTTTTTGCCAAGTGGTCGTCTTTAGTTGTATCCAGTCTCCTGTTGTAGTTTTGCTTATTGCCCTATTTCTCATAAATGAGCTATGGGACTGCATTCTTTCACCAGTTATTCCATCAGCACATTCACTGAAGCTTCATTGCTTAATTAACTGGGCAGGCAACTTTAGAATCTAAGATACGTGAAAAGGCAACCTGTGGCATATATATCAGCAAGAAATCCTTTCTTTCGTATTTTACAAAGAAATAGTTAAGAAAGCTTCTACTATGAGTTCATAATTTCCTTTAGACTACTGGCTACAGAGTCAGAGGAAAGTACTGAATACC
Source organism: Gavialis gangeticus (assembly GCF_001723915.1). Classification (NCBI taxonomy): domain Eukaryota; kingdom Metazoa; phylum Chordata; order Crocodylia; family Gavialidae; genus Gavialis; species Gavialis gangeticus. The sequence goes on from NW_017729022.1 coordinate 141,357,778, forward strand.
AGCATGTGATATATCTGCTTATTAATAAGAATCTGTCTTTTACCATGGAAAAACAGATGAACAATTTCAAAACTGGATGTTTCAGAGGCTATTCAGCTTCAGAGCATGGCCCTTGCTACTAACAATTTTGAAGTCAAATTCACTCTGGATGGTCGTCTGACACCTGTTACGTGATGTCCAGGAAGTGCCATACTGGAATAGGAATTTTCATCAGATCATTTGACAAATGAAAGTACCCTGAGTTACCAACATTAAAACAGGATCTGGCATAGGATCCTCTGCTATGTCACAGATCAGAGTGATAATACAGAAACATTCGATTGAAACGTTTGAGAAAACCCATCAGTCCACTGAACACCACACACACACACACACACACACACACACACACACACACACACACACACACACACACACACACACACACACACACACACACACACACACACACACACACACACACACACACACACACACACACACACACACACACACACACACACACACACACACACACACACACACACACACACACACACGCTGCTGCATTTTCTTTAAAGTATAACTCATGAAGTTTGCATATTGACATTAGTTGTGAAGTTACTTCTGAAGTAGAAGAATTCTGAAAATGTCTCATCCGACATGTCTACAAGTCTCCCTATGTTGCCATAGCGATGTGCTACATTGCCATACAGCGCACCATACAGTTTGCCATGGCGGTGTAGCTATCACGTGGGTCTACACATGATCAGCAGCTACATTGCCATAGTGGCGTGCTCCCCTGACAGCAACGTAGTGGCAAAATCTAACCATGTGCCGTGCACATGGCGCAGTATGGGAAGTTACTGCACCATGCATTAGTACTTCCAAAAGGAAGTAGACATGTAGACATGCCCATCCTCCCCAAGGTCCGTACCTCTTCCCATTTTTCATGCAATGGGTATGCATGTCTTTCCCCTTATGAATGTACTAAAAATTGTTTATTCAGTTTCCATCAGGAAAAATTACTATGTGTGTTCACTGTAAATGATCCAACTCCTTTTTTGACTCAATACCACAGATTACCAAACTTGCTTCTTGATAGATATTTCTAATCTCCCTGAGCTTTTTCTGTCTAATAGCATATATCCTTGCTGGCAACACATGAAGTAACTGCCTAGTTTTTGGCCTGACAGTACTGTTAACATTTGTCATACTGTCCATTTCTCCCATGAAGACTGGAGCATGTTACTGCTGTTCTTCAGTTAAACGTATTTAATCTTTCATCATAAAATATATTTCTGGGCAATTCACCCATATCTTTTCAAAGCACAATTGGTTCAGCATGGAAGGTCAGTCATTCTTCGTCATAAAAATTTGCAATCTGGCTCTTTGTTAATAGGGTTCAACTTGCTATCCATGGTTCTTACAATGGTTGCTTATTCCCCTTGTACTTACCCACAGTCCTACTTGGGATATTTGCAAAAAAAAAAAAAAGTCTGAGTGAGTTTGCAGTGAAGTACTGAAAATGACAGATGTTCATGTCTAGCTGTCTTCACCTCAATCAGAGGTTGTTTGATAACAGTGCAGTTTAATTTCTGAACTTTCAGTATCTTATACAGTATCATGAATACTATGGTCATAGCACATGGCTTTATTTAATTTGTTTGTTACACATCATTGCATATTTTTAGGTATGGCTTATGATTTTGGTTTTACATTTCTTAGTTTACTTTTGACAAAACTGCACAGAGAAATTGAGATGGGGACTTCTGTCAAACTGGATCAACTCAAAATTTTATAGGAAAACCTCAAGCAGTGAGTGCTCAAACCACAGATACTGATGAACATTGTCTTTTATCCTTCTGCTCTTGGCCATGGAAAAAGGACATTTTTTGTTACTCTGGTATCACCCTGCCCAGTGAAACAGAGACACATGCAGACAAGCCACTGTTCTTATTTGGTTCTTGCACAGTTTTGCTGACTTCACTACAGGGAGGAGACTGAAGGACAAGTGCTGTCGTGCACTCGGTGCCCTACAGTTTCAGGGCTGGATGATCATAGTGATTATCACATCACTACTTCACTGTGAACTAGAATCCTAGAAAAATAGGGATGGACAGGCCCTCAGGAGGTTATCTAGTCCAATCTCCAACTCAAGGCAGGATCACCCCTATCTAAACCATTTCAGACAAGTATCTGTCTAACCTGCTTTTAAATACCTCCAAAGAAAGACAGTCCACAACCTCTCTAGGTAATCTACTCCAATGTTTAAGCACCCTCATAATTAGAAAGTTATTCTTAATATCTTACCTGCATTTCCATTGCTACAGTTAAGATTATTACATTGACTTGTACTTGCAACCATAGAAAATAGTCTATCACCATTCTTTTTGTAGTCCTTCAGCTATTTGATAACTGTATCAAATCCCTCTCAGTCTTCTGTTCTGCAGATTTAATAATCCCACCTCTTCCAACCTTTTCTTATAGATCATATTTTCTAGATCTCTAATCATCTCCTGGACTATTTCTAGTTGTTTAAATGGAAATTAGTATTTGGTTAATTCATTTATTTTTAAATATAGCTCTCCTCTTAGTGTGATCTGGGGTGAATATGTACCCTAAAAAAGGTAAACAATAAAACCAAAATAAATAAACGTATTATCAAAAAAACTTCTTAATAAACCCTTATCAACTGCACCAAAAAAGTGTTAGTAATTGCATGTTGAATAGTATTTTCAATCAAAGTACTATAATAATCAATAACGCTATCAAGTGCCTGTGTGTAGCTTCAATAACCCCTATAACCTAAAACAATAAAAACGTTTCCCAGCCTCCCGTTAAAAAGTGCCACTGCAATGCCATGGCAATTAAAAATAAAAGGCATATTTATGCCCAGCCAACTTACTCCCAATCACAAGCAATAGCAAAAATATTTCCAATAAATTAAACAATTTTATTAAGTCCTTCTTAAAAAGCCATAAAGCTACAATTAAAAACATTTTAAAAAATGTTTAAAGCCTATAATAATGCTTTAAGTAAAAAAAAACAAGCAAATTTGCATATCATCCACCTAAAAAGTAAACTCCTAAAATTAACCACAAAGTTAAAATCAGTGTCCAAACACCACTAGTACGATATTTTCTTAAAATATAGCCCTAACCTAAACAAAAATAATAAATCTAATAATACATCCTATAATAATTGTATTATTATGTATTGTAGTTTTATGCTTGCTAATATGCATAATAACTTGTTATACTCAAAAATTATATTAAAAAATCAAAAATCTAACAAATTATGTCAACAAGTATATTACCCTGTGAAATTTTAATCAGCACAAATATATGCAAGGATTGTCAGGCCCAAATCAGGCCTAGCCCGAAGAGGCCTCTAGGAGGAGGCCCACCTGACATCCTGGAGTGGGGTCAGTTTTGCGGAACCCGGAGACAATGACCTAATGCACCTGTTGCCATTTGTTAACACAGAAAAGGGGAACTGCCCTAAACCAACCCTCTGGCCTGGAAAGTCCTGGGCCCAGCAGGATGCTAAGATAGCAAATTCTAAATTTGAAAAATAACTGCTTGCAAAATAAAATAAAAGCTTAGCTCTAATCCCAAAAAAGACAGTAAGGCTAAAAATAAACCCCCCTCTTAAAAGAAATAAATAATAATTAAAAAAAAATACTCAAGTTAAAAAAAAAGTCAATTCCCAAGTAAAACTGCTTCAAAAAAAAACAAAGCTAAAAACCCAATTAAAAAAATAGCCTCACCACCCTGAATGCAGGGTGGAATTCCCGAGACCTATCAAGTGATAACAAAAAATAAAATGTGACGTGCCTTTCCTCCAGCCCAATGCACTTATGCCTCAAAAGCTTGTTATAATAATTTCTATGTATGTTATTAATTTTTTTCCATAATAAAAAATCTCACTTAAATTTTACCTAGCATATAACTTATAAATTACTCACCTACCATTGTTAAAAAAACAAAACAAAACCCTAACACCTACACAAGCAGTGCTGAGGAGTTTTTTACTCTGCAGCAGGGTAGTACTTGTATTTACAAAGACTATTTACAAGTACTACCCTGCTGCGGAGTTAATTAGTTCTCTGCAACCTAATAGGGGTACACATGTAGATGCCAGAACATTTACTATAGAGCTAATTAGGCAACTCCACAGTAAACATCTCATGTAGATGCACCCAGACTGTAAAAATGTTTAGGAACAGAACCTAATTCTGCTTTTTTTGCATATTATCTACTCTAATATGACCCAGATATTCCTTAGTTCATGAATAAAACCTAGTTGCAGACAATCTACTAACCTAAAATCATGTTGCGTATTATGTGCTTCTACAAGACATGGAATAACAGCACATTTTGTCAAAAATAATGTCATATGTTGTAAGGCTGTTTAGAGTTCATGGGTGCATCCACACATGCAGGCATGTGTGGTTTGTGGTGCCACAAACCTCTCTGTGATACCACAAACTGCATGCATTGCATGTTAAACTGTGTGTGGCACTGTTAATTTGCAGCACAGAGGCAAAATCTTCCAGTAGTAAAAAAAACCCTGGAAAAAAAACCCAATGCAAAGCACACCAACATAGTGTGTACTGGGAGAAACGTGGAGATGGGAGAGCAGGCAGCCCAGGGATGCCTGCTCCCCCATCTCCAAGGGTTGCTGAGACCTCACACTAAGTCACCCTGTGCCCCAGCTAGCCCCCAACCTCCCTGTAACACATGGAGCCTGGCCAGAGCAGCACTCCAGGAGCCAGGAGGAGATGGGCATGGGCAGTCTGCCCACAGTGGGACAGTATGTCCTGCAACAAAGCTCACGTGCAGGGGCATGTGCTGCACAACCAAGTAGCAGCATAAATTTGTGCCTCTGCAAGTGTGCATGCCTGCTCATCTGGACATGGCCCATGAGTGGGATTTTCAAAATCAATCATTATTAGTATTTTAACAAGAGCAGAGTCTGGTCAGCCCTAAGCTCTTGAAAATTGTACACCTGAAATCTAGATTGGAAGGAGATTTATTTGATTCCAACTTATTAAGGTCAGGCTTCTGTTTTAGTGCTTAGCATGGTGATGTGCCATGCTTATAGATACCATGTACTTTCTACTGAGGGTACTAATGAGGAAGCAATGAGATAGTCATCGTGCAGATGTATATGCTGTTCTAGTTCTGTAGCTAAGGAATTGAATTTCTAGTGTACCCAAACTTGTAACCTTCACAAGTACAAATATTTATTTTTAAAAATTAGCAGAAGCTACATTTCTTATTCAGCATTTCATAGTACATTTTTTCACTGTTGCAAGCAGAGAGTAGGTTGGATTTTACTACAAGCAAACTATGGTGATTGCAACAATGAAAAATTCTTTACTGCAGATGGGACTTAACTGATATCTACTAATATGAAAGCTGGATTTAGAAAAATATAATTATAGGGCCGTTACATTATCTTTTTACTGTCACCGTGTACAGCTGGAAATATGCTTATTGTTAACTTGCAAATCCCTCTATAATATGCAGAATTATTTTTAGACCTCAAGAGATTTATGTTCATAATTATGGGTGCTAGAATGACTTGTAGGATAGGATTCTTCTGCTCTCATTAACTACAAAAGAAGATACTTTATTGGTTATTCCCATTGATTGTTGGTTGGGGGAAGTCTGCTAATGAGAGTTTGAAAGTTAAACTGTTAGCAGGTAATGCTTTACATGAAAGCTTCTTAAATTTACTTTCATATGCTTAGGTAATAAGCTCTATAATAATGCTTATGAATAAATAAACACTTACCTCCAGCAGCAGGAACTTTGAGATGCCACTAACTGATGCATGAGCAGTAGATTATTAGCAGGTATGAGAAACCAACTGTTTTGTTTTGTTTTAAAGTAATAACATGTTTATTTCCACTGTGTCTCAAACTTTCACAGTCAGTCCATTTCAGTAACAACTAAGGTCTCTACATCTCCCAGCCTCACAGCTTAACCAAAATGCGACACCAAATGCTATTCATTTCCTGCCTAAGCTGTGGTAAACTTTTTTTTATGTAAGTACCCTTACTTCAGTGCAATAATGTACTGGGACACCATAGACAGAACTCTGTTTCACTTTATGAACCCAAATGAAAGATTTCCAGTTATGAAAGTGGTACAATTCTGTTTCTTGGGCAATGTGGATGCCTAAGTGTACAGCTGGCTATGCACTGACTGGACAAGTGTGTGGGCACATGCATACAGTAACATAACTAGTGGAGAGTGGGGACTGAGGAAATCCTTCCTGAATCTCAGTGTGGTTTCAGACCATTGAGAGGCACCATGGACATGATTTTTGTGGCTCACCAGATATAGGAAATGTGCTGAGAACAAATATGGCCTTTTTTGATTTGACCAAAGCCTTCAACTGTTAACCAAGAACCTCTATGGAAGATCTTATTTAAGTTTGGCTGCCCAGGGAAATTAATTACCATTGTAAGACTCCTTCATGACCAGATGACTGCCTCCATCCTATGCAGTGGCTCCACTATGGAGCCCTTTGCCATTCGAACTGGTTCAAGCAGGGCTACGTCATTGCACCAATTTTGTTTTCCATCTTTCTTACGGTCATCAAGATGCTCATCCATGGCTGTATGCCACATGGCATTAGCATCAAGTGCTGGACGCATGGGAACCTTTTCAATCTCTCCTGCTTCCATGCCAAAAACAAAGTTACTTTGGCCTCAATTATGGAACATCAGTATACCAATGACTGTGCTGTCATTGCACATATGGAAGAAGACCTACAAATGGCTTTTAACTGCTTCTTTAAAACATACCAGTGCCTGGGACTGACCTTTAACATTGGAAAAACAAAGGTGCTTTACCAGCCTGCTCCAGGTCAATCAATTCCTCTGGCAAAGGTTCTCATTGATGTGCAAGAGCTGGATAATGTTGAATACTTTACATATCTGGGAAGCCATCTCTCAAAGAAGGCCAACATCAATGAGGAGATCCAGTATAGGATCCAACAGGACATCTCTGCCTTCAGAAGATTGAATCATCATGTGTTCAATAATCATGACATCAGGACTTGAACAAAGATCCTACTTTATAAGGCTGTGGTAATCCCACCTCTTCTCCATGGCTTTGAAGCTTAGGTGACCTACAGGGACCACCTGAAAAGCCTGGAATGCCATCAGCAGTGCTATCTCTGGAAGATCCTTGGTTTAAAGTGAGAGGATTGTTGCACAAATGCCAGTGTCCTCACCGATGCTAACACCACCAGGGTGGAAGTGTTCATTATTCAACATTAGCTGCAGGGGACAGGGCACTGTGTATGCATGCTTGATGTACATTCACCAAAACAACTGCTATACTCCCAACTCAGACAAGGACAAGGGATATGTGGGGGCCAGAGGAATGCTTTGAGGAAGTACATCTTGCTTTGAGGAAAACCATCTCTCTGGAAGCAGAAGAATGACAGAAACAGAAGGAAAGGAAACAAGGCCGGGAAATCCATGGTCTGACCCAACCTTTAACCACCACCTGTGGCATTTACCAGAGTGCAGTTCTAGGACTGGACTTCTTACCCATCAACAGATTTGTTTACAACCGTTTACTTGACCTGTGGGAGTGACCATCCTCAGCCATGCGGACTCACTAGCAATGACGATGAGCATAACTACTGGGGAGGGGGCACTGAGAGGAGCACCAGCCCTGGGTGCTAACTTAGGGCAGCAGTATGGCCTCCTTCCCCCAGGGGTGTTTGCCAAGGCCCAGTAGTGTATCTTTGGGGAAAAGAGGTGGAATGATGCCCCTCACTAGTAAGCTTGGTCAGTGGCGATGCATGGGGGTGCACATGGACCCTGAGAGCATCGGTACACCCTCTGATTAGTCACACTTGCTGCTTAGGCAATGGGCAGGGGGTCAGGTGGAAGCGCTGGTGCCCCCCCTGTAAGCGCCGGCTGCCGGCTGCTTCCGGGAGTGGCTGCAGCCACTCCTGGAAGCAGCTGCAGTGATCGGCTGCAGCAATTGGCCATGGGGGAACTCCCTCTAGGCAGTGAGATCTGCCATGGGGGGACCTCCCCACCCCAGGCAGCAAGATCGGCTGTGGGGGACCCTTCCTCCCCAGCAGTCAGACTGGTTGCCCTAACTAAGGCAGCACTAGTCACCCATGAGCTTGGTAGTTAAAGTACTTTGCTGGTAAGTGACAGAGACAGCTGCAAATCCCTACTGAGTGAGGGGTGTCTGGATCACAGATCTCCAGTTTCCTGGGTGAGTGCTCTAACTGCTCAGCTGCTGGGAATAAAACAGGAAGGCTCTCCTCCATTTTTTGGAAGATTCACACTCAGGTACACATGTACATAGCTGCTTACCTGCCCATCCAGCACCTATTCTACAGTGCATACTCAGTAGCTGCGTAGAGGCTTATGCCTCTGTATTGTACATGTAACAGAACCACAAATTACATGTAAGTGCCCAAGATAACATTTACATGACTGAAAAACTGGCAATTGATTGTTAAAAGTGAAAAGAATTCTACGCATTTTTGGCAACGTTAGAACTGTAGCCATCATTGTCTGAATAATCATCATGTATCTGTGTATTTTTGCAGCAATTATTTTCAGTAGTTATGATGCTGTCATCAAGTCAGGCACTGCCTCTCACTTAATATTGTTCCTTATCTTTGATACAACTGATAAGAAATTCCTTGGTTTTAATCATCATGATTTTTTACCCTGTTGTCTTCTGATTACTTGTCTTATAATTACATTATCCTGATTGTAATACTGATGAACCCAGTGATGATAGTGTTTAATTTTGCTTCTGTGTTGTCTTTTGGGGAACATTAGTACATTAATGTGTTAGAGTATATTTATAAAACCTAGTGGGTGCATCCAGATGAGTGTGCACGTGCGTTTCCCTGGGGACAAATAGAAGTGGCATATACTGTACTGTACTGTCCTGTGCTACTGTACTTGTTCCTGGGGAACACTTACGCACACATGCTCTGGCATGCAGCAAGTTGCCCCAAGTGGGATAGGGGAGACTGTGGTCAGCACTTGGACTGGCCACAGCCACCTTGCCTGGGGTCCTGGGGGGTTCCCAGGGCTTCAGCAGCAGTGATCCAGTGTATGGAGCCTGTCTGGCAGCCAGACCTTGTCTCTGGCCAGCCAAGCTTTGGTTTCAGGCAGCTCACACTGCCACCATGTGCACCGCCACAGTTTTTTTCAGGTGCAGGGGTTTTTTTGACCCCAGGATCTCCTGGGGTCAAAAAAACCCACCACACTTTAAATGAACAGTGTGGTGAACACCTGCATGTTTCGCATATGAGGTTTGTGGCACCACAGACAGGTCTGCAGTGCTGCATGCCACATGTGCGTGCTCCTCTGCACATGCCCACTGAGTCTTGAGTTATGTAGTTTTTTATCATGTCTCTGCTGATTTAGCTTCCCCTCCAAAGCCTTTGCTTCCTGGCAGTATGGGTTCTCTGAATCCCCAGTGATCTGAGATTACCAGGAAAACGTCTGTTTGTGGGAAGCAGCAGCTTGTTCCTTCCAAAAAAAAAAATGGAGATTACATGAACACATGAATGTCAAATTATTTTAAAAGCATCAATTGGCTTTTGGTCAGATTATAGTATATGTTTAAGAACTCCTGTTCTTACATAGGATATTAAAAAGTTTTATGTGGACTTAGTGCCTAAAATTTTCATTCCCTGTATTCCAGACCATTCTTTTACGTCTCCAAAGGTAAATTTTATGCATGTCCTAAGGTTTGCCTTCAAGATTTATTGAACAAGTTCTTTGAATTGCTATACTCAATGTCTCTGGACTTCTTCCCATCTTCAAGTGCAAGGAGTGCATTTTTTCTTAGATTGTAAATTGGTGTTGAGTTATCCTTTTTTATTCTGATTTTACTAGATGTTGAATTTGATGTCAGGGTTATAAGCTCCAGTGGTGTTTTATCTGTTGATTAGTCATATAATGTAAAGTGTCTTGTGATGGAAAATACTATAAAAATGGTTTATGGTGTGAGGGTAAAGGAAAATGTGGGGAGCACAGATTCATGTTATTAAATGAGCAATAATCCCTAAGCAATCATTTGTCGAGAGTAGTTAAA
>NW_017729022.1:141372865-141382623 GCF_001723915.1 Gavialis gangeticus
ATATAATGTAAAGTGTCTTGTGATGGAAAATACTATAAAAATGGTTTATGGTGTGAGGGTAAAGGAAAATGTGGGGAGCACAGATTCATGTTATTAAATGAGCAATAATCCCTAAGCAATCATTTGTCGAGAGTAGTTAAAGACCGGTTTATCTTAGAGCATTCAACCTTAAATAAACTTGTTTTTATCTGCAAGTAAATGGGTATATTGAAAATAATTTCATGTAGATACATAGTATGTTTCTCTCTCAATATATATAGCTGAGAAAGAATATGTGAATGTATAACCCACTACGTGTCTTTTCTTATTTTGGATATAATGTTAAGAACAATGAAAAATAGTCTTCCTCGAATATATGCAACAAAATTCCCTCCTGTATATGTATGTATATATAATTATATATATGTATACGTACACTCTGTATGTATACATATTTATATATATGTATTCACACACATACAGATACATGCATAGTATACATATGCACATGAATATATATAGTTTAAATGTGTGGAACCACTAATAGCCAAGAGCTGCACTGACTGTCTAGAAGTAGGAGCTATTTAACTTCAAACTTATGTGTAATGTGACTGTCTCTCAGTTATTTTCCAAATACTGGCTATCATACTAAAGCTCTTCATGAGACCATCCTGAAGACCTTGATAGCTCTAAGGCTTAACCAGTGAGAGTCTTGACCAAGTATGCACTGAGCAGGGACTTCAGGATTTTACTTGGCAATTGGATTTGCCACTTCTCATCACTATGTCAAGAATGTACAAATTCTTTACAAATAGTAACTAATTTCAGAGTTCTTAGTATGGACAGAATTAGTCCTACTATCTCCATTTTAGATATCAGGAATGTCAGCCAGAGCAATCTTAAATGATTTGCTTGTGGTAACCCATGATGTCAGAGCAGAAACATGACCCAAAACTCCCAAATCTCATCTGACATTTGTGCAGGGTTTGTTCTAAAACCTCTCTGTAAACTTAACAGTTGATTTACAAATGATTGGTGTGCGGGGCAGGGTTTTGTCGTCTTCCTTTACCATAACCCCTGCCCTCTTTCTTCGGGGTTGTCCCCCGATGACCCACACAGTGTTGCTCACCATCGTCTGCACAAGTCTGACCCGCCTGCCACATCTTTGTTGATCACCTGGTTCAGTGTTTATAGTCCAGCGTGTGCCAGTCCGCAGATGAGACTCCGGGGTCTCTGGGGGGGACCCGCGTAGCCGAGGGCTCCGCCGCCCCTACATCCTCGCCTGTTCCACCAGAACGGAGGGACTGCCCACCAAGCAGGCCCTCGTTGGTTTGTCCACACTGGCTTCGCAAACGAAAAAGGTAGACAGTAACACAAAGCTAACAGCTAGGGCTCCTCACCAGCCGGGGAGCTGTCCGGTTACTTTGCTGGCCCCCAGGGTGTTTCCCCGTCCACTGTGGGCATTAGCGCCCTCTCCCAGGTTCTTCTCGAGCCCTTCGGTCCCCTCCCGGGCTCCCTGGGGACCCTCGACCTTCTTAGTTATTGGTGGGACACATTCATCCTTTCTGAGTGCCCCTCTATTACAGTACATATGGCTCCTGGCTCCTGCCGGGTCGAACCACTCTTCAGCTGCGTCAACGGCCAACGGGACGGCAGTGCCGCTGGCTCCTGGCTCCCGGACCCCGCGGGGTTTTCCCTTACCCCAGAAGATCCTGCTGTGCTGCCGGACTGTTTTCACGCGTCCCTGGGCATTCCCGCCAGCCTCAATGCTGCCACCGCTGGCTTCTGGTCCTTCCCCCTCAGCGGCTGTCGGCACTTCCTTTATAGTGGCCCGAACTGATTTGGGCCCCTCCTCCCGGGCACACCTGTGGAGGGTAAGTAATCCTGCCTGGGTATTTTGTGCCCGTGGTGTAATGTGGGTCTATTAGCGCCGGGGCGTGGGGTTTTAGGGCTCACCAGCCCCCTTCCTCCCCCACAGTTGGCAACAAGGTCCAGTTGGAATATATTTCTTTAGTTTTGGGCCCACATTGGATCCAACTGCAAAAAAGCTCTGCTTGCCATCTGTAGCTCAAAATAGTGAAAATCTCTCATCGGAAATCTGACATTGGCTTCGATGGATTTGTGCTTGCACAATTTATGGACTCATGAGATTAAAACAAATGAAAACAACTCATTTGAACTAATTTTGTCTATCTTCCAATTTTGAACTTTTAAGGATCACATTTCCAAGCTGTTTCCTACAACAGGTCATAAGTAGGTTGGTACACTTGGTATCATTCAAACAGGCTTTGCCTCCTTAGGAATCCTTTAGATAGCCCAAGTAATAGTCTGTAAGCAGGCTTGGATGCTATCTGACTTTGCTCGTTCAGCCAGTCCTCATAACACAAAACAATATTCCTTGGTCCAAACAAAACAGATAAATGACTAAAACAAACATTTAGCCTTCTTCAGGTGGCAGAAGAAGGCCCTTTAGATGTGGCCCTTCCTGGAGCCAAGCTCCTCTGGATTTCAGTCTCCTTCCTACCCATAAACTGCTGCTTTCCCCAGCTCAGGCTCCTTGTGCTCTCCTGTCTTGGGCTTTTAACTGCCACCTAATCCCTTATATTTGGGTTCCTACCCTAGGGCTGGCTGCCTCACTTAAAGGGCAAAATGGTTTTTCTGTAAGGAGGTACAAATGCATTTGAGAGGAGAGTGGGGAGACTGGGTTAAAGAAGCACAAATACAAGAAGTATTCATGACAATGCCACAAGAACTGGCAACTCATAGATTGCACTATGAGATATAAGCCAGTGTCCCAATCACTTTCAAAGAGAAACAGGTTCCTATGTACCCAGGTTACTCTGAAAATGGGAGTTAAATTTCCAAGTCTGAACTGAAAGGTATTTAAGGGCATCTTTACACATGGGTGGAGGGGGGTGCTGCTTTGTTTAGAGTGGATCTGAGAGTGCCTTCAGTGACACATGTATTCAGCATCCTTTCCTTCAAAATGGCGGCAGGGGGCACTTTAACTAAAGCTCGTTTGACAAGCTTTAGTTAAAGTGCCCCTGCTGCCATTTTGAAGCTTGGGGACACTGAATACATGTGACATGGATGCTGCCAGCACATGCTAATTAGCTCATTAGCATGTGCCAGCAGACTGAATTAATCAATTAATCGAGTCTGCTCTGATGCATGTGCCTGCGTGGTTTTGAAATTCACCGGATTGCTGTCTGCCTCTTCAGGCATGTAAATATCATTGGAAATCTGGCCTTCAGGCCCTTTGAAAATTTTATCTTATATCTACTGGAAACTCTGATGATTAACATCTAGCTTTCCACCAATAAGGATACAAAACATGTTTCATTAGCTTTATTATTATTCTTAATCACCTTAGGGAGCTGTTTTGTTTCTAATTATCTTTATGACAGAAAATTAAAACATGCTGCTGTCCTTCCCTTCAGGTTCTAGGTAGCCAAGGGGAAAAAAAATCATTGCAACACTGTGGTAAGAAAACAGACATTACAAATAACTATGCTGGATGCTTTTAATGAGGATGTGTGTATTTCTGTGGACGAATTCATAATGTAGATATCTGTCTGAGGAAACATAAAAATGTCTCAATTAATTATTAAGAAGAAAAGACTTGCTTCAAGCTGCCAAGAAATACAGAGGAATAGTTAAGAATTTCTGAGGATTTAGAGGAAGAAATGCTAGTATGAAAGTAAGAATGATACAAATAAAATATCTCATAATGTTGCTCTGAGAAAGAAAAAATATGAGTCATGATATGACATTGTGGGGAAGTTTCCATTGACTAAAAAGAATAGAAAATTAACAAATGGTGATCCTAGAGAAAGTTGAAGAAGAAACGCTTATGTTTTTAAATGTGCTTTTAAGGGGTTTTGCTCAGATGTCTACAGAAAGCTGCAAGGAAGCAGGAATAGTGTTGCATATTTCTAATAACAATAAAAAAAATGAGCTGTACATCATTATTGAAACAAAAATAATTTTGGAAATGTCAAAAATGATCAGTTATCATTTGCTTAAAAATCTAAAACAATAACATAGCTCAATTTTTCTATTACTATAATAAGTTAATAAGGGAGTTTATGAAATATTCAAAAGACTCCTCTCTTTACTTTCTCTGCTGCCTGTCTAAAGGTGAGATCAACAGTTAATGAGTCTTCAGGTAGCACCATTGTTTAGTATCTTCCCAATAATATATATCTATGAACTAGTGGAAGTTCACTCCCATTTTGTATATCTGTTAACAGTAAAACTGAATATTGTTTCTTGTTAAAAGTTTGATTCTTCTATTTAGAAAGGCTTAGAAATTAAATGTGTTAATAAAATAACATCTGATATTTTTATCCATTTGAGGGTTTAAATTGGAAGAGTTTGCAAGGATGTATTCCATGCAAAAATCTAGTTTTTAGCTGAACTGCAGTGGCAACATTATTGTTGTTAAAATTTAGGTATTTGTCCACCCTTTTCAAGCAGAAAAAGAAGGTGGTATTTGCAGTGTGTCCATATCTCTGAAGGGCTAAATCAAAAAACCATGTTACAACAACAGCAACTGGAGAGATGTTTAATCCTGGGTGTATTTTTGTTATTTACAATTGGATTTTATTAGCACCTACAAGCCTTAGAGAGGTTGATGCCTCATCAGGCTAGGCACTGTACAAACCCATAGTGAAACATAATCTCTAGACCATGGCCTGGAGAGCTTACACTTGAAAAGGGAAGGAAATTGGATGAACAAAAAGTATTTCTTTTTTCCCCGTTTTATAGAACTGAGACACACAGAGATTTAGAGACTTGCTGGAGGTCATAGTGGAAGACAGCAGCAGAACAACGAACTGAATTCAAGTCTCATGAGCCTCAAGCCAGTGCTTTCTAACCACAGGGCCACCCTTCCGCACAGCTATTGCCAGGCATAATAATAGTATGAAGTTACTTGGGTTCCTGGGTATAATTACTCCAATGTTCTTGATCCCTGCATGTTGGACATGAGGTGAAGCAATTATCCAGTTGCTTTTTGGAATATTGATGTCCATGCTGTCTCTGTACATTATCATCGTCTCATGCTGTGACCCTGCACAGCTTAATTCTGACACATTGAGTCCCTCTTGGCAGATTGATAATGTAGGCTTGTTTTAATCTTCACTTTGTTAGGAAAAGAATCTCTGGTGTTTACAGCCATTATTAAATACATGTTCTGATAAAATTCTGTTCTGCCATTTTTTACGCTTGCAAGATCTGATTTGTGTCGTGAGTTCTCTGGTGCCCGGAACCCTGTTGCATTTATTGGAGGGAAACAAAACAAAACAAACTCTTTCATCTTCCACTAATTGTACTGCCATCTTCCTGACAACAGGGAAAAATTATGTTTTTCTCCAGCAAGTGTTTGTAGTTTTCCTTTATTGCTAGAAAGCTCTACTCATTTATTGTCACTGGAGCAGAAATATGTCTCTGACTTCAACAGAAATTGGAAGAAATAAGGTTGCAAAGTTTCCCCAACAAAACGTAAATTAAGAACTCCCAGCCCCACACCCAAACGTAAGTTAAAAGTGATTCCATTTCTCTAGCTAGCTATTCCTTTCTTACTGTGGGTAGTATGGTTGAGCCACTGTGTAACACAGTGCTTTTCAACCTGTGGTCCACGGACCCCTGGAGGTCCACAGACGATGTCTAAGGAGTCCACAAAAGATTACTATGATCAATCAAAAGTATGTGAATACCCACACTTACAATTCAAAGGGGTCGACACCTCCATTTTAAATTTTTTAGTTGTCTGCAAATGGAAAAAGTTTGAAAACCACTGCTTTAACATTAAGGGGTCCAGTTTGCAGTGAACATCAGATGAGGATGCCTCTGTGCTGGCACCCGCCCCATTAGGGGAAGTGGGGCCACTCTGAGGGGGCTGCATATAGCTTATTTCCAAACTGGGTTCTGAGTGATAAATTGTGGCGTACCCAAGTAATAGGGCTAGGTTAGGGCCACAGACCAAGATAATGCTCCTCTTAGTATATGTGTGCAGGATACAGATATAATTTGATTCAGAGGGCATCGAATAGTCATTGGGCTTTAGTATCCAGAGGTCTCCAGGACCTTGAGCATGTAAACTGGCCCCTAGGGCTAGGGACAGAAGTTACACATGAACTGGTTTAAGTGAACAGAAACTGGTTTAAACCTGTAACAAAATAGAAGTTCAGTGCACACAAACCAGTTTCAAAATGGCTGAAAGTAGTTTCAGATAAACTAGGTTTTATGTAGTATCAGACTTAACTGATTTAGGTTAAACTGGTTTATGTCCCAGCCCCCTTCCTGGTTCAAATTAAATCAGAGTCCCCCAGCATCCCAGCATTTGCAGCCCTGGGCTGTGCTGTCTACTCCACAGAGCAGTGCTGGCCCTGCCCCTCTGCTCCCTCGCTGGAGCAGTGAAGGCTGGCTAACTGCACCCCCCGCCCCCGGCAGACCTCTGCTGGAAAAGTAGGTTGTTGCCTACAAAAGCACATCCCTCTCTGAACCAGTTAGTTTCTAAAGTTTCACCCTGCCCTACCTCCTATCTAAAACGTAACAATTAAGAATTGCCACATGACAGTGCACATGGTGCATATGTGTTCAGACACTCATTCCTAGGGTGACTGATATTGCTCTATTATTGAAAATGCAAACACTTTCCTTAATAATGCACCAGGACACACACTGCCCTAGGGTGCATGCATTTTGCCAAAGTGTAAGGGCACTGTGCATATGGTGGATCAGAACTGCAAAGGGATTCTGTATTTTCTCGTAGAACTCAGGAAAACCTTTGTGACTAGCTGTCATTATTGTCATGAAAAAATATACTAAACCAAATTAAATGTTTTCATTAATTTGTTTCATAGTTTTAATTGCTGTTAGTAACAAGACCTGCAAACTAGAAAACCTGAAATTGCCATACCACATCCACTTTCAGCTTTATCTTTAAGCATGAAAGCAACCAGCAATCTAAGGTTAAAATACAATACATATATTCAGATAGGAAGCCATTACATAAATAAAGTAGTCCACTATTCACTTTCTAATTCAGCTTTAAGAACTAATAACACATTTTGCTTGTGGTGAAGTCAGCAATCCAGAAACATACTTCACTGTGGACCTTTATATTAAGATGACAATTTAATGACCTTCTTATAGTTACAAGAGATTTATATCCTTCCTGATTATTACAGGAGGATGTATAATAAACTGAGATTATATTTGCTTAATAAGTACTAACACACTTTTACAGGCTTCTCCATTGACTTCACCACTTTATGAAATCAATATCATCTCACGCTCAAAAACTAAATTTTACAATAAATTGTCTAGAATTGGTTGTTCCCAAAACCTAGTCCAAATAATGAAGTTAACTAGGAAAAAGGCCTTACCCCAGCAGTATCTATTAAACAATTGTAAAGGATAGCATGCCTTTCATATTTAAAATGAATGCAGGTTAAAACACTGGGCTCTTACTTGGAAGTCAGGCTTAAATAATGGATGGAAGGACATTAATGGGTGTTGGGGATGAGCCAGGCTGAATACCCATTGTTCAATGCA
Source organism: Gavialis gangeticus (assembly GCF_001723915.1). Taxonomy (NCBI): domain Eukaryota; kingdom Metazoa; phylum Chordata; order Crocodylia; family Gavialidae; genus Gavialis; species Gavialis gangeticus. Next base: position 141,380,408 of record NW_017729022.1, read on the forward strand.
CAGCTAGGGTTTGCAGAAGCATGGGGTTTTTTACATACTCCTAAATCCAGAAAGGGGTTAGGCCTGGTATGCCTAAGTTACTATGGCTGCCTTTTGAGCATCTGGTTCTGGGAATAGAATTCACAAGCCCAAGTTAGTTACCAAAGTCCATGATACAAACATGGGGAGAGCTAGGCACCTAAAAATAGGATTCATAACACTGAGCACACAGAGTGGCTGGACACCCAAGGTAGCCATAGAAAATGTTGAACAGGGAGGTTCTACCTCTCTCTAAGACCTACATCCCTGATTTAAGTGCCTATGTGAGACTATACTTCTGAGACCTACGTGCCTAAGTTATGACCAGAAATAGAAGAGGTGGTGGTACTAGTATCCACCTTGAATATTATACCTTCTGGTTAGAGCAGCTTGTCAGAAAGTAAGAGATCCAGGTGCTAGGCCTCCCTCAGCCTGAAGGAATGCAAATCTACACTTCTCCCACCTAACTACCAGGCTGTAGTCTAAGGCAGTTGCGTGGGGAATATTCTCTGCCTATCTTGTTGAAGCTGTGTTGTTCAGGTGCCTGAATTCTACCTATTTTGTACCCTAAGCACCAACATCCTTTTCTTATGTCTGGCCCAGAATAAATAAACCTCAGGGTTTCTAGTCCCTGTTTCTTTAGAAGTATTTAATGACATGATTCTAAAGAAATGCAAACTATTCAACAGACTAAAAAATAGTACATTTCCTTTTTCTATAATGCTGTGCTTTGAAGCAGGCAAAAAACAACTCTACTTATATGGTGTTCCTAATTGTCCCTTTCTCTCAAGAGCTCATATTTTCAGATCTGCCATAATCTAAACCTACATTGACAGCTGTGCTTTTATATAATCTATGAATTAGGTAACTGGGCCATAGTAAATATTGTTCTCTCACTGCTGCCAAACCTCTTGAGATCTTACTATATCAGCTAAAATAGCTTCGTATTATTTCCCTCCTAGCTGTTTAATGACTCGTAGGCTAGCATTTTATAGAGGCAGGATTACTGGATCCTTCTTTATCGTTATGTCTCCAGTCTACCTTTTCTATACAGTTTGCTCACAATATTCTGCATAGACCACTGCTTCTGGCGGTGCCACATTTTGTGGGGTGCATTGTGGTGCTACAGGGCATCCCAGGAGATGATCCATGCACAGTCCTGACAAACACATTGGTCAGTTGCATAGAGCAGTGGTCTCCAAAGTGGGGTGCGCGCATCACAGCAGGTGCGCAAGATGATCTATTGGGGTGCAGGAAGAAAATAATAGAACTTCTATTTATATTTATATAAATATAAATATACATATATTGGAGGTGCGTGCTCAAAAATTTTTTACTGATAGGGGTGCGTGATCAAAAAAGTTTGGAGACCACTGGCATAGAGGCCCCATGATTTCATGAAAAAATTGCGTTTGCAAAGACACATTCTCAATCTAGTCAGGCTGCACCACGTGTGCCATTTGTAATTGAAACTGGATGCTAACTCTTCCTCATTGGGCTTAATCCCTTGCCAGCTTCATTCAGCAACTTTGTTGCCTAGTTTTTCTTATTCTTTTTGCCAGAGGGTAGTTCACTGATGTAGTCAATAGTATGGTAGAGGACAAAAAACTATTTCTTAATGCGACATTGCACTGGTTGATATCCATATAGTGGGTGGTGGTCGTCTGACTCTTGTACCTGCTGGTGAATGTCACCTGCTACTTTCCTCCTGTTGTAAGGGGGTGCTGTGCCAGATAGTGTGTATAGGCTGGGAAGGGGTGGGTTTTAGATAGCCTGTTATAATTCTGCATGTATCATTTAGGGCAGTGTCAATATGTTTGCTGTGACTTTCATAGATTTCATAAATTTCATAGACATTAGGGCTGGAAGGGACCTTGGAAGATCATCGAGTCTAGCCCCCCGCCCAAAGGGCAGGAAGTCAGCTGGGGTTGTAGGATCCCAGCAAGATAAGCATCCAGATTTCTCTTGAAGGTGTTCGAAGTAGGTGCTTGAACCACCTTGAGTGGCAGGCTATTCTAGACCTTGGGGGCTCAGACAGTAAAGAAATTCTTCCTTATGTCCAGCCTGAAACGGTCTTGGAGGAGTTTATAACTGTTCGATCTTGTCATCCCTTGGGGCGCTCTGGTGAACAAACATTCCCCCAGATACTGGTGGTCACCCTGATAAACTTATAGGTGGCCATCAGATCACCCCTGAGC
>NW_017729022.1:141382665-141389070 GCF_001723915.1 Gavialis gangeticus
ACCAAGAGGTGATCATGGGATACCAGATTGAAGGCTTTTTTGAAGTCAAGATATATGACATCAATCTCTTCTCCCTTGTCCAGGTAATAGGTCACCTGGTCATAGAAGGAAATGAGATTGGTCAAGCAAGACCTAACTGCAACAAACCCATGCTAACTATCCCTCAGGAAGTTGGTGTTGGCCAGTCCATTAAGAATGGCTTCTTTAATAAACTTTTCTAAGATTTTCCCTGGAATAGAAGTCAGGCTAATGGGCCTATAGTTTGCCGGATCCACTTTCCTCCCTTTCTTGAAGATCGGCACCACAATGGCCTTCTTCCAATCTTCGGGCACTACACCAGAGCGCCAGGACTTTTCAAAGATCCATGCCAGGGGCTGGGCTATGATGCTCGCCAGCTCCTTGAGTACCCTGAGGTGTAGATTGTCAGGGCCAGCTGACTTGAAGGTATACAGCTTCTCAAGGTGTTCCTTCATGAGGTCAGCATTGATGGAGGGCAGGGGATCTCCCTCACCTGGACCTCCCTGTCCCATTAATGGTCATGGGTGTCCCATGGGACTGATGAAAGACCAACGTAAAGTACCCATTTAATAGGTTGGCTTTTTCCTGGGCGTCAGTTGTCCCATCTGGTTCAGCAGGGGTCCAATGTTGCCCTTGCTTTTCCTCCGGCTCCCCATATATCTGAAAAAGGACTTTTTATTTTCCTTGATGCTCGAAGCTAGTTGGAGTCCAGTTGCAGCCTTGGCTTTCCTGGTTCGCTCCCTGCAGAACTGGACCAGTGCAGAATATTCCTCCTTGGAGGTGAATCCCATCCTCCATCTTTTGTAGGCCTTTCATGAAAGCTGAACCCACATCTTAAATACACTTAAAGGACCTCCTAGGGAGCTCTGCGCTTGCTGCCACTGGGATCCTGCTGCCACTGCCAGGCTCCTGCAGCTGCTGCCGTGCTCCTGCAGCTGCTGCCGTGCTCCCACCGCTGCTGTGCTTTCGCCATCGCCAGTGCAACCATGCTTCCCCCAGCCACTGGGGGCACTGCGTTCATGAACACAGATGGTGTTCATGAACACAGTGCCTTATTCGTGGATTTCGCCATTTGTGGGGGTTACAAGAATGTATCCCCCATGAATGGCGAGGTTCTCCTGTATATAGTCCAAATGATTTCAAGTTAAGCTCAAGTATAAACGTTTCCAGGATTAGGTCTACCCTATACTGCTGTTTTTCAGGCTTACTGATCATAATGGCCTTGTACAGATATTCAATTTCTCCTGCAGGAGTTGGTGCTCTTCTAGGAGAAACTATGAGTGTACAGAAGTTCAGGCTTTTTCTCCCATAGTGAAAAGGCTTCTCCAGGAGAAAATTAACCTAGAAATAAACAAAGTTAAATCACTTCCTTCTGGGACAGCAAATATCTATGCATGCTGTGGCTTCTCTCAAAAGAAAACATAGCTTTCAGCCCCTCCCTTCTTCTCCTTCCTTCCCTCTCCTCTCCACCACAGGAAACAGTGTGTCACTGGACTTTGTTGCTCCAGCAGGGAGCAGAACTCCCCCTTCACAATCGCTACATTATGCTGCAGGGAAACACAGGCTGGCCATGGGCAATCTGGATCAGCCAATCAGGGCTGCCACATTCTTTGCTGCCATCTGTCATCAGGCAGACTAAGGGATCCTGTAGAATACGCTGAGATGTGTGCACAGGGGCCCCTCCTGGCTACAGAATGTCAGCACTGCAAGCTCTCTACTCTTTAGAAGCTCAGTAGTTGAATGCTTGTACACATGGTTCTGGGTAGGTTTTCCTACCAGGAAAGCAAATTGGGAGAATTATTGAAGAGTATTTGAATGTGTGTACGCAGCCAATGTTCAAACTAAAAATTCATAGTAAAAACTGGAGTGAAAATAGAAGCAAATATAATTATTTTAAATGCTCCCAGGAGTAGTGGAAAGTGTACTTAGCAATGTTCTGATCAAAGGCAAAATTCAAATGTGAATGTGAATAACAAGCTATGAAAATTGAGGACAATTCTCATGTTTATCCTAGATAGCTAGAGCAATTACTGTGGAGCCTCTATTATTGGCTGAGAAATCCCTTAAGACTTTCAACTAAATAAGAGTAACATCAACAGTGGGTAACTACTGATGTAGCACTCATGTCAACATTATGTTTCGAAAGGTAACAAAAACTTTATAGACTGGAGTTTTTATTTTATAGTAAAAGGTATTGCTCTTCTGTTTAAAGCCCCCTCCAGTGAGAATTACTGGCTGTAGCCAGTGATTTTGGGAAGCTTACTTTCCATCAGGCTTAAACACACAAGCTATAATTTGCCATAAATATCAGTTTCATCTGTGTGCATGTGTAAATCTGGTTCAGTGTACCTACAGGTTGGACTAAAGGTTTCAGATGCACAAAATAAAGTTTGGTATGTCACTATGCCTCATAGGCATGCCTCCCATAGTAGCTAATTTTTGCATACCCTTCAAGAATCAGTCCTTCATCTGATACTATTTAGTACCTTTATTAACAATCTGCAAGAAAACATAAAATAATTTCTCGTAAAATTTACAGATGAGACTACAAATTTGTGGAGGGAGACATATTAATACAGGGAAGGTCTGTTATGCAGAATGATCTGAATAATTTGGTCAGGCGAGCTTATATGAACATGAATTTTAGTATAGTCACATGGAATGTTGCATGTAGGAACAAAGAATGTAGGTCAAATGTACAGATGTGGGTGACTATCCTAGAATAGTCACTGAAAAAAGGTAACAATAAATAAGAAGTGAAACGTGAGTTTCTAGTGCAGTGGTGCATGGGTGACATTATTTATACAAAGTTTCATCCTCTTCTAGGTCCAGATTCTATTCCACCTACTAAGAGATGTATGTAGATTGAGGTGCCCAAGTACAATTCTATAACATCTTGCTTGGAATTCCTGAAAAACATAATAAAAATCCTTGCTGCTTTTTGTGACTCATTTTAAAGCTAAAAGGATGGTGTGTTACAAACCCAGATGAATTAAAGGGTTTTCAGGTCTCGAACAGAGTAGAACAGAATTTCATGCACCAAAGTCCACTTAGATGCCTAACATGTGGAACAGAATCTGGTCTCTGGTGTGCACACTCTACAGTGGATGTTGAAAAACTAGAACCTTATCTATTTGGTTTCCAAAACACTGGGAATTGTCAGAGACCTCTGAGATTTTTTTTCCTGCTTTATAAACATTTATTGTTTCTTGCCTTGATTTTTTTCAGGTCAGTTATTTTAGTAGCTTGAGATGATTGAAAAATGACTAAGAAGAAAATGCAAATTTAGGAATAATTTTGGATCCCTCATTACTAGTAACACTTTGATTTATTTCCTAAGATTTTAATCAAATAGTTCCACCTAAAAGTCAGCATTTAGTTCAGTAACAGAAGCCCTTAAGTATTTTTCATGTGTGTGACAAAGCAACAAGTGAGTTCTTCAAGAACTTTGGGGAATCTACCCAAATAACTCTATAGTCATATAATAGTGAATATGCTGAAAACTTTATGTCAGAAAAAAACTTTAGGTAAGAGCCAGGGGGGAAAGGAAGGGACACAAATCAGAAGCTTTAGAAAGACAAATGGTGCTTGATGGAAACTTGAGAGGAGTGCCAAAATGTAATATGAGCAGCCAACGGATTTGTGAAGGATATGTTGATGTCTGAAGAGAAAAGGCAGAGAAAGGACAATAGCCTGGAGTTTACAGATAAACACATGGGAACCTGAGCAATTATTATTAGAAAAAAGCTTGATGTTTTAACTATCTTTCATTAAAGCAAAGTAAGGGAAATTTAGGAGTGCATTGTCATAGCTGATTACCCTTTCTGTCCTAAATACATTTACTGTTAGTAAAGGGTTTTTTTTTTGCTCTGTATACTGCATGCTGTGTGAGTACATATCAGTGTGACAGCACTAAACTAATATGAATATTTAACAGTTTGGCAAAATGCGTAATAAAAAAAAATCAACATAGCTACAGTAATTAACCTTTTTAATTTTAATCAGTACTTAAAGTGCCTAATGGCAATTTTACTTAAAATCAAATTATCTTATAATCTGTTAAAATGTCTCCTCCTGTATATACCTGCATCATTGAAGCTACCTGTTATTCAGCCTCACACATTTATCTAGGACTTAACCTCATGTTACAAAGGGAGCGCCTGAAATTGTGCTATCTTTTCTATATTGCTTTTCCTCAGTGGATCTTCAAGTGCTTTATAAAGGATGTGAGTATCACCGTCCCCATTTTACAGATGGTGGCACAGAGTGGTCAAGTGACATAGCCAAAGTCATTTTACGAACTGTAGCAGAGCTGATAATAGGTCTCATGATTTCTTGTTGTTTTTCAAAGAAGGCAACATGTGCCAGTTTTATCTGCAGATAGCTTATTTAGTTTCAAATGTTGCCATTCAAAATCAATAGGAATTAGGTACTAGATCTGCTTACAGACTTTTGTAAATTTTACTTCAGGTAGAAGGGGTTCCCTAAATCCTTTGAAAATCTGGCTCAGAAGAATTAAGGAAGTAAAACTAGATTTCTCCAGTCCAACATCATTACCTAAATTATAACTTCTTCTGTATAGCACAGGATTAAAAGAATTGAGACATTTAAAATGAACTAAATTCCCCTTTTTAAAAAAAGAACAAAAAAACCCAAAAGAAATGAAGAGCTGCTTTCAGAATTCTGTAGTTTTCTACCATAGGAATTGACCTGACTAACTCTAACCCATCTGAAATGGAGCAGCAAACTCTCTTGACCCATGCAAGAAAAAACATAGGGTCCAGTTGTGTTAAGTAAAGAAGGAAATGATTGTCTACTACTGTGTTTTGTTTTAGATGCTTCCATTTGAAAGCATATCTAGTCAAGCAGATAAAACCTGATTCCTTATACTGAATCGTACTTGCTATTATGAGCATTCCAATAGCAATCTGTAGAGCAATAAATGGCATAAATGAAATCTTTTCATGGCAAGGGTTAGTAGAGGTGTCCTAAAGATTTAAGATTATTAATATTTTTTTAAAAATTCTAGGACTCCTGGCACAGGTTCATTTAAAGGCGCCATGGGATCTTACTACTGAGCCCAACAGTTGTGCTTCCTGCCATGCCACACATGCATGGCAGGAGATGTGACTGTGGGATCAGGGATCAGATCCCAATCATGCCCTAAAAGGACAAATAGAAACTTGCCAGTGCCAGGGGAGCCCAGGATTGAGGGCACTGACAAGTTGAAAGCTGAGTGCCCACAGCTTGGCATTATCTGGTATAGTCCCAGGCAGACCCTGATATGATCCTGACTTCAGGATCGACCGTCAGGTGATTTTTCACTTCCAGCCCAAAAACTGCACTTGGGCTGGTTCAAGACCCAGGTGAGATTCCAGTCCTAGGACTGAATATTAGGTGATTTTTAGCAGCAGCCTTGAGGTAGTCTTAGACAACGTGCCATACAAACCAGCCATAAAAACATTCCACATATAACAAGGAGGATTTATATTTGGCTAAGTGCCTTAAGTCTGGGACACATGTAGCACCCTTGCCTTTCATGCCATGATTAAGGTGTTAATTGTGGCATACATGTAATGTGTAGTGGGTCCCTAGGAAGGAGACCTTCAAATATTAAGTATTTAAACAGAGCATTTTAACAGTGGTGAATCTTTTCACAGTGGGCACTGCATTGAGACAAAGAACCACATAGTTCTTATCTGTATTTTAGCACAAGTCATATCCCTCCTTGTCATTCTTTGTGATTGCTTATGGGGGCAGTGGGAATTGTTATTTTATTTTTACAGTTGGAAAGCAGCTGGTCACATTGAGTTGCAAGTGAAATTAAATAAGAATATAGCTAGAAAGCCTTTCATTCAAGCTCTGCTCTGGAGCTCTTTATTGAGGATCATGGTGGGGAAACAGACATTGCCTGGTCTCCTATATGCCACCATAAATATTTTTATACTGGCACAAATGGTGAGCTAAAGGAGGTTGCTATGCTTTGTCAGTTAAGTACATCAAAGGGAAATTGGTGGCACAACAACACATTTGCTTGCAGATGTGTCCCCCATGTTGGGTAGCAGAGAAATTACCTGCAGGGAATTTCCTTGCACTTGTATCTGCATCCTGACCTGGAGCACGCATCTGAAAGTAGGGAAGGGAGGCTACTATGGGGATCTCTGCTTAAAGGATTCCCCTGCTTCTCAACATGGGGCAGAGCGGGGTGGGGGGGCACTCCTCATGGGAGGTACGTTTCATAGTTTCATAGTTTCTAGGGTTGGAAGGGACCTGAGAAGATCATCTAGTCCGACCCCCTGCCATGGCAGGAAAGAGTACTGGGGTCAAACGACCCCAGCAAGGTGTTCATCTAACCTCTTCTTAAAAACCCCCAGGGTAGGAGCCTGC
>NW_017729022.1:141389471-141423662 GCF_001723915.1 Gavialis gangeticus
AATGAGAACGGGGTGAGAGACAGTGTCAGAAGCCTTCCGGAAGTCCAGGAAGACTATGTCCACTGCTACCCCTGCATCTAATGATCTGGTGATCTGATCATAAAAAGCCACCAGGTTGGTCTGACAGGACCTGCCACTAATGAACCCGTGCTGATTGCCCCTAAGCATGCAGTCCCCTGCTGGCCCCTCCTGGATGTGTGCCAGAATTATTTTCTCAAACAGCTTGCCTAGGATCGAGGTAAGACTAACTGGCCTGTAGTTTCCCATGACAGAGATGGGGTTCTTCAGAGCCTTTTCAAAACTTATTGCAATACACGAATAATATTATTGGGAATGATTTGGGTCCTACTTGCGTAGTGCCATGGAATGAAAGGACAGAATATGCTAAAATGTATATATTCAGTATTAATAGAGTCAATATTAATTTAGGCTTTGTCTATTTTTCCTTTAATACTGTACAAAAATAAAACATCAGTTCTGCTTTTAAGAATAAATAATAAATGAATAAATCTTTTGTATGAGCTGCTTTCACATGTCTATAATCTATTATATACTATTTTATTTGTTCCAAGTGGTATCTTTTCTATAGACCTGAAAGGATATAATCTAGATTTGAAGGAGACTCTCCTTTCTAATCAAGACAATAAAAAAGTAAGGTTTATTAGATGATCACTGATTAAACCTCTTTAACCCACCACTTACTTATAGCTTCTCATCTTATTTCAGAAATTCTTTTACAAAGTCTAAATTACTGTAAGTGATTGTCCTTTTTTTGTTAAACAATGGGAGAAAATAGCTAACTGGTGTCAACAGTTTACATTCCTGAACATGTCATGGGCTTCCAGTTCTATAATTAATACATACATGTGTTTGTAGGTTTTTCAGTCTAAAAATAGATTATATAGTTGCAGACACACAGAGTCTGTTCTGGACTCCATAGTATACATTCATTGACATGCCTTTAAAGTTGTCCAGGTTGACATTTGTTGAGTAGGAAGATAAAAACCTGTTTTGTTTTGTGTGTGTGTGTGTGGGGGGGGGAGTTCAGATCAAATCCACCTGTTGTCTGTTTTCATACCAGATACCAGTGTGATTCTGTTTCTAGTAACAGCAGGCCATTTTAAACAGTACACTTTATTTCAGTTATCTACCTTTTCTCTACAGGCTATACTTTCTATAATAAGTAATTCTCTCGCATTTTCCATGGTTAGAGACATACTTCAGCCTTGCTGCCCAGCAAGGGATATCTTGCCTAGAAGATGACTATGAAATAATTCTTAGCTCCTGTTGTTCATTAAAAAAAACAAACAGACTTTTTTTTTTGCAGGATAAACAACATTTTAAATGGCCTGAAGAGAAGCAAAGTCACATAAATCATAGGATTGTAGTATCACAGGGAAGTGGGGCTGGAAGAGATCTCACAAGGTCATCTAGTTCAGGCCCCTGCTCAAGGCAGGATCATCCCTGATTAAACCATTGCAGCCAAGGGTCTGTCTCACCTGCTTTTGAAAGGTTCCAAGCATGGAGATTCCAGTTTCTCTGTATAGCCTGTTCCAGGGCTCGACCAACCTCACAGAAAAGTCCTTCTAATCTCCAGGCTAAATTCCCCCTGCGTGAGGCTGTTGCTCCTAGACCTGTCCCTTACAGCCACAAAGAAAAAAGCCCATCTCTGTTCCTTTGTATAATTGCCCTTCAGGTATTTGAAAACTTTTATCAGATCCCTCCTCAGTCTTCTCTTCTCCAGGCTAAATAACCCTAGTTCTTTCAGTCTTTTCTCATAAGTCTTGCCTCCTAGGCCCCTAATAATTTTTGTTGCTCTGCTTTGGACTCTTTCCTAACTATCCACATCCTTCTTCGAGTGTGGGGCTCAAAACTTGACACAGTACTCCAGGTAAGGCCTCACCAGTGCTGAATAAAAAAATGTTAGATGTTTAGCCAACACAAAATGGGGTGCCAACTTCAAAGTGCTCAGAACCACCTCACTTGCAATGGTATATGTGCCAGCAGAATATGGTGCTCCTGTCTGGTCCAGAAGTTGTCACACATAAAGCTTGACACTCATAACAGGTTGTACAACTTATGCACACACAGTATGCTTATACTCTTAGGCATTAGGCCAAGTGATATAAGAAGACAGATCTTAATATCATTCCTGGCAATAGTGGCAAGAGATGATGAAAGTCACCTCCTCCATCAGCTATTAACTGAAGACCTAAACAGATGGAGGTTTAAGTCATAAACCATTTCTACATGAAGGCCACAAGCTCCTGGCAGACACTGGGTGTGCTGAGCCAGATCTATGGACAGCCTCAGAGTGGGCCGACTGCAGGGAAGAGTCAGACCTATTCCTACACTGTTTTATACCAACATCAAATGAGTTCCCCATTGGGCACAACCTTGACAGAGAAGTGTGGGTCAAGCTGAACAGACTGAGATCTGGATATGGATGTTTCAAAACAACACTTTACAAGATGAACATAGTGGACAGCCCTCTGTGTGACTGTGGTACAGCACCACACTTAATCAAAAGTTGCAAATGCCCAGATGGGGTAGATGGAATCCACACACTGAGCAACAATACCACACAGTGGCTCATAGCTTTGGAAGTTGATATCCCATGCCAATCAAGAGAGAGAGTGCTAAATAGAGTGGCAGAATCACTACACCTTGATTAGGTGATACTCCTGTTAATACAACCCAGGATACTGCTGGCTTTTACTGCAACAAGAGTACACTATTGGCTCATAGTCAGCTTGTCCACCATAATCCCCAGGTCCCTCTCTGAAGTGCTGCAACAATGCCAGTCATTCCCCAGTCTGTATTAATCATGTTACACCAACCAGCAGGACTTAATTTTTATCTCACTTTGCTGAGATACAACTCCATTAACTTCAAGGGAAAGTGTCTTGAGTCAAACAACACAAAGCAAAAATCAGCAATCAGTCCTCTTACTAAAATCTTAATTGGTATTGTAAACCAGAGGAGAGCAGTAAACATTATTAGGGATCTACAACACAATTTACATAATTTCCAATGAAAGATTAAAACAACTGGGATTATTTAGCCTGAAGAAAAGATGACAAAGTTAGTCATCCACTTGAAAACTAATAACGGTCTTCAGATATGTGAAGGGTGGCTATGGGTGGTCATACATTATTCTTTATGGCCACATGGGATGGAACAAGTAGTAATGGGCTTTAAGTGCATCAAGGGATATTTAGGTTGGATATTAGGAAGAACTTTCTAACTATGGTAGTGGTTAAGCACTGGAACAGCATTATCTAGACAGATTCTAGTGTTTCCATCATCACAAGTTTTTAAGAACAGGAAAAACTTTTTTTAGGAATGGTTTAGACAGGGATGATCCTGCCTTGAGTAGGCAGCTAAGATAGAGGATCCATGGTCCTTTCCAGCCTTTATTTTACTGATTCTGTGAGTCTATGATTTCCTATTATCAACAAGAAAAAGTTAGGCTGAGTATGCTTCATACCTCCTGCTCTTTGTTTATAAGATTTACAGTTACATTAACTATGTAGGCTTAAAAAATAGTAGCTTTTCAAAATGACCAGCTTTTCAAAATGACTAATTGTTGAGTTTCCAACATGAAATATTTCAAAGGGTGGATACTATGCTGTTTCACAAAATTAGTACTTAAGTTGTTCCAGAAACCAGAGGCATCCAAATTCACTAGTCACTTGAAAATATTGGTCAATGTTATTCTTGCTTTGACTGTGATGTTAGAAGATAAAAGTTCTTTTTTAGGAGTAGAATAATAATTCAATAAATAAAACTTAAAAATATGCAACATATTCATTGAAACAGTTACATTTGACAAGCAACCCTCTCCCCCCACCAACCTCCTAAGCCCCAAACATTGACTAAAATCATGCAAATATGTTACATTTCTCTCCAAGGAGCTGTACTCTTTGTTTCAGAACATTTCCTTCCCTTCTACAACACTGCAGTGTATTTACTCCTATTTATCCTTTCTGCCTCTGCCTAGGAAAAATCTGAAACTCCAGAAAATAGCTGTTTTAGCTGAAATTGCTAAATTCCCTCTGATCTTTTATCAGAATTCTCACCATCTTTCCCAGCTTCATAGAAATTGCTTGCAGGCACGAAGGTCAGTATCTTTTCTTGTGATCTTTCATCAGCTCTGTAAGTCTTTTGCCATGATCTGGCTGCAGCTAATAACACCTGAAACTGTGATCGTGTCAGATAACACAAACTTATTGGGACGCACACTTGTGCTTGCTGAGGTGGAGTTACAAAGAAACAGTAGCTAAATGCTCCCATTTGAATGAGTCTCAGATTTAGATTTAGCATTCCACCCATTTTTATTGTCTGCCCTGATTGAATAAAATACAAGCATACCTAAAGTTCAGCCCATGCTTAAGTGCTTTCCTAGATCAGTGACTTGTAGAGTCGTAGTATCATTCTTGTCTTTAATCCAAAAGATTATTTCAGTGATGGTAAGGTAATTCATCTACAACTATACCATAATGAAGTATTTTATATTAGCACTAGTGAATTGCCCATCAAGAATGATACGAAGGGGAGGGGGGAGATGGGTGGAGATGGAGCACCACCACCCTTCACCCTGTGTCAGCTCCACCTCCCAGGAGTGGGGAAAGGGGAAGCTTGCATGTGGTGGCCACCACCCACCACCCCACGCTGCTCTGTGTCCGGCCCCATGTCACCCCCTCCCAGCTCCACGTCCTGCCCCAGGACACCCCCTGACTGCTCCACATCCAGCCCTGCGCCTGGCCATGTGTAACCCCCCATACTCCGCATCCAGCCCCATACCCCCCTCCTCCCCCCCACTCCACGTCTGCCTGGCCTGCTCTGCTGGTGCCCTGCCCCGCCTATCATTCTTGAGCAACATTCTTGATGCAGCACTGGCTGGAGCCATGCCCCACAAGGAGCCATGCCCCCCAAGAGCATTACGGGCAGACAGTTGCACACAAACAGACAGACTAAGCCCTTTATATATAGCAAATCTTTTATTATAATCTTCTTAGTGTATTTATTTGAATCTAAAATGAGGTTTTTCCCTTCAGTCAACATAGGGGGAAAAATCCTTGTCTTAGATTTGGGTATTGGCCCAGGCTCATCCTGGATGCCATACCTGAGCTACCCTCTGTTTTGGGCTAGGATGTCTCATCTGATAGGAGAGGGGACTTACCCCAGGAGGAGCATGGGGGTGGCCTGCAATTGTGTGGGAGTAATGTGGGAGACCCACGTGTACTGTTCAGGGAGCACAGGGGGACTATGCAGCCTGCCCCTCCCCAGCTGTGCCCTCCTTCTTCTCTGGCTCTGGTCCCTCCAGACCCAGCTCAGCCCATCACTTCTCCCTGGTGAGGCTTGGCTGGGGCTGCTGCTGACTTCCTCAAAGCTGGAACTCAGCTACAGACAAAGGGAAGTGGTGGGGAGGGGAGCAGCAGGGAGTAGGGGGCAGGCATGGGAGGGTGTCAGACACAGGCACAAGGAGAAGCAGGCTGCATATGGGAGCAGGGAGTGGGAGGCGGGGGGCAGGTGGCAGGCAGAGGTATGAAAGGGTAGGGGGCAGACACTGGGGGAGACAAGTGGCAGGGCGGACAGGCAACAAGTAAGTAGGGACAGGCATTGTGGGGGAAGGGGTAGGGGGGAATAAGGGGTGGGGGTCTGTGCCCTCACCCCCACCACTGCTTTCCCCATCACAGCAGTAGGGTAGACAAATTTAAGAGGATCTTCCACTAATTTAATTCTATTCTTGGAAAACTATAACACATGTATACTTTTCCATGGATAGAATCTAATTATTGAGGGGGCGGGGTTGTCTTCAGTCCAAGCTTGTCTTGGATTCAGGTAATTCAGTAGATCTGCCTGTTTGCACTTGTCTTGTGTGCCTGTGGTGGTGCTAGGATCTGAAGTAGTTTTGATTGGATTTTAATATAGGTATCCTAGGAGATGCTCTTGGCTCCTTAAGACTTACAGTATATATTATTAAAGTTGTGGTTTGGAAGAGATCATGCAGGTCCCAATTATTTTCTGTAGATGTCTCTCCAGCTTCTATACACAGCTCCGAGACTCAGGCATTTTATAAAGAAAAATAAAGAACACAGGATCCATTTCTTTTTTCTTTGCTTTCAGGAAACATGCAGATATTTAGGTGGGGAGGGGGTTAAGGAAGCTTTGTACCAGCCAGAGCTAAATTTAAATCTATTAATTTGAACTCCTTGCTCTGGAAATGGATTTTTTTTTTTGGTGCTTCTTCACTTTATGCCAGGGGTTCTGAATCATGGTTTAAGACCATATGGTTTCAGTTTAGCTTAGCTCTAACTTCTACTTGATAGCATCCTATTTTTATGGAGATGATTTTTTTCAAGGAGTGGGAGATGTCTCTTATATTTAAATATAAGACCTGTTAGGCTCCTTTTACTGCATTTTGGTTGCAAGTGTGTTTTTATTCTGTATTTTCCAGGCATTCTATTTGGAATATATAATGAGTGGAGCTATATACTCTCAAATTGGTAGCAGTCAGGAAATCTTTCTAAGTCAGTGTATTCAGACTTAACCAGGGTTTGTACTTATCCCTTGTTTTACAAGTTTACCTTTTTATTTCTTACTTGATTGTCATTATTTCAGAGAAAAAATATTTTGGTGTGGTTTGAAGGGGATTACATCAGGTTTGTTGAACTTCAGCAGCATTTTCCAGACTCACAAAAAGCAGTTGAACTCACTCTGGGGGAACATTGATCCTACCCTATAGCTAACCATCATGCTTCATAGAGTGCTACTACTGCAGCTTTGCTTTTTGTTGCTCTGAAACCTGGAGACTGAATTAGGCACATCTACTAATGCTACTAGCCATAACAGCTCACGATGAAAACATCTTATATTGTGCTGTCCATCACAGTCAGTGTCTTGTTCTTTCTGTATTTCTGGTTCTTTCTCTGTCACTTCAGAAGCATATAGACTAATAACAATCAGATTATAATGAGATGATTTCTTTGTGCATTTAGACTGTTAGGTAAACTCAATCAAGCAACTTGTGTTCCACAATCTGGTCAATTTTGCCGTGGTCAGACCCAGGATTTTAGAAAGTGGAGTGTGGGAGCAGTGACCTGCACTGTAGGAGTAGCTTGCACCCTGGCTTCCAACCTCTCCTTCTTCACTAGGGTAGGCAGACCATGCCACAGGAGCAGCAGTGGGGGACTTTAAATGTCTCTCAAGCAGGTAAGAATCTTCCCAGGCTCCTAGAGCAAGTCCTGTCCCTCTCCATCTCGGCACAACCCAGCTGGAGTGGGCAGGAGCATCTCTGGAACTCCCCCTCCCCTCCACCACATCCCCGGGGCACCTGGAGACAGTAGCAACAGTGGACGGTAGAGTGGGAGAGGAAAGAAGAGGGGAGAGGAACTGCTCTGCTGCTGAGCATGGAAGGGATAAGGAGGGGGATCCTTACTAGCTTTGCGGACTTAAAAAAAAAAAAAGGCTGCACTGTTGCTCCACAGGCCGCATCCAGATGAATGCAGCTGTGTGCTCTGTGGCATTGCAGACACGTCTGCGGCACCACATACTGCACATTCTGATGTTTTCTGTGCTTCAAGGGAGCGCTGCTCTGCTTTTATTTTCTGCAGGGTTTTTTTTGGCCCTTGGATATCCAGGGGTCAAAAAAACCTGCGGGGAAAAAAAAGTGGAGCAGTGCATGCAATGGCACCATATGCCACTCAAAAGTGGAGTCCTGCTTCCCGAGATGCACTGCGGCTGCTGCCCAGGCTCCACACGGCAGAATCATTGCTGTTGCAGTCCCAAGAGGTCCCCTGGGGCCACAGGTAAGGCTGCTGGGGCTAGCCCAGTGCTGGCCCCAGTCTCTCCTACCCCACCCAGGGGTACTACTTGTCCCTGGGGAACCAAATGTCAACCACTACTTGTCTCTGGGGAACCAAATGCCCACACTCGTGTGGACGTAGCCACAGTGTGGTTGACTGAAAAGGGGTTCATCTGCACTACTGCAGCCCCCAGATCTGCTCCTGAATATAGCAGGCTTTATTATTTTATGTATTTGTTTTCTTTTGCAAATATACTCAAGACAAAAGTCATCCAATGCTGTTTACAGTTGCATAAACCAGATGGGCATATGTATGTGCAGCCTTTGTTCTGATAAATCTCTTTCAAATAAGATGTCCTCCAGCCTGGCACTTAAAGAATTTTTTTTTAAAAACAACCAAAAGTGAGGTCTTGTTCTGTCCTGTTTTCAGAGAGCAGGCTCCTAAAAACAGGAAGTTTCAAGGTTTTACTGTGCAAGTGAATGGACAAGCTGTGGGGATGTGACTGCAACCATGTTTTGAGGTAGTGCTCACTCCATGGCATCTCTCTTTCTTTCAGAGGGAACATGGAATGCATAAGATATAGGAGGGGAAGACTGTGACTAGTAAACCTATGGTCCATAAGTAAAAAGACATATCCCACAGAGGCAGCACATTTTGGGGATGTGGCTTATGCTTGCAGCTTGGAGATTGTCTCCATCTTGATTCCTAATGGAATTCTTTGTTGCAGAGAATGATTTAATGCCACTTTATAAGTTTCATACAGGTGATCTGCCCATTCTGATCTGTAATGGGCACATCTACACATGCTATAAATTTGAAGTAGGCTTACTATGCAGTAAAAATAGTGCTTAGTGAGTCTATCCGGGTGCATGTGTTCCCTCTTGGGAGCAGATTTGGTCCCAATAGGGGCAGCCTGGTACAGGGCTGTTCCTAACCTACTCTGCCCCCATGCAGCAGCCAGGAGAAGTTCCAGACTCCCCCCTGGTGCTAGCCCAGGGGCTGGCAAGGGGCTTAGGGTGGTCCCAGTGGGCATGGGGTCAAGAGAGCTCTGCTGGCTGCAGCAGCATCTCTCTTCTGGCCCTTTGCGCATTGGGAGGGGACCTGATGTGCATGGGGCCAGGAGAGAACTGCCCAGAGCTGCCCCTGAAGCAGGCAGAGCAATCCTAGCCCCATGCTGATCTGAACACACAGCTGCCAGCAAGCCTTCTGCTGGGCATGGTGTCCCTGGGAGTTGCTGGGAGCTGTTTGGGATGTGGGGCAGCTGCAGGCAAGCCTCTTGCCAGGCATGGGGGGACAGAGCTAGCCAGCAACTACCCTGCTTGGCATGGAGCTGGCTGCTTTGGGGAGCGAGTTGGGGCTGGGAATCTAGCCCTTGCCTGTCTCCTGGAGCAGCCAGCTCTGTGCAGGGAGCTGGGACAGGGGGAAGAGAGCTGCTGGGGCGAGCTGGGGAGCTGAGCACCACCAGGAACAGAGAGCTCCCTCTCCCCTGTGGCCCCATGCTAGCTAGGCTGACTGAGAACAAATCTGCTCTTGGCTAGCATCTACATGTGTAATCTACTGCACAGTAAACCTTCTCAGCTAGACACCTATGTTGCTTTTACAAGCTTTTGAGGTAATTTCTGCCTGAGAGAAGGCACTCAGCAATGTTTAGATCTGAGCCTATATTAATACTGTTTTGTGAAATCACTAACTTGACTGTGCAAAATTAAAATGATTTCTGCTCATCTGTGTGGCTCCAGGTATTTCAACTGAGTTATGCTGATTTGCATCAGTTGAAGACTTAGACCATAGGTTTACTAGATCATCCTGAGGACCAAATTCAGCATTGACCAGAATAGTGATGTAACACACTTGAGTGCAGACATTTAGAGTAATTTGCACCAATCAGGCATTCAAAAATGTGCAGCGATAGTGTGCATTACACTAGTAGCTATTTATTCAGTAGGAACAAAATTCGGCCCCTACTGTAAGAAAGTATAACTACTGAAGATTTCCAGGTTGAGTTTGGTGCAAGGAGTTTTTGCAATAATGCAGGCACACATTAAAAGGTTGAAGACTGCTTTAGTTCACAGTCTCCATCAATGACTTTTCTTGCTGCATTAACTTTTTATGCCTAGATGAAATGTAAATTCTACCCTTTGTACACATCAACTTTCACCTAGTTTCTCATTGGTCTGGCTCCTTGTTCTGGCTTTCCTTCCTAGGGGTTTACATTAGCATAACTCCTCTGGTTTCATAGGACTTATCAATGAGATTGAAGTCAGACAATTGATATGTAATTTTTACCACCACTAGGATCACAATGGAATTTGGGCCAGACATTTCCATAAGACTCACACCTGCTTTTTCCAGGCCACATTTAGCTGTTTTTTTCTTCTCATGTTTAATTCATATTTCTTATGGGAAAATATTTAGAGAGATCACACAGAGACTGAGGGCAGGGAAGCCCAGTACAGTGTGAGGTTTTAAAAGCTGGACAAACATTTTTCCAAATGTTTTAGATTTTACAAAACGAGTTTGAGTTTTATGAAACCTTTTCCCCCTTGTAATTAAACCCGAGTCCATTTTCATAAGGATTCAATTAAAACTATATTTTTTCTTCATAAAAGGAAGACTGTGCTATGCAAACAGTATATAAACCAGGAAAGATTAAACTTTGCATGCAACTCACCCACCTCTTCTGAGATTTTGATTACTGACCATTGGTCCCTCTTTCTCTCACGCATGGGGAAAATTATTGTCCTACAAAATAATATAACATTTACAACATTTATTATACCATTCACTAACCTAAATATTCAAAATGAACATATTAAAAAGAAAAAACACTTTGGCGATACAGGTATTATTCATGGTTTCCAGCATTGCCTCACTGGTACTTGATGTTATCTTAAGTTAATGCACTTTGGTCAAAGGCAACTATTTCTACATGAAAAACAGCCTATGCTGTTTGTCAGCAAACGTTTTCCTGCGTTTGTCTACTTTTAAGAGGTTGATAATGAAATATTGTCACAAAGCAGTGAAAATAAGATGATATAACGTACTCAATGTTAGGGACAAATCATTGTTAACTTAGGTATCAGTAACTTCAGTGAAGAAAAGATGGATTAATAAAAGACCAAGAAAGCAAGGACAGTTAATTCCTGGAAATAAATACATATAAGGCAGAAACAAAGATGTTATCACAGGTATGAAAAGTTAAGTTCTGACGGACTGGATGCATCTCCATGAGATGCTATGACGGGCACAAACTGTGACACCGATGTTACTGTGCAGTAACAAAGAGCTGCTGTGCAGTAGAGTTGGAAAAGACCCATGCATCACCAGGACCGCACATTAACAGTGGTTACTGCGCAGTCATTTAGTACTTGCTTTAGCAGGTGCTTTAGCAAGTACTAAATGACTACGCAGTAAAAACTGTGCAGTAGGGTGCCCACTGTGTATAACAACTCAGAAATGACATGGCTAATACATGGGACTAACACTCTGGGAATCTGGATTCCTTTCTTAGTTCTCTTACAGACTTCTGGGTGATCTTAAATCACTTAATCTTAGTTTCAGTTTCTATATCACAATTGAAGGAAACAATATAGCCTTGAAAAAACCAAAAGGGTATCAAAAACCTTTAACTCAAAATCCATCCTGTTTTAGGCACTTGTGTCTTACAATCAGTAAACAGGGAGACCCAAGGTCATTCCTCTTGTACAAGTGTTAGTGTACCTGGATTAGTAGCAGTGAGTCTGAGCCAGAGTTCCCCCCAGGTGAGGCTTGGGAGAGACTGCCAGATGAGTGGGCCATCTCAGCTTGGTTAGGGTAACCACGGGTGTGGTTGCTGCTGGGGACATGTGCTGTGAGCACTAGCTCCAATGTTTAGTGCAGGATGCCTGGTGTTTAGTTGCTGGGTGGCTGGTCAGTTCTAATGCCTGTGGCTGTTGCTATAATCCCCTTCTAGATCTCCAGTTCATAACCTTGCTGCTGACTTTGACATTTTACTCTTGGCTTGTGTCCTGGCTGCTGACCTTTGGAGGATTCCTGTCTTTGGCTGGTATCCTCCTCTTTGCTCTATTAGACAAGACTGCACACACTTTGGCCGCTTGCACTTAGAAAGCCTTGGAAACCAGAACCGTAACTGCCATCATTCATATTTGTGAATGCAGTAGTAACCAGAAATCACTCCTGCTTTGCCCCAGGCACCTGGCTGCCTCCCTACACTACTGATGGAAACAGGCCCCTAACTTGCTCAGTATCTCTAGTTGGGAAGAAAGGCGTGATCCATGATAGACCTTCACAAATCATCTCAGCTTGGTGTAGTGACAACTTGGATTAGTCCACAGTGGTAAATACCTCCTGGCAAATTTCTTTGCTGCCAGCCAGGACAACAACCTGCTACAGTACTCTTTTGCTCAGATTAAAATGTGTTAGCCAGGCATGCCTTCCTTTTCCATTACAGGAAGATCTTGATCTCTCTAATTTCCTTTGTGGAAAAGGATGCGGATGGCTGCATTTTCAACAGTCTTTTTTTCTCTAGCTGCATGTCATAATCATGTCAGGTCATAAACACTATGTCATAAGCAAATTACACTCCTACAGGTAAGTGAATCTTGCGTGGTTTGTTGTCAGAAATGGCAGGTGCTCTGTATTGTCTGGTAGCAAGCTGGATCTGTCATAATGCCTCTTGCTCTGTTGAACATCCAGTTAGAATAAGCAATTTAAAGATTCGAAAGCTAAACTTGTGGGTTGCAGATCCCCTGCCTCCCTCCCCCCCTCCCAAATATGGAAATGAACATCTTGTGGTACCTTTAAGGTGCTCATTGTGGAAGAAAGCAAAAAAAAATCAGGAGCAGATTGCTTAGCCTGTGGCTGAATTGATGCAAGCAATCTGTGCAAGATTTCTCCAGAGGTAAAATCTTGAGTCAGAGAACAGCTGGTTTTGCTGTTGCTGGGAAACACCGAGTGGCATGAAGAGCTGGAAATGCTTGAAGAAGCAGAGCCAGAGCTTTGCTCAGAAATTCCACAGAAATGACTGCTCTGTCCACTGCCCTTGTATCCAGCCCAACCCCGTATTCTGTAACTGCCTCGTTACACCGCGTGCCTTTTGCTACATAACGTGGACTATGGTTCATATTTAGATTCAGCCATCTTGTTCACTTGGTATAACTACACAGCCATTCTTCTATTTCCAGATGCTTGACTTACCCCTAGATGTGTCTTCAAGTATTCTGAAGTAAAAAGTGGTAGATTAACTCAGAGGTATATTTTGTAGCCTGAAGAGGTTAAAGGGAAGTGCCGAATTGCTTTATCATATTCTATTTACTTATGAAGATTGTTGTTCCCACCCTCATCTTTTCCTACCATGCAGATGTTTACAAACAGTTGTGCACCATCCATCTGAAAGAAAGAGAAAAAATAAGGAAAGGAAGGAGACACGTGAACATAAAAAAAATCTGACTTCTGCCCAATGCATATTGTTCATAGAGGTTGTCAGCACTTGTCTGCTAGTTGTCTACAATTAGCAGGCAGGATAATCTGCTTCACTGCTGCTTCTCCTTGGTGAGAAATGAAACAGGACCCTGTTCGGGTCCTTTTACTTTTCCTCCTGTTCCCTCCCCTGTTTTGGTAGCAGGGTCTCCTCCTCTTCACTCCAACAGCTCTCCTACTGAAGTGTTTTCCAGCACCGTTGTTTCTTTTTCGTTGCTAATTGTGATACTTTCAGCATAGCCCATGGCTGCAATATGCACATTAGCAAAGCAGCATCCCGACCCCTTCTAAAATGGAAGCGTTTCCATTTACTAGTATATGCAAATAGTTGAGACAAATTTACTTGATTCCTATGGTCTCCAGTGGGTCTGGTGTCTTCTGCAAGATGGAAGACTAAGGGGGCAAGGGACAAGGTGAAGTTAATCATACTTATTTGTCTTTGCTTCTCTTTCCCTACCCTGTGTCTTCTTTCTCTCCATTGCATTATGAAGGACCTGATTTAGGATAGAGGTTGCCAGCCTTTGTCTGGTATTAGTCCAGTATTATCAGACAGGGCAATCTGCCCTTTTATAACCTTTAACTTTTCTTTGCCTTCTTGCTTCCTGGGAGGTGGCAGCACAAAGTTGGTTTTCTGGAATCTTCCACTTGATGGCAGAAGAGCAGGGACTCTGACAAAATGAATTACCAGTTGGTAATCTCTTTGTACGCAGCATGTGGGCACAGCTTGTTTCTATTCAGCAAAATGCTGTAACATATGCAAGATAGAATTTTATGTTCTAGCTGCATCCTGGATTAGTTTCTCTTTGTTTTTTTTTTTTTTTTGCCTGTGAGCTAAACAGGATATTTAAAGCCTTTGGAGAATGACTCAAACGACACACAATTTTTCATGCCATTGAAAGCATATTCTAAACCTGCCATTCAGTCTCCAGAAACACCAGAACTCTTAAGATTTATGTGTGTGAAAACAGACCACATGTTGAAAGCCACTATCTTTGATTTCTTTAAGACTATCTCGATCGTTGTCATACACCCTATTCTCAGCCCTTCTGAAGAAAGCATCACTTTTATTTCCCATTAAAATTCTTGCAGATTAAACTGGGAGCTTTTGAAAGACTTCCATGGGGAGCTGTGCCATTTTCTGAGAGGCTCTGAAAGTGCTTACTATGGAGCAGTGCCAGTGAGCAATGGCAGCTATGTTGTCTGCTTGCCTGAAATACATGATACTTCCTTTAGTTTTTCCTTGTATCTACATGACTGAAGTACATAGAGTTCAATATATTTTGGATGTTTCTGTAGCTGAGAAATTATTTCGCGTAGGCCTGCTGTACAGGCAAATGTCATTGTCACATCCACTCCTTTTAAAAAAAGTCACTGTTTCAGATGTGATTTTTTTTTCCTAATTTTTCTTCAACATTCATTTAATTGCTAAACAATGCAGCATTGTTTCTGAAAACTAAATTGTATGGGTGTGTGTAGATGAAATTGGGGCCCTAGACAGAAGTGGTAGGTTTTAAAAAACACTGCTTCCATTTAGGGCTGATTAAACCCCCGTGTTGTGCACACACCCTGCTGACTTACCTGCCTCTCCACCGGGGAGGGGAGGGTGAGCTGCCGGTGGGCAGAGCGGTCCCTGGACTACGGTGGGGGGCTGGTGCTCCCCTCCACAGCAGCAGCAGCCTCCACCCCAGGCGGCACCTGCCCTCAGGCACCCAGCTTGGGCAGTCCCAGGCGGCACCATAGCTGCAGAGGGAAGCACTGGGCCCCTGCGCAGCTCAGGCAGACAGGCTGTCACAGGGGGTGGGGGACACGGGGAGATCAGGCTAGGTGCTTTTCTTGGACAAAGCCTGATTTCCTGGGCTGCTGCCATGCTGCGCCTGCAGGGCTTCCTGCAGAGCAACGGAGCTGCATGGAACTTGGTGCTTTGCTCCACAGCTGTAGGGGCAAAGGAGTTTCAGTTTGCTATGCTCCAAGTCATTTAAGGTGCATTACGCCACTGAATTTCCTACAGTGGTGGGAATTAATGTGCAATACAATGCCAAGGTGTGCAAACACTGAAACTAATAAAGTGATGCAAAAGCATTTAGCCCACTTTACAGTGTTATGGACACATGCCTCTTGTTTCATCTACACACAGCCTGTTATACTGAAACACTGGTGATGTTGCCCCTAGTCTTCCAAACCAAACCCTCCCCATTGCCTTCTTTCCTGATCACTAAACACACCCTCACCATTCTGCTTGCATGTACAGCACTCAGCACAAGATCCTGCTCCAGGACTAGGGCTCTTAAGTACTACGGTGAGGACAATAAAAATAATACAATATTATTAACGGGCTGTTGAAAATGGGTATATAAGGTCAGTAATATCTTTGGGTCTGTACTATGAGTTGTCATCTTGCTCTCTTAGGTATCTTACTGACCTTATACACTTCATCCTCACACACAACAATTTCACTTTAAATAACCAACACTTCCTCCAGACCATGGGGACAGCTATGGGCACCAAAATGACCCCACAGTATGCCAACCTTTTTATGAGCCACCTGGAAGAAGAATTCCTCAAGAACTGCACCCTTGCTATACATAAGGTATATTGATGACATCTGCATCATTTGGACTGAAAACCTGCAATCTCTGATTGAGTTCCATCAGAAATTCAACAATCATCATCCCTCCACCCAACTGTCTCTTGAATACTGAAGCACCAGCATCTCCTTTTTAGACATGATGATCAGTATCCAGAATGGTAAAATACAGACCATGTTATACAAGAAACCCACAGACCAACATACATAGTTTCATAGTTTCATAGTTTCTAGGGTCGGAAGGGACCTGAGCAGATCATCTAGTCCGACCCCCTGCCATGGCAGGAAGAGGTGGTCATCCAACCTCCTCTTAAAAACCCCCAGGGTGGGAGCCTGCACCACCTCACTTGGAAGCTGGTTCCAGACTCTAGCCGCCCTGACCGTGAAGTAGTGCCTCCTGATGTCCAGCTTAAACCTTCCCTCCGCCAGCTTGTGACCATTGTTCCTGGTCACTCCTTGCGGCGCTCGGGGGAACAGGGACTCCCCCAGCGCCTGCTGATCCCCCCTAACCAGTTTATAACAGGCCACAAGATCCCCCCTCAGCCTTCTCTTTTGAAGGCTGAACAGGTTCAGGTCCCGCAACCTTTCCTCATAGGACCTACCCTGCTGTCCCTTGATCATACGAGTGGCCCTCCTCTGGACCCTCTCGATGCTGTCCACATCCCTCTTAAAGTGCGGCGCCCAGAACTGGACGCAGTACTCCAGCTGCGGCCTGACCAGTGCCGCATAGAGGGGGAGGATCACCTCCTTGGACCTGCTCGAGATGCATCTGTGGATGCACGACAAGGTGCAGTTGGCCTTCCTAGCCGCCTCCCCACATTGCCGACTCATGTTCATCTTGGAGTCAATAATGACTCCCAGATCCTTTTCCACCTCCGTGCTGACAAGAGGGGAGTTCCCCAGCCTGTATGTGTGGTGCCGATTGTTCCTCCCCAGGTGCATCACCTTACACTTGTCTGTGTTAAACCCCATCCTGTTCTCCTCCGCCCATCCTTGTAACCTATCTAGGTCCAACTGTAGCCTGTTGCTCCCCTCTATTGTGCCCACATCCCCCCACATCTTAGTGTCATCAGCAAACTTGAACAGGGTGCTTTGCACCCCCTCGTCCAAATCACTGATGAAGATATTGAACAGTGCAGGCCCAAGGACCGAGCCCTGTGGGACCCCACTTCCCACATCCTTCCAGGTCGAGAAGGACCCATCCACTACCACCCTCTGGGTGCGACTCTCTAACCAGTTGGCGATCCATATCTGCACAGAATCAGTAATTACCCTAAACACACCAAGAAAGCAGTGATATATAGCCAAGCCCTCAGATACCACTGCATTTGCACTGAGGAAAACACCTGGGATTGCCACCTTACTTATCTTAAAAGGGCTGTCACTCAACAAGGACACTCCTCCAGAGAGACAGATCACACATTTGAAAGAGCCACCCGGATACCACTTAAAGAATTGTGGTAATACAGAAGAAACCCCCCACAAATAGCACACCACTAGTTATGATAGATCACCCCTCCCTTCAACCCATATGGAAAATCTTCAAATAATTGCAACCCATACTAGAAGGAGACACTATTCTTAAAAAGATCTTCCCACAACCGCCCACCCTAACCTTCAAACAAGAACTAAACCTTGCTAACCTCATCACCAGAAGCAAACTTCCTCAAGCCCAGAACACACCAAATGGATCCAGACCATGTCATGACAAGAAATGCAAAACCTGCCAACACATCTCCACCACCCCCACAATTACTACACCCCACAACAGAGCCATCAGCATTCCTGCATCTTACAGCTGCACCTCCAGGAATGTAATATATCTCATCCAATGCACCAAATGCCCCAATGGAAGATACGTAGGAGAGAACAAACAACAAGTGTGCACCAGAATGAACACACACCGGAAATCTATCAAAGACAAAAATACCCAGTTACCTGTGGGGGCACATTTCTCACAAGAATACCACTCTCTCCAATCTCTCAGTTGTAATCCTCAAAGGGAACTTGCAAAACACTTTTCACAGACGAACCTATGAACTTCACTTCATCAACCTCCTGGATACAAAAAATTATGGATTAAATATAGACATTGGATTTATGACACATTATAACCTGACGTCTGACTCCCCATGTACCTCTCCACTATTTACCTGCTACATTTACCCCACTTCTCTCCCCACCCCTAGCCTGTTTCTTACCCACTCCTCAATTTACATCTTCACTGAATTGTCCCAGCTGCATTACAACCCACCTTTCTCCAGTAGGGGCATTAGGAGGGAAGAGGGTGGGGAGGAAAGTGACTGCCAGTGCTGTGGGTCAAAACTGGTCACTTCATGGGCTGGATCTAAGCCACAAGCCATAGATTGAGCTACCGCTATTCTAAAACTGTTTAAATATGGATTACTGGTATTTCTCGTGCCCCGTTTTGAAATGATCCAGAACTTGTCAACCATGGTATTACAGAACCAAGGTACCAAGGTATTATTTTTCCTGTTTGGGTTTTTATAGGATGGTATTTATTTTTCAGACCCAGAAAGCAATTTAGAATGAATACTGCTTATTTCTTCCTTAGAAAAGTCACAAACAGCAGTGTCTCCCATTTGCACAGCAAAACCAAATTTCTGATTTTCTTTCCTCCACTTTCAGTAATGGTAGGAATATTGAACCTTTAATTTCTACAACAGTATACGTTCCCACTGGATGTACTATCAGATGGTTCCTAGCCTTCAAAATATAAATCCTGTAAATTACATAAATTACATAATGCAAAATCATTTTTTGTATTTCTAATCAAGTAATGGATTTATTTTTTGCCATTTTTTTCATAGTATCTTTAATTCTCTTCCAAAACTACCAGCAATTACTTTCTAAATTCGCTCAGTCCTAGTTTGGAGTGGGAGTACAAGTAGCTGAATCATCAAGATTGCACTTCTGTCTGGAAAGATTTCCACTGACTTCCAACAGGCTTTGGACCAGATCATAATAGAAGCTATATGACCGATGCTTTCCATAAAGTTTCAAATTCCAAGGTCCATTTATTTCATTGATAGGATTTTCTTTCACATTCATGATTGTCAGTGTAATATATGAAAATGCAACCAATAAATTTGCCCTCAGAAACTCCATCTGATATAAGGAAATAATGTTACCCCTATTGAACAGATGAGGCAAAAAGAGTTAACCAGTTTGCCCAAAACACATTAGGGAGGTTTTGTGGGAGGGGCAAGAAATTGATTCCAGTCATCTTCATGTTTCTCTAGTATTAGAACCATAGGTAGATGATCCCTTTCTGTAGCATGGTATAAAAATAAGTTAGTTTAGAAGTGTACTGAAATGATTTAAAATATTAAGATCTGCAGCTTTCAATGCAACTCCTCCAGCTTGAACTCCTCCTATTGAACTGAGCCTTACAATAAGGAAGGAAATAGCACTGTATCATTATCTAGGACCACTTACTTTGAAAGTAAGTTAGATTTCAAAGTATTAACTACTTCAAAATTTGGCAGCAGCACAGTGCAATAGTACAGACTGGTGGGTTGGCAAATTCAGGTATTTTGCTTAGAACCATAGGACACATCCCCACAAGCACCCATGTGCGGTTTGTGGCACCGCAGACCCATCTGCGGCACTACAAGCCGCACATCACACATGCAGGCATTCAGCGCCCTGCTGATTAGCAGTGGTGGTTTTTATTGACACTGGGAAAACCTGCACCAGGAAAAAGAAGTGCAGCACATGTGGCAGAAACATGAATCACCCAAAACTGGAGCCAGGCTGGCCACAGCCCTGCTCCAGCTGCTGGCCTGGCTCTGCATGCCTGGATTGCTACTGCTGGATCCCCAGGAAGCCTCCAGGATCCTAGGTGAGGCTGCTGGGATCAGCCTCCACTATTCCACCCAGGACATCTTGCCACATGCCAGAGCACATGTGTATGGGTATTCCTCGGGGACAACTAGCACTGGCACAAATATGTGCCGTTGCTATTTGTCCCTGAGGAACACATCACGAGGATGCACCCTGATGTCCAAACTATAGCTTGTGGACCACCAGTAGTCCAGGAGGCCATTGCAAGTGGTCCACATATTACACTAAATGTTGTGTGACAGTAGTCTGTTGGGACAGATAATTTGGGAAAAACTGGCTTAGAATAAAGAGGAGCTGTATTCATTCTTTTACTCCTTCTCTCTCTCTTATTTTTTATGTTTTATTCATTCAAATCCTACTATTTCTGCCCCCTGCCCCTTTACTTTTGTCTCCTCCTCCAGTCACAAACTTTCTTTATGGTGCTGCCTGACCATACAGCATCAGCAAAGATAGGTTGAGAGTCTCTTGAGAGGATTTTGGGGGTGATTTCCAGTATAAAATGTGCCCCAGGAAGTTATTAACAATGTAATCAGGAAGTTACTAACAGTTTACTATCCAGGAAGGTAGCATGTTTTTTATTAGGACAAACATTGGAAGTCTTGGTGCTCTAAAAAAAATGTAGAACTTGACAAACTAGACTGAGTTCAGAGCAATTCATTGTAAAATAGAACATCTTTATCCAGGAGGCATTGCATTGATTTTAGCAGACTTGCCTGGTTTGTCTGGATAGCTTAAATTACAGCTACCTTTCTGCTGTCAGAATCTAGTTATTATTAAACATGCATTGCTATTGGGGATGAATTATTTTAGAATATTGAGAAGACTAATATCACCAACCCATAATTCTGTGGGTTTCTCCTGAAGCCATTACCATAATTAAGATAATGATATTTAAAATGAATGTTTATTCCTTACTACTTGGTGTGGCAAAATAAAATTAGATGTTTGGCTGCATACGTGCATGGTTGAAAAGTGTTTTTAAAGTGGCTGTAAATAAGTCTGAGTAAAGAAACTTTTGGAGTGAATACCTCTCAATGCAGGCATATAATTCTCATAAGCACTTAATGGAAGCTGCACACATATAATTAAGGAAGAGAACCTCTTAGTCTGATTCCATCTAGTAAATTGTTTCCCCAAAGTGACAATCTTAACTTTAAAATGTACAAAATTTCAAGAAGTGTTTGGTAGGTGAGCCACGTTAAGCTTTTAAGCTAAATAAAAATCTTACAGCTAGAGAAACTAATAACTTTTCTTTGTCACATTCTGCAGTACAAGGTGAGCTTTTCCTCCATAGGAGCTAGCTGTATCACCCAACATAATGGTTATTGCCCCATGACACAAACTGTTAATGTCTGAGACCCTGAGCATGGAAGCAAGTCATAAGCGAATGAGTTCAGTAGGGTATCTCATGGCTCCAATCCATTCTTTTCTATTTGAGATGACAGCCTTTGGAAATGTTGAAATGTTATGGTCACAGTTGTGTGGAAGAGAAGTTGCCTTAATGTTTCATGTTGACATTTTAGGTCTCACTTGATATCATTTGTTTTGTATTTTAGACAGGACTTCTATATTTTGGAATCCTTGCAAGGGTAAGGCAGACTCTGACAAGATGAAGTGCACCTTTTGTATATCTCACTTGGCATGTTAAGTGCCTCATTTGAAAAAGGGATGGCCTGTCTAGTAAGTAGCAAAAAATACAGGTTCTTTGGAGCATAAAGGGCTTCTGTATACTAGTTCTGAATACAAGTAAGGATTGGGAGAAAGAGAGTCAGAGTTCAGTGCATGAACCTTAAGCAAAAATAATTAAATATTATCTGCTAGTTTCATTTGTCTAATTACTTTAAATAGATATTATTTGATGTTTAAACTAAAGTTAGCATAATCATATTAGTAGTACCATCTCCTCCGCACTAAAATTTACAACTATAATAACAAATTTTATAAATCTCCTTTTGGCTTTAGCATCTTCCACTGCTCTTTTCTTCTTGCAATGACTCTGCTTTAATCTCAGTGCAGCACTGAATGCTAAGGACAGAGCCGACCTTAGGGAAATGGTGTCCTGGGTAAACTTGTATTATGGTGCTCCCGCACCTCCCCTGGCACTCCCCCAAGTCAGCAGTGCTGCTGCAGGTAAAGGCAGGCAGGAAAGGGCACACAGCACAGTCTGGTGTGGAGGCAGAGTGGCATGTTGCACCAGGCAGGCGGGTGGGCACGTGCAACATACCACTCATTTATAACCTTCTACAATTGCTGCCTGTACTGCCCAGTCTGGCTCCTCCTAAGTAGCAGCTGAAGGTAAGGGTCAGGCTAGGCTGGGCACTAGGGCTGTGTGAAACTTCAGTCCCTGATTCGATTCAGCAGAGATTTGGCCCGATTTGATGGCCAAATCTCCAAATGCAAATCGAATCAGAGGACCCTTTAATTTCTCTGAATCGATTTGGAACCGTGGGGCAGATGCAGCATCCCACAGAAGCACGAGGGATCCCCAGCATGCTTGGCAGCAGACCTGGAAGTGGACCAGAAGCACTTCCAGTCCACTTTACTGGTCCACTGGGGAGCATGCAGGGGGGGTCTTCCTGCCCGCCCCCCCCCCCCCCAGCTCAGCGACTGGTGCCTCCTGGGCCTGGGGTGGGCACCCAGGGTCCCCACATGGCTGATCACTGAGCTGAAGGGGTACAAGGGGGGACCCCCAGTGGGCTCCCTGGCAGACCTGGAAGTGGACCAGAAGAGCATCCTCCCGTGCTCCTGTGGAATGCTCCATCCACCCCAGCACTGCAGCAATCATGAGCCATGTAGAAAAATCTTTTAAAGCTGTGCCTGTGTCTGAATCACTGATTCCTGGGGCAGGTATGGGGTGAAGGGTGAGTGCAAGCTGCTCACACACATGTGTGTCTGTGTGTATGTGTGTGTGATGCCCCCCTGACCACTGCACCCTGGGCAGTCACTCATCAGCTACCCCTAAGGCTGGCTATGGTTATGGACCACACTGTCCTGCTTGAATGCCAACATTGGCTCTCTATACATGGAATTTTATTTCTGTGTTGCTAACTAATCTTCCGTTTACTCCTGCAGTCTTTAGATCATTCCTCTATGAGACTCTCCTGAACTACATTATTGGCACCATTCTCTTTTTTTCTATGCTGTGCAAGTTTACCTTGTATCTCCTCTTTAATGCAGTCTACACCCACTGTTCCTGAATTCACAATTGCTCTCCTGAATCAGTCATTCAGGTATTGGAGAAATTAGCTCACAGGGCACATCCAGACTTGCGTGGATGTTTGATTCCTGGGGGACATCCTTGTGCTGATGCTACTTGTCCCTGGGGAATGCCCATGCCATGCATGCTGTGGTGCATAGCAATCTGCCCCAGATGGGGTAGAGGAGGCTGGGGCCAGCACTGGGATGGCCCCAGAAGCCTACCTGGGGTCCTGGAGACCTCCCGGAGCCAAGTGTGTGTTTTTCTGCTTTTTTTTTTTTTTTTACCCTTGGATATTGTGATCTACTGGATATTTTGACCCCTGGATATTTTGAACAACCAAAAAAAAATCCGGGGGGAAAAAATAATGGCGCAGCACACACTCGGGCAACACGCCCTTGCAGCACAGAGAACACCTGACTGCTTGCAGTGCCACATACTGCATGACCTAACTCGTCTGGACATGACCTCACTGGTTTTCACTGAGCCCAGAAGCAGCAGAACCAAACCTTCTGTTTATCCTCTAAGCCGATTCAAAGGATATACTGACAGATGATGTAAAAGAGGTCATTTATAACCTTCCATCTTTTGTTGTTACTTTCTGGGAAGACACGATGGATTATGATCCATCTCCCCATTTCAGCTATTATTGCTTGATATTTTGAAATACTGGTAATGTATGTCTTAGATGTCTTAGACTGATATCTCCTACTTCTTTTAGATAGATTAGTTTAGAGAAATCAGTCTGCCTAGGGTATAGAATGTGCCAAATTTACTTACTGTCTTGATCCTCTTTGATATACATTATTTTGATTTTTCTGATATCCTAGTGTCTCCATTGCTCATCATGCAGTGTTTTCTGTGTTAAATGCACGTTAGACAACATCCTGATTTGCAATTATTTTCCATTTTACTTCTATAACTATTTGTCTACCATATTAATATTTACTTATGTGAGTGTCTGTAAACACACACGGCTCCCTTGCAGATGCATAATGGATCCTCCAAAAATTCTCCTAACTTAGGAAGCATAAAACTGGCATAGCTGGTTCACAGATTCATACAGATTCATAGAAGTTAAGGGCTGGAAGGGACCTCTGTCTCACCTGCTTCTCAGTCTTTATGTACAAAGCACAATGGGGGCAAGGGGAGGTGGGGGTGGATAGCCCCAGGATCAAACTAGTAGAAAGGTCACTATCCCCTCATCTCAGCATAGCTAGGGATTTGGGTCTTTGTCCAGTTTGACCAGTGTGAGTCATTGAAAGACTGACAGTAATCAATCCCTGAAGCCATATGAAACATCAGGTTTCCGGAGTCTAGCTGTGATCTAACAGAGGTCCATTGAAACCCAGGGTATGTGAGAGGAGGTATTTGAAAGGCCAGCTCTGTACAGAGTGTGGATTTCAGAAAGGCTATGACACAGTGTCTCTGTTTACTCAAAACCCTTCCTAAGTCTAAAATAAGCATAGATTTTTAACACAGCATCCGTAGGTAAGTTTTAGGGGCTTATCTCTTTGTATTTTGTAAATGCAGCAGGGAAAAATTGGTAGTAACATTAACCTACGAGGGTTTTTGTTACTCATAAGAGCTTTTGGTTTCCAAATAAATCCAACCCCTAGTGTTGGTGGCTAAAGTTATGTTGAGTTATTAATTACAAAATAATATAATAAGTAGCAAAATCACATGAAGAAATCAATTGCAAATGGGTTAAATAACGTTCATGGATTAAATAATATTGCCTGCTATAATTCAGTGAGTTAAAAAATAAATACAAAATAATTTTGATATTTATTTTTTAAATTGCTGAACCAGCCTGTCACCTAAGGTGAAAAACCTTTAGTGAAAGTGTTTACATGAAAGAAAAGGATTATGGCATATATTCTCAGAACACACTTTTCTGAAGGCTCTTTATTCTTTTCTTGTTCAAATGTAAAGGCTCCTGAAATGTTCCTTTGTGGAAAAAAATGCGAAGTTCAGCAGTGTAAAGAAAGATGGAACACTTGCCTGAGGAATCTACGCCTGTGATGCATTTTTAAAGGAAATCCACACTTTTGGGAGTTGATTCGCTGAAATTAAACATTTTATTTAATAGGCATCACATATACAAGCTGTATCTTGAATATGTTGTGTCATTCTCTCATTCTGAACATCATAATAACAGCATCTCTGCTAATGGTATACATGATACACATTAACCAAGAATGAATCAGTTGGTTGGAAATATCAGTCAATATCTCTGTGCTAAGTCATGGTGTTTTGGTCATTAGATAGCAGTTAGCTATCCAATGCTTTTGAAATAGTTGAGTGAAGTAGGCAGGAAAACATAGAGGATATTTATGTGAAAAGACTCTATCACTGTGTATTACTGAAACAAAATAGTCTTTTTTAAGATCATCTGTTATTTCTTCTCTGGACTTGCTTTTTATTAAAAAAAATAGCCACATATTTCTCTACTCTCTTGGCTGTCTTTTCAAGACGTCTGCTAGTATGTTTGCACTTATTGGGTATAATCCAAGCCTGATGAAAATCAGTGGCAGCACTCCCATTGGCTTAGTGGGTCTAAGATTTCATTTGCTGTGTTTAGTTGTATTTCATCAATCTTTCCCAGGCTGGGTAGAGTCCAGCAATAATGTCATAAACCACCTCTTCATAATTTATATATCATCATCAAAGCCAAAGATGACTGTTAAACCTCTAACTAGTTTGGGTCAATTAAAGGTACAGTTGAATAAAGATGTACATTTGAAAATAGACCTCTGTAAATGTATGTTTCAAATGCATTTTGGTTGTTCAGACATTTTCTTTGCATTAAGTAGACAAATGAGGATCTTGAAAGGGATGCAACAACGATATCCTTCCTTTTCATGTCTTTTATGACAAGATATTCAGCAGAATTCATACATTCATTGGAATCTGACAGGGCCACCCCCTGAGTGCTTCTGCTGTGCCCTTGAACTTGCAATCTTTGGGTTGTCAACTATGTATCTTAGCACCCATGCCACCCCAGTCCTTATGTGTTTTGTGAAAAGAGCAAAGATGTAACATACTGATCTTTTGTTTCTTAATTCAACCACCAGTGGACGGGGCTCCTGCTGCCGCTGCCAATTTTAACAGCTCTCTTCAAGTGATAAAGAATTATATTTTTAGGTACTAAAGGGCAAGGGTTCTAGTTTAGGGAGCATGCATATGCAACTTTAATCAAAATTGTGTCGGAGGGCTAGAAATGTGAGTTTATTACAGAGAAATATGGATGGTAGGGAAGGAAAAACAAAGTGGCCAAGTCCACACAAGTGCGGCCATGCGGTATGTGGTGCCACATCTGTGGTGCCGCATATTGTACTTTCAGTTGTTCTCCATGCTGCAAGGGAGCAGCCTGGGGTTTGTTTGTTTTTTGACCCCTCACTATCCAGGGGTCAAAAAAATGCACCTAAAAAAGTGGACTGGCGCATGCAGTGGCAGTGTGCACTGCTCAGAACTGGAGCTTGGCCAGCCAGAGCCATGCTCTGGATGCCAGCCAGGCTCTGAGCAGCAGGATTGCCACTGCTGCAGCACTGGGAAGCCCCTAGGATCCCAGGTAAGGCTGTTGGGGCCAGCCCAGTGCTGGCCCCAGCCTCCCCTGTCCCACCTGGGGTAATTTGCCATGTGCCAGAGCACCAGAGTCGTTGCTGGTTGTCCCCAGGAAACCAAATGTCCATGCTCATCTGCATGTGGCCTGTGAGATCACTCTTTCATGTTTTTGTCTGCAATCACACAACTTACTTTAAAAAATTAATTACATGGATTCTAATGTATTCCCATGACTGCAGGAACTGGTGTTCTAAGAAAAGCACCGATTATCATCAGAGGAAGCAACTCTGATGTCACTTAAAAATACAAATGATGTTAGAAACTGCACTTACTATGTTAAGAGGCAATGTTACCTCCACAACTGATAAGTAATATATAAATGATTAGAATTAGCTAAATATGTTCTTTAGCTAAATACGTTCTTAATCATCTGTGTATACTGAAAGAAATCCTGCAGGTAAAAAATTAAAAAAGATTCTGTATTGGATCTACAATTACTTTAACATTGTCTTCAGAATCACCCTCAACTTTGCTAAGGTGTATGTTATAAGCTACTTGTATACATACTATATTGTTGCCTACACACATGCTCAGGGGTGGGGTTGGGAGGAGGCATTTTAATTAGAGTGGTTCCTGGAGAGCCACTCTAAAACGCAGCAACATCACGTGTATTAAGCCCCTGCACATTAAAAATGGCTCTGGGATTCTTTAACTAAATCTTATTTGACAAGCTTTAGTTAAAGCGCCCCAGCAACCAGTTTTGAAACCTCAGGGTTTTATACATGTGATGCTGCAGTGATGCTAGAGAGTTCTAATTAGAATCTAGAGCTGACTCAATTAATCAAGTCTGCTCCAACATGTTCTAATTAGAATGTATAGGAGCACATAGCAGGCAACCCTATGTTACAGACTGAAATGGCTCCTTTTGTAGGATATGCTGTTGAGGTGAATGTTTTTGAAAATATATTAAATTCAGTACACTCAAATAGCATCAAATTATTTTTCAGTGTGCATTGGTAGACTTCTAAAGAGCTCATTTTTTCCCCCACTTTGCTCTTCTGATTTACAGGCTTTGTGTGTGAGATTTGGTACATTTGGGCAGATGCAGGCAAGTAATAGAGTCAGAGCACTTTGGTTGAAAGGCTGAATTTTCACAAGTGGTTTGGGGCTTCGATGCTGGGAGTCATTATCTTTTGCTTCGTAATAGCATTTTGAGAACTTGGTATCATGACAGAGATTTGAAAAGGATTATTCATGGGTTGTATTTCATTTTTTTAAAGTTGTATAAAATCATATTGCATTATATTTTTAAATGAAGATATCTGATTGAGCTATGCAGACATATTTTAGAATGAAGTATATTTTATGAAACTATTCTCTACTTTTATTTCATATATTCAGAAAAATATATGCTCCCAAAAGCTGTCAAAAGAGTCTCTTTTTTCTTGCCAACTATATAGTATACTGAGTATTTTCTTTAAAACCCAGCCAACATCCCATGTAAACATGACAAAGTTAGCCGTGGCAGTTTTATAGTGGGGCAAGGTTCTGTGGGGTTTTTAAAAATCTGTGTACTTTGTGTTGCTGTGTTTCTACCACAGGCCTTCCTTTTTGTCTTAGTATGTAAGCCTTATTATTTGTCATGCAAAATGGTTCCTTCAGCTGCTCTACCCATAGGTCTTTATGCTTTTATGTCCTCTTCTGATTTTATTTGGTTTTGCTTGCTACTTATATGATTTTTCACTGTTGATGATATGTCTGGTGGCAGCTACTTAGAATTTACTTTGTATACTACAACTTCATGTAGCACCTGGTTCTGGACACTTTATTGTGGCATGTAAGATGGGTTATTCTTCTGACAAAGGGAATGGAACCACAGTCAAGAAGAGTACAGCCCCATATTGTTTCTGTGATTGTCAGTATTAATTGCAGTTGAAGCTGTAGTATCCATTTGTATAATAGTTCTACAAACCAGTAGCATAAGTCGGGCAGAGCAAGGCGGGCACCAGCCCTAGATGCCAATGTAGAGAGGGCACTGATATGGCCTCCTCCTCACTAGGATTCTTTTCCACAGAAGGGGCAGCCCTGTGCAGGTATGCTCCATAGTTTATCTGTGGGGAGTCAGGGTGAGCAAGGGGAGGGCACAGCCCTGTGCCCAGAAGCCTATCTGAGGAGGGAGAGAAGGAGTGAATGGGGCATAATAAGCAGGCTCAGGGAGTCTGTGCCTGCTGGGCTGTACAGGTGTACAGTGAACCCATCCCTGAGCTACAGTGGCCAAGCTCATGCTGCTACATCAAGAGCTGTAGCAGCTGCCACCCAAGCACAGAAAGCAGGAGCAGGTAAGATTCTGCTTGTCCTTCCCCTGCCCACCACTCCACCCCTGCTCTCCAGCAGTTAGCCTGATTGCTCCCTGCACCTTCCCCACCTCTGCCCCAAGCACTGAAATACCTTGTTACACACACAGGCAATTCATAGCATGTCTACTTGTTATCCTTTTCTTAACTGTTTCTCTGGCCCCATCTATGCAGGAAGGCTGGACATCTGTTAATAACATGGCTGGCTCTCTTCATAGTGCAGAATGTAAGAGTAGTGCTGTCCAATTATATGCAGTCTTTGCATATTGTTGTATTCTGTCAGTTTTAGACAGCAAACACAAATGTGCATGACCAATAGAAATGTGTGAGAACATGAACTGAATAGCTATGTTCTGCAAAGCTCAGATGCAAGGCACAGATGGAGAAGCATGTTGTTGTTAACCTTGTCCTGGCGAGCTTTTGTTTGTACTTATCTTTACAGGGGCCTAACGGTGAACTCCTGTCTTCAAATACTGAAACAAGAGCAATTGGAGATTTTTCAGCTGAAAACATGGAATTTGAGGCTTCTTTTTTATATGGGCTTGGAAATAGAATAGTTTAGTGTAAGTGCAAATCATCTGTTTTAAAAGTGTGACCATCCAAAGCAGTATCAACAAGTGTAAAGGAAGCCAGAAGTAAACAGTTTTCCTATGTCACTGTTACTGAGTGAATAGCTGAAAACTATTTCATGCAGACTTGAGAAAAAATATAGGATACTTCCTTGAAAATGCTTATAACTACTTGATAAAAGGGAAGATGAAATATTATAAGCCAAATAGGCTATGGACAGAAGTTTCACATAAACCAGTTTAAGTCATCAGAAACTGGTTTAACCTGTAACAGAACATAAGTTCAGTGCATGTAAACCAATTTCAAAATGACTGAAACTGGTTTAAGATAAACCAGGTTGAATGTAGTATCAGACTTAACTGATTTAGGTCAAACCATTTTAAGAAACTTCTGCTCCAGACTCTTCAACTGGTTCAAGTTAAATCACAACCTCCCAACATGCTTTCCAGCCCTGGGCTGTGCTGTCTGCTCCAGGAGAGAATGGCTGGGGGGGTGGGAAGGCAGGGACTGCCCACCCAGGCAAACCCTGGCTGTGGGCCAGGGCCGGGGCAGGAGGAGGGCAGGGTTAAATTTCCCTTCCCCAAAGTACAAAGCTGCAAAAAACTTACTGCTGTCTGTGACTGTGGACTACAAATCCCAGAGGCACCTGGAAGCAGGAAGAGGAAGTGATGAGCAACCCAGCAGAGTCCTGCTGCTGTGATTGTAGATTGCAAATCCCAGAGACCTCAGGGGGCAGCAGGAAGAGGAAGTGAATGCACAGCACATGCTGGCTATGTGCCAGAGAGTCA
The DNA here is from genome assembly GCF_001723915.1 of Gavialis gangeticus. Lineage (NCBI taxonomy): Eukaryota > Metazoa > Chordata > Crocodylia > Gavialidae > Gavialis > Gavialis gangeticus. The sequence continues at coordinate 141,419,687 of NW_017729022.1, forward strand.
TGTTGTAGCGCCCCCCCCAGCCTCTGGCCTGAGCCACTGCAGGCATGTGGAGGCATTTCCTGAATCAAAAGCAAATGTCTGTCCAGTTGTTTCTCAGTTTAAACCTTATAGTTTAGACTAACCTGCAAAGACTGAATCAATTCAACCTCCTGGCTTTATGACTTTCTGTACTTAGCCATAATGTTCACAAATTCACATAGCTTTAATAGAGCTTTATCTAGCTACAGTGTTGATAGTTCAGTCCCATATTCTAGTAAGCTTGGAGGCATATGTTTTCATACAGAAGTGCCTAATTTGTAACTTCAAAATTTAGATATAGAGAATTGCATGAGCAAGCAGGTATTTGAATGTTTGAGTGTGCAGTAGAGATAACTGCACACACAAAAATTTAATAAAAGGCATGGATATAAACATACATTTGCAGGAGTTCAGAAGGGGAGAGGAGGCCACTCTGGCTTTGCCCCTGGATTAAATAATTTAAACCTGAAGTGGTTTTGCTCCTGCTTTGAAGCTGCTACAAATGTACACTTGTCGATGCCCAAACATTTCTATCTCAAGCTTATCTTTCACTTCAGTAGTGCTATCCAGTCCAAGTTGATTTAGAACTCTATGATAAATTATGAACTGAAATTATTTTCATAAACTATAGTCTATAAATAACCCTAAACCTCTGAACTTTCTAGTGCTCTGTGCCTTCCTGCATTTTTATAGCAATCCTTTGCTTGAGAAGGGAAATACACATTTGATATTTAAGCCTGTGTACTATGTGTTAAATCCTGTTCTATTGAAGCTAATTGGACTTTTGCTTCAGTTTTCAGTGAGTTAAGGTTTCATATTATCAGTTGTTACCTATGCTTAATTGGCTTTGAAACTTTTTCAGAACTTTCACCTCTAATGTCCTTTCATGATGTTCAATTCATTCAGTAGTACAATCCACTTGGCTTTCACAACTTCTTTTAAATTGCCATTTCAGAACATAGCCAAAAACACATATCCTGATGAAGACTACAGTGACTGCCTTTCTTCTTCATTCTTACAATTTTAGTTCTAATACTGTATAATAAAAAGGAGAACTTCAGTAAATTATTAGTCTGCAAGAAAATACTAAGTAGTTTTGAAAATCACTGTCCAGGGTGCCAAATGTTGCTGTAATAAAAACATACATGCATGTTATTTGATCTGTTCAATAACATTGTCACTGCGTAATATGTTAATTAGTGACTGAATTTTAAAGTAGACTCCTTTCCATCTGAATAAACTCTAAAATATATGAATGATGTTTGCACCTTCTGATATCTTCCTTTCCCTTGCTATTCTCTTCCCATGCTGTTCTTCAAGTCAGAAAGTCCTGGGATTTTTCTGACTCATGTCTTGGGAAGTCTCATAATTCATAGCATATGGAAGACAGCACCAAGACTCACAGAGATAGATATGCAGTCTAATGTTTTAGATGGAGTAGAGAAATAATAATAAGCCTAGTGGGTATTGGGAAAGGTAGAGAGTGTATGGCTAAACTTAAAAAATGTGGGGCCAATTTCTTTCTCTTTTTAAAATGCATTTCTGTCCCTATCAAAGAACAATAATAGGATCAAAATGAAAAATCCTGGTCCATAATAATCTAAAATCTCTGGTCGTTTTTCAACAGTGTTGTTTTTTTCTTGTTCTGCCCACAGCCATTTTGTTGTCCTTCTGTTGTTTTTCCAAATATGTTCTCCAGAATTTTTTCAAATGTTTTTAAAAAATCTCTAATTCCATAGAGATTAGCTTGATTTAAACTCTAAAATACTGCCTCTGTGCTGCACCTGCTGCTCCAGCATGCCACCAGGACACTTGGCAAGAATGCTGGGGCCAACACAGGTGCTGTTCCCAGCCTCCAGTTCTCCCTGCTTGAAGAGCTGGGCGATGGCAGGTTGCCCACTGCAGGACAGTTTGCCCACAATAAAGCATGTGTGCTGAGGCAATTTATGCTGCTACAAGCACATGCCCCTGCTCATCTGATTGCGACCTCTAAGTTTATCTTTATTGGTGTACCTAACAGTGCTAACATTGTGATGCATCCTGTGGCACCTTTGAAAGGAGCTCAAGGAACCTGCCAGTGCCATGGCACCCTGGTTGAAAATCACTGGTGTAAGTAGACAGTGTGATGGCTAAGGCTAGTGCTTAGTCACCCCCCTCCCATATGAAAAATATAAGGTTAGCATTAGGGTGCAATCTAAGGTAAAATGCTACTTCATACACTAAGATGCATCTTAGTCCTCTGCGTTGTCTACATTAAACAATATAGAAATATGCACACTTTGGTGTTAGTGAGTGCCTCCTCCTACCCAGGATACCAACTCTGTTTATTGTGTTACTTTTTGTTATAGCAACTGGAAAAACTATCATTGTTTCTGTAGCTAAAATATAGCTGCTGGGTTTGATGCCAGCAGGTTATGGAAATGGAATATGTGAAGTAAAACCTGATGTCAGCAACTAAAAAATAGACTTGTCCAATGGCAGGGAATTTGCCTCCTGTTTTTATTGAAACTAATGTCAGATAGGAAAAAACAAGGTGCTGGTTTAAAAATGCTATACTTAAAAAAAGAACTACCCTTACTTTACCTTCATTTCAATATCCCAGCTCTCGGTCCTAAGCAAATTAAGTCAAAAGAGCCCATGGACAAAGCAGCTGGGGAGCAGTAATATACAACAGTGATAATGAGGGACTCTTCCTACCAAATTTCAGGTGTCAACTGTCACTTGAAATCTGCATGAGTCTCTTCAATCAAAGATTCTTTAGGAGTATTTCTTTCCAAAATCTGTAGTGTTTAAAATCAGGGGTAGAAGGGGAAAAGTGACTGCAGGTTACCATTATAACCCCCCCCCCCTCAACTGACTTGTTCAAACAAAAGGTGTTTCTACCCATCTGTCCACATTGCCAGTAATATGAGGGGAAAATGTTGTGCTCCAAGGCATCCATCCATTTCATCAAAATTGTCCAAGCCTCCAAATATTTGGTTTCAAAAAACAAATATTTATAACATAGAACTTTTTTACGTTCAGACTGAAGATTTCTGAAATTCATTCGCTCAGTCCACTAGTCAGCTTAGAAACACCTTCTAGGTGCCATTGTTACAACCAACTCAGTTTTAACTTTCAAAATGAAAAAGGAAAAAGAATCTGCCTGCCTTCTGTGGTGGCTGAAGTCTGAGAAGAAACTTTATGGGCTAGTTGCACCCTTTTGACATTAGCCCATTTAATTGCTGTCAGTGGCTGACTGCTCTGCTTAAATTGGCTTTTACAGCAGACCCCCTGTAACTACATATTCTACTCGCTGAGGAGATGCTTCCAGGTGATGAGCAATTTTGTGAAGCTAACACTTTAGCATGCCTTCTCAGTGATCCCTTCCCTAGCATAGATAAACAACCTGTAGGTTGACCCATTTGACAATTTGGACTCAGAATTTTCTGTATCAGACCTGTCCAGGAGCATAACATTGGACATAAATTATACTAGTTTATCATGTATTTCTTTTTACTATTTGTGTCTTTCTTCTGGCTAGTTATCTCAGTATTAATAGAAACAGGGATTCAAACAACATTACTCTAACACGATTAATAGAAATAAATTTTGTTGGCAAATTCATAGTCTTCTATACAACTTTCCCTGTTTTAGCAGTGTGGGTTTCTTGACATGTTGAAGATCGTGGTCTATTTACTGTGGAGTTGTACTATCCTTCAAAAGCCTGCATTGATTACCTAGGCTCAGATTCTGCAACCCTTTTTTGTACTGAGTTACTACCTTATTCTCCAAGTAATCACATAAGATTAGAAAATGAGGTTCAATATTAATGAAAGGCAGAATTTGATCCATTGAGAGTCAGTTTGATTGTGAAAAATAAAAGTATAAGTTTTCTAGTATTTTAATATAGGTTTTAAATGTGGACTTTAATACTAAAATGTACAAATATCTTTGTTTTATATTGTTAAATATAAAT
>NW_017729022.1:141428662-141441334 GCF_001723915.1 Gavialis gangeticus
GTTTGATTGTGAAAAATAAAAGTATAAGTTTTCTAGTATTTTAATATAGGTTTTAAATGTGGACTTTAATACTAAAATGTACAAATATCTTTGTTTTATATTGTTAAATATAAATTCTAAGATTTGCATTATATAAAGCAGTTCCTAAATTGAGGATTATGACCAGTAGACCATAGTTATATCAAATGTTGTTGTTTGTTTTTAATATTCTAGGGAAAAGATTATTTTATATCCCTAAGAAAAAACCTGCACTATTATTTACCTCTAATAATCACATCCACAAGAGATTTACATATACAATTTGATTGGCTCATTAAGAGTAAATGAATTGTTGCTGAGCTCAACTGTTACCAATTAGGATGCAGTGGTTTACATAGGCAAGTTGATTGTTAAATTTGTTACAGATCTTAGTTGGACTGACATTGAGGAAGTAAACACCAGAAACTTACTAACTTGTCATATAGTTTAGTTTCCACTGATCTCAAACCAGAACTTTTTCCATGTATGTAACAAAGGATAAACGTATGCGTGTTTGCAACTTCTGCAATGCCATCTCTATATATTTTCATTATATTTGACTTCATTGGGAAATAATAATGCATATCGGTGAGTATCAGATATTTAGGAGGATTTCAATCTTCCAGTCAACTAACAAATATTTGAGAGGTCACAGAACAGAACAGATACAGATGTTGCTCACTGACAAAAGACTAACATGGCATGTGATTCACTAGGAATATATATCATCTAGCATTCAGATTTTTCAAAGTTTCCTAAACCCCATGGATTTGAAAATAACTAATGATGTCTCTTGTAAGGCTGAAAGACAGCAATATAGCTCAGTTCCTAAAAGACACTTTTTGAAATGCACATCAAGATACTCTCTCTCAAAGAACATAGATGTATTATCCAGACAAAGCAAACCTGTCTTTCAGTAATGCTGACAAAAAAAATCATCATGGTGCCATCACACTTGGTTAACAGAGCACACAGAAGAAAAAAAATGAATGTACTGCTTTGTATGCAAATCTAAGGGTTTTTTTTCTACAAACTATTTTACAGTAACTGGCATTAGTGAGGAGAAATACATCAGATTAAAGTAACAAACTGTGAAAATGTGTAGCAGCAAATTAGATATTGCCAGTCACTTACATTGCTTTGTTATGGATAGCAGTTATATTATGTACTAGTAACTCCCACTAGATTTAAAGTTTTGCAGTTTCCAGTCTAATCCTGCTTATGTTTTTACCTGCTCAAACCTCTCTCAAGAAAATGTCTTTTCCACTAAAATGTTCTCAGCTTGGTCTGCACTCAAAGTTAATTTCTTTATAAAAATTGAACAGAATTGCATTTTCCAGTTTTGAGTTATTTGAGCATGAAAATACATGGTTTTGCCTATAATTTTCAAGAAGAAAATGTGAACCTCAAAATGGTACCCTGAAAATGGTTGAAGGTAGAAAGTTCAATGTTGAAATATTTCATAGACTCTGTTTAAACTTCAAGACAACTCTAAAAATATAGTTGAATACCATTGAATACTGGAAAGTATCTGCCTTACAAGTTGAAAAAGCATAATAGCTCAGGTCAATACATTACAAAGTCTGGAAACTGAACAGATCCAGATTACTTTCCATTGCTTATTTTATTTCTTTTTATAGAAAAAAATATGAGATATGTTCAATTTTTTTCAAATTTATTTGGGCATTGCTAAATGTACAAACAATAGGACTTGTTTGAAAATGGCCTTCTGTTCCATGGAAATTTTCAGTTTCTACCAAAAATCTAAACCTGTTGTACTAAAATTGAAAACATTTGGCCAACATTTGTTTATTCAAAAACGTTCAAAGTAACCAAAATGTTAAATTATCCTTGAATGATTGTTGTTTAGTTGAAGGGTTGTTTAACTTGGTGGAACTGAATCAAAATATTTCATTTTGTCATGTTTTGACATTTAACCACAGTTTTCTGGGCCATCAAGATACTTCATGGGAGTTGTAGGTTAGCTACCTCACATCTCCATTCCTGGGTTGGGCTTGTTGCTGGACTACCTCTCTCGTGATGCAACACAGGCTTCTGTAATGCATCATCTGTAATGTAGTCTAACTGCAGAATTGAACTCATAGTGCTGAATTGAGGTCATGAGTAATCATGAATTTCCAAAATGAAAATATTTTAGTTTTGGCAGCTACTTTTGGTCTGGGGAGCAAAGTTTTTAATTTTCAAATATTCAGGGGTTTGTTTGTCTTCTTGCATGAAATTAAAATTTAATCCCAAGTAAAATATACAAGTGCAACAACAGCCACATTGCTATGTGCTATTTTTATAGCAAAGCTGCATATCTTTAACATACTGATCCTCCTCATCAGAGTATCAAGTTGTAAGTCATTCAGAGATTCTTGATGCTTCATAAATCAGGAAGTACACATCAGGCTATTTAGAACAGCATCAGGTCTTCACTGAAATAAAATCATTGTTCCATCATTTTATCATAGTAAGAGTCTGGTTGTGAAAAAAAATGTATTTTAACCACAAAAAAAGAAAATTATGAATTATACTTGGCATTATTAGTATTCTTTATAGGAATCACAATTAGTATGCCAGGTCACTGAGAAATTCTTTTCTAGTTTATGATAACTGAGAATTAACTTGGTCTGTAAATTCAGAAATCTGGCTTTTAATACTTGGTGTTTGCTCTTAGAAACAAATGGGGAGTATTGAAAGGACTTTCATGTCTAGAAGTAGACTCTTTTCTATTTGATGTTCATCCTGATTAGCAGAAAACTATGACATGTGGCTGGTCAGTGGTCTAAAATGAATGGTGGTCTCAGTTCAGTTTGCAGTGGACACGTGCCAAATCACAGGATGGTGCCCTTTTAGACAGACTTTATAGAGGTCAGAAGTTGACTGGGTATGGAGACTCAATTAGCCTCTTACCCCTGAGGTCAGGGTTGAAGTATATCAACATTGTGAGAAAGCTTGTACAGAGAATTTCAGTCTCCTGGGCCATTAATCCAGCATCTTTTGGAGTAGTAACTATTCCAAAGCAATATTTTTGTTAAAAGAGAGGGGAAAAAACCTAGTCTAACATGTCCGGATAGATTTATTTCAGTGGCACATGGGGATGTTGTTAAAGTTCCATCTAATTCATTGGCAACTAAACTTTTGAAATTGAGATTTCACTGTAAAATGGAGTGAGTTTTATACTATAGTTTTAGTCTATAAACATAGAAACACTTACAGATAATGCTGACTTTCTTGTTTACTATGGTAGCATCATGAACTCAGCTACGGAGAGTTCCAATCCATAAATATTTATGCATAATTATAGAAAGTGGAATTCTTAAGTACCGGATCCCCATTTACAGTAAAATTAATGGAAATGATTTAATTCCTGATTAAATCAAGATATATTTATCCTAAATGGGTATGTACCAGCATTACATTTAGGTTGACCTAACCAGGGTTGGAACAATCTAAAATGCCCAATCATGCAGAAGGTGTAATATGGCCAAAAAATCATGCACCTCAGGAGGTACACTAACTTAGATCAAGAAAGGGTTAAACTGATCTTAAAAATAGTTAACTTCATCTCTCAAATGCCTGCATGAGTTTGCAGTACAGCCCTGGGGCTAGAAAAGCCCAGCCTCTCACCACAGCCCCAGGGCTGTGCTATTCCCACTGGCAATGCCACCCCTTGGACCCACCAACCTCCCCTGCAGACCCGCCAACACCCCCTCAGAATTGCCACCCCTCCTCCTCTCACCAAGCCTCCAATCTTACCAGCCCTTCCTTCATCCTCTCACCCCAAGTTATATACATCAGGCTGCCCATGTGGCTCTTAGCAGCAGTGAATGACTGTGCTTCCCACTCCCAGTTTACATTTAGGCCACATAAAGTAAGTTGCCTAAACATAGACTGTGTGTGGCAGTGGTTTGTCCATACCAGGTCTGATTTGGGTTTGGTGTGCCTTTTCTCAATGTACTGATAGGAGAATGTTGAAGGCAGATATCTTTTCTGGGTTAACTGTAAATTTCCCTAGTTTAAAGGGTAGTTCTTGCCTTTTAGCTACTTTAAAAAAAATAGCATTGTTACAGCCAGACAGTGTTTGCCCTAAAACAGCCACCATTTAGCTGGTATTGAGCCTGCTAGGAGTATTTAAGGGCAATCTGCTCATTCTTCTGGAGAAAAGGGAGAAGACTCTCTATAAAAATTATCTAATGTAGGTTGAGCAGTTTTGAGGTAGGAACCTAGAGGAACAACAAAGCCTGGTAAGAATGTTTGAGCTGATATTTGCTATCTTATTGTTAAGTTCTTTCCTAATGAAGTTAAACATCTGCAAGGGAATGCAGGTTTGTTTTAGAACAAGCAGAGAAAGTCACTTGCTTCTCCTGTTTTTTATTAATGCGGTTAAGAACTGCTGTGCTGCTGCAGAAGCAGAACAGCACACCTGGTGGTCACTTATACATCTGGTGCTTCTGCTAATTGTGCCTCCCTCTTGACCTTAACTGGGGACTTGTCCAAGAACTAGAAATATGGCTCTCTGTATTGCTCTTGTTCCTCATATATGGTGGTAGTATGCTGTCCCTGGCAGGAATCTAGTCACTTCAAGAATAAATAGACAACAAAGTAATTTATACCTCTTTTTCATTTAATTAACAATTTGTATTTTTCTTATCTGTTTTCTACGCTGCTTTGACTTAGCTCTGTTACATACAGTACTTGCTGTATTTCATAAGAGGATATATATTTTGCTTTTTTTTGCTTTTTATTAAGACTGAGAAAGTTTAACTTTTAATCAGCTGTTTGAAAAGTCACTATTCATTAAGGCATTCCTGTTTAAGTGCTTGTTATTGTAAAACATATGGTTCAGGTAGCTGGATATGGTTAGGTACATAGTTATTTTTAAGGGAAGATGGGAAGAGTAGAGAAGTAATAAACAGCTTTTTCCAGGCAATTAAATGCTAACTTCAAACTTGATAACTGCAAAAGCAGTTAATTGAGTGTACTGTACACTCCAACACTATGAGTGTTATTCTTAGTATACCACCCAATGTTCATGCATTCAGCAAACCAGAACTTTTGAAAAATATTCCAGAAGATTTTGAAAATGTGTGTGTTTCTCTATTCTTAGCCTTCACGTGAGTGTTACTTTCATGGAAAAAAAAATGTTCAAAGACAGGGCCACAAGGTACAACATTAGGGTTGAAAAAGAATAAATACTTGGTTTATATAGCAAGAGAATGATGCGATTGGGTACAGATGGCAAAACCCTGGCACCACTGAAATAACTGATAAAGGTGTAGCTGAAACTCTGAAGAACTATTCATTATTTATTGATTCATTGCCTTCTTTGAGATTTTTGTGGACTGTAATTAGCGGAAATACTTCTCCTGATATGCAATTCATTGGAGCCATGTTGTCCTTTTTTATCCTTTCACTTACCAGTTCTTTTAAATTGTACATGGAAAAGTATGTGAATCATGTTTCATATGCAGCCCTGGAATCATGTCACAGGCCAGCTGGGCACTGTGAGGGTATTAGCCACTAAGCTGTTCAAAATAACAGATAGACAGAAATGGGTTAGCAACTTATCAATAGTCCCTTAATGCCAGGTACGTGTCAAATGATTCCAGCGAAGTCAGGCGTCCCCGATCGACGCTGTCAGAGGGATTACCAGAGAATGTCCCTTGATCAGGATCCGATCCTCACTCACACCGGGAGTCCGGGGTCTGGGCGTGGAACAGCAATGACTGTTCTGTTCCTTCCTTCCTGCTGGTTACCTGATGCATGTGCTTTTTATAGCTAGTCTTATGCTAATCTGTTGGCTTTAGAGCCACTGACAATGTTTCCCTATAGCTGCTACCCTATGGGATTGAAAAGTGTTAAAAATGATCATAAAAGGTTACTACCCAGACTCGGGTTTATCCACTAAGCAAATTATAATGCAGCACCTTTAGGTTTGAAATTGACGTTGCTCCGCCTAAGCCCCAACCCCTTTTAGGTTTCATTTGAATATGCTGTCTTGGGTTGTGCTTTCCTAGAATATGTTGGGTGTGCCAGGCAGTTGGATCCAGTTTTTTATCGTCAAAGTTCAACCCTGAGCAGAAACTGTTAGGTCAGCTAATTTCACACCTTCAACTTTGCCTGTGGGGCCCAGTCAGTTCCGCAAACAGTTCATTTTATCATTTTGGTTAAACTTATGACAGACAAGTTACATTTGCAGTTTACAAACTTACAGGCTTAATATTAACTAATATTACCTGTTTAGGCAAAATACCAAATGCCTTTAAGAAGCACATATTTATTGCTTATTAATCCCTCTGGTTCTGGCCGTCACAGTCATACACATGACAAGCTTTATAGTTTTGGTTGGTCTGAATTTTTCAAGGCATGCTATTTAGAGTGTCATTTGGTAGGGCTGTGCAAAGCTTTGGTTCCTGATTCAATTCGGCAGAGATTTGGCCTGATTTGGTGGCTGAATCTCCAAATCTGAATCGAATCAGGAGGCCCTTGAATCTCTCTGAATTGATACCTTGAGGTACCAGGTGTGGCTTGTTAACACTGCAATGCTGGGGCAGATGGAGCATCCCACAGAAGCATGGGGGGGGGGGCCCACATGCTTGGCGGTGAACCCAGAAGTGGACCAGAAGTACTTTCAGTCCACTTCCAGGTCCACCAGGTAGTGCACTGCCCCCCCCACCGCGCTCCTGTGGGATGCTCCATCCACCCCAGCATGGCAGCATTCACGAGCCACCTTGTACTTTGAGGTATGTTGAAAAAACATTTAAAGCTGTGTCTATGTCTGAATAGCTGAATCTTTCCAAATCAGCATCGAATTTTCAGATTCGGATTTGTCCGACAATGAATCAAATTGCTGTCCCTGATTTGGACTGAATCCGAATCGAATAGGGCCCATTTTGCACACCCCTATCATTTGGGTCTTTATCAGAACACGATGAAGGTGCATCTGTTAACTGAGTTACAGTTTTCTTTATTACATTTAATAAAGGAGGCTGTGTCTTAATATTTGTCCTTCAAGGACTACCTCTTATTCCTAAGGAACAGTCTGTGCTCTTACTACAACCATATACCACTTGTGGCACTTCCACCACTTCTAGTATTTTAGAGGTGGACAGTGGACATCTGCGTCTCAAGATTTTCCTTCATTCCATCTTTTGGAAATGGCTTTTGGCTTGTGTCTTTACAGTAATTCTTATTAGTCATATTACTTCTGATGTTTTGCTCTTCTTTCTCTCATGCCCCTTACTGGGGCACTAAAATATGTTCTGAAATGCTGCTCTCTCCCAGTTCACTGTAAACAGTGTATTTTAGAACTGTTGAGTACATGTATTTATGCTCCTATTCATGCTCTTTTATTTATCTTTACAACAAAACCTTGAAGTTCTAGCTAATAAATCAGGAATTCAGTAATTAGTTTTGAAAAGTACAAATCTTGGCAATTTTATTGGTTCAATAATTTACCCATTCTTTTGGTTAATTCCAACCCAGTTGCCATGTTCTGTTGGGTTTTTTTAAGTTAGCTGTGGTATCCCAAATATCAGTCCATCTTTAAACAGATTGGAGGTGTAATACCTTAAATAGCAAGGTTCTGCTCAGCATTTATATAATTGAACTATTAATCTACATCAAGCATTTGTGTGGTCAAATAAAGTGTATAACATCACCACAATCTCTAAATTTTACTGTTACCTTGATTATTTCAAAGTATACCTAACAGCCTTAAGGCTCGCAAATTATTTTAAGTCAAGTTAGGATATAGGAATTCTGAACAGGTGCTTGAGTATTTCATTGCAAAGCATATCATTTAAAATCTGTCTGCCAGCACCTGGATTTATTGACCTTCAGGGTGCATTGCAAAGCTCATTTCTTTTCCCTGGCTTTTTTCTGCCAAGGCAGTGGGTGAATAAGTAAGTGTGGTTCCTGAATGGGAAGGTGGATAGTCAAACTTTTGTTTTTATCTCTTCCTTATCTTTTTTTTAAATTAAAGTTTTAAGCATTGGGCTCACAGACATTTATGCACATACTTCATTGTATGCATGTTAGTAGTCCCAGGGACTAAAATTAAGCCCATGAATAAATTATTATATGATCACTACATTCAAGCATTTGAATAAATAAATGCTTTTCTTCCTCTTTTCTTCATGAAACATGGGTTCCCTTGCTTTATGATCTTCTGTATTTTAAAAAGTGTGGAATCAGCAAGACAGTTATCATGGCAATTTCTAGAAATAGAGCTAGATTTGAAAAACAATCTGTAAGAATCCATTGCAGATAAATGTAATTTTCTATGATGACAATAACATTTTAAGTGGTTGGGCTTTGGTGTGTGCTTATTCCCTTTAGGGCTGTCATGTCAACAGGCGTGTTTCCATCTGTTGTGTTTTAAGTAATTTAACAAGGTGAGCAATTTTCTATCTGTCAGGTATTGTTTTTGACCCAAAATGGGTCTTACAGACTTGCTTTTATTGTTTCCATAATTTACCCATTCTTTTGGTTAATTCCAACACAGTTAATGAGTTCTGTATTTTTTTAAGTTAGCTGTGGTATCCCAAAGAAGAAATTTATTACTGAGTATGCAGGTACAAAAGGAGTATTAGGTAGTATATTTTAGATCAGGGATGTCCAACCTGTGCCACAAGTGGCACAGATAACCCCTTTCAGTGGCATATGGTAGACTGAGGAAGAGGCAAGCAACACAGCTGAAGGTAGGGCAGGGAGCAGAAAGCAGTGTAGCAGATTGAGCAGCAGAAGGGGAATAGCGGGGCTCTCAGGGAGGGCGCAGTGCTTAATTTGTGGCACATCTGCCAAAAAGGTTGCCCCCACTGCTCAAGATCCACAGTGTAGCAAGGCTGGATAGTGGAGCTTGAGGTGTGTACAGATGTTAGCTTTTTCATGCAATGAGGCCCCCAAAAGCACTTCGTAGCCATAACACAACAAACATTCATGGCTGCAGAGCACTTTTTAAATGGCTGATTTTGCAAAAATGTAACCATTGTCTGATGTAGAATCACACAGGGGCCTTCTAAGGCACAATGACTTAGGGAATCTGTGTGTAGGTTCCCTGTGAGGATTAATTTCCTAACTTTATTCTGTGTCATTTTTCTTCTCCCCACCCTCCACACTCCAAAGTTCTCTTTTTTTCACCTCTTGTAGTCACTGTTTGCAAGTATTCCCTATCAAGGGTGCACAGGAGAGCTCACTTAATTTTTTCATGTTTTTGGGAGGGGACACAAACTGATATGGTTTAAATTTTAAAAAGACCCCTTAGATAACTGAATGCAGCCATTTTTTGCTGCTGACTACACCTGGCAGAATATTTTCATATATGTTACAGTGACAAAACTTTTTGTATGTCACTTTAGTATAACGCCACCAATTTGTACTAACAACCTCCCAGGGGAAGACTGGAAATCACTTTGAATTTTAGTTAGGAAGAAATAAAAAATGGATTATTAGACACTGAGAGCTGTGTATACATTTATTTGGTATACTGTTCCACCCTGAGAAATCATTTTAGACATATTTTACCCTTGCATTTTTAACATTGCAGCAGGGGTTTTGTTTATGAGTATAAGTAGTGGCCTTGCAGCATTTTGTGGCAATATATACAAGCAGCTTAAATGTTTCAGCTTTTGGCATAATTTGCCCAAGTGTTTTCTGTTGTTATAGGAGTTGAAAGATTAATTCATGGTACTGAAGATGGAGTTAAAGATATTTTCTTGACATAAAGTCAAGATGAGTTTCAGGAACAGTCACGTTGGTGACTTGGGAGCATTTAAGTATCAAAGTTTTAATGGATTCTCTTCATTTTGATGATTTAATCACCATGCAATGGCCCGCATAGTGTCATTGATTTTTAAGCATATTTCATTATTGATTCCATTTGGGAGTTCTACTTAAAAATCCATGGCATGATATGGCCCAGTGTCTCTACAGTGTTTTGTGCAATTTTTGAGTAACATATATTGTTCACTGAACTGCATTACTTCTACAAAGCAGTTGTCGATACAGTTCTTAGGCAAGTTGCCTTACATATCACAGTTGCTTTGTTCAAATGTGGTTCTTAATTTTGAGAATCAGGAATAAGAAACTCATTTGTTATGAGGAACTTGCTGTAGGCAACTGATCTGAAAATACTTTCACTTGACAAGGGTTGCGGATTGAGAAAGTAGTGAAATGGGTTTGGCATGGCTGTCACTCGGATAATAAGATTCAGATCTAAAGATTCACCTTAGTGGTGTAACAGGGCAGCTCCTCATCTTGGGCAGCAGTGACCCACAGGGCAGCGCTGGCTGCTGAGGTGCTGATGGCCTTAGTGCAGCCAATTGTTGGTGTATCGGTGCCTGTTTTTGCATCCCTCCCCCCAGAATCAGTGCCTAAGGTTGCTGCCATGGTTTCTCGTCTTCAGTTACTCTATTGATTCATCCTGTATCAGAAAGTGGGTGAGAGTTTTGCACTTACTTCGATGGGAATAGGATCACCTGGGCATACGTATTCCTAGTCTTCATTTAAACTCCTTTGGGCTTAATTTCCCATTCTGTAAAATGGGAATAAATAAGGATTTCAAACCTCAGAGGAGTCATGGGTCATACATCAGTCAGACACTCTGATAATGTGGTAGTAGGTTCATAAGATTATATCAACATTAATTTGCATTGAATTTTCCATAAATGTCACTGGATTACCAAATATGAGAGAGTCTGATTCTTTTACACCAGAGACTTGAGACACAAAAATCAAAATTGTAGAGTTTTGAGGGGTGGGTTGTGCTTCAGCATAACCCTGAAACTTTGGGGAATGAGCACGCTGGGAAAGTGTCATATCCTAAAGAACATGTGAGCATATTCCTATGAAATAATTCAAGAGAAGGGAGGTTGTGATATAGTGAGTGAGTGAGATTTACTTTGGCAGAATCATTTGGGATGGGGGAGAGATGAGTATTAAAAGGACCAAAGAGGAGGAGCTTGAAATACTTAAGATGACAGATGATTAGAGTGTGGCAGAGTGATTTGGCCTTTGGGGCAGAAAGCAAATAATGGATTTAGGAAATGGTGTGGAGGATGAAGCCATGGGATTTGGCTGTGGCTTGGATGTGGGCTGGAGGAGGAGAGCAACTGACTGTAATTTACAGCTCTGATTTATATTTAAAAAATAATGTTTCCATCTATTCTGAGGATGTGTATAAAAACTGCATGTACTATTCAAGGGTGTACACTGTGAACAATGACTGAAAATGACCTTTGTAGTATCTTTTAAATAAAGACTGCCTAGAGCAGTTCAACCCAGTAAATCATCCAGAATTGATGAAGAATTATAATTCAAGGTCTTAGGTTTCTCTGCCAAAATACAATAGGTAAAGTTTGTAAGAGTTCATTTTGCATAGTTTAGACAGGGTACAAAAGTAGGGTTTCAGAAATTAATTATAAGCATATTTCTCTCTTTTTCTGGGGGAAAGAGGATGTTTAAAGAAGGATTTTAGCAGCAAAGTAGTATGTCAGTTCAACAGCTTTGCATCACCAGCAGTTTCAACGGCATTCAATAGAATATGCTGTCGTATGATTTAGGGAGCATAATGAGAGATATCTATAACAGCATAAACAACATAGCACTTCAAGACTGCTAGAATCCCGTTGGTTGGATATTTCTTATTTGTGTAGAACAAGACTCAGGAATTTGTAGTATATCTAGTCAATAAAAACTAGTTGTCTAAACTCATCCACCTTGTCCACAAAGTGGATGAGTTTACCTGTAATTTATTTATAAGTAAGAACTACAAGCATCTAACTGCCATTTAATATTTGCAGTCCAAGGACACCTCATTAATTCTGTACGAGAGTTCACTGCCCGTGACAGTTTTGAGCTGCGCTGAACAATGAGCTGAAAAAATTACTTATCTTATTTTACTGTCGGAAGGCTTGTTGGTGGGCTCTCCTGGTTGTAGTACTGCAATGTATAGTGAATGGCTTGCCAACACTCTTACCGTGAGTTCTGAAAAGAAATAATTCTAATAAAATAAGCACATCTAAGATGAAAGGTGTTTAATTTTGCAACATGTGTCATCTTCAGCTGTCCTGAATTCTGGTAATAATTCATGTTATTCATCTCGTAAAAGCCATAAGTTAGGGAGTTCTTAGTATCATATCACACCCTTTTACTAACCCATTAAATCTTTGCTGCTAAAAGTGACCTAAGGAAATGATAATTAACTTGCTTCAGAGTATAATAATAAAATTGGCTATTAATGAACTATTTCCTTCAAATGTTTTAAGGGATGGTTAGTGTAAGACTTAAAAGGTCAAAAAAATGAAGTTTAATATAAGGCTTGTTTTGAAAACCAGTATATAATTTGTTTCAATGCCATGCATAAATATTAGTTAGAATACCATGAATATATTAATATTTTTTCTATGAGTTTCATGGAGAAATCATTGCATTTTCCACCTAGAAGTAGTGTTGCCTCGTGGAGATACTTATTTTTTTTTAGAATTTATCATGCAATATAGAAATTCTTGGAGAGGTGGTTTGTAGTATAATTGATAACAACAGACTTAGGTTGTTTTAGTATATAAATAATGTAGGAATGACTTGTTGAATGCTGTTTTTTTGTGCGGGGGGGGAGTGGAGAGTGCTGGGGAGTAATTAAAAAGTAAT
>NW_017729022.1:141446334-141446650 GCF_001723915.1 Gavialis gangeticus
GGAGTGGAGAGTGCTGGGGAGTGCATATTAAGGCCCTTGTGGAGAGGGAGGACTGGGGCTGGGGCTGCAGCTCATCTGGGGGGTGTGGGAAGGGGTCAGTTCCCACAGCCACGTGCCGCTCGGCTGGGAGCTGCTGGTCCAGCGGCTTGTTCGGTACTTGCTTTCTTGTCCCACAGCTCCTGCTGCTGCTCCCACTACTCATCTGGGAGGGCAGGGGGGTTGGTGGGCATGTGCCCCTGAATCTTCGTGGGATGGGCTGGGGCCAGGGTTATGCCAAGCTCTTCTTGACAGGGCTGCGCTGGGAGGGAGCTACAGG
>NW_017729022.1:141451650-141458311 GCF_001723915.1 Gavialis gangeticus
GTAATCTCATTTAGAGTACCTTGTTTCATAAACCTTTATTAAAATAGTTTCAATATTACCAAAGCCCTTAGGTCTGCTTGCAGATCACAGATAAGACAGTGTGATATAAATAAATATCAGTCAGTGGGAAAACTTCATGATGGATTTCTGTTTGTATGTGAATAGACTAAAGGCCAGTCTACACAAGGAAAGTAGGGTAAAGTAAGTAAGCTGTAGTTTGAATTTATAGCACACTAGTGACTCCACAGTAACTCCCTCTGTGGCTGTTTAAGTGCAGACAAAGAGCACCTTTGTGCTGTGTACTGTTAAGTATTTTCAGTGTTTGTAATAATTTGAAAATCTATTTCTGATATGCTGCACAAAGGTGCTCTTAGTGTGGACTCAAAGTTGCCACACAGGGAATTAGTGCAGAGTTGCTCGCATGCTGTGAATTCACATTTTAGCTTAATCTGCACCAAGTTCTATGTGAAAAAATTCCCAAATTAGCTTTCACACACTAGAGCTATATAATATACTTACTGCTGTAGTATTGTAGTACTGTTTAGCAATTTGTC
This sequence comes from Gavialis gangeticus, assembly GCF_001723915.1. Taxonomy (NCBI): domain Eukaryota; kingdom Metazoa; phylum Chordata; order Crocodylia; family Gavialidae; genus Gavialis; species Gavialis gangeticus. The sequence goes on from NW_017729022.1 coordinate 141,452,205, forward strand.
TATAAACTGCTAACTCATCCAAACTCATAAGCAGTGTCCAGACAAACATGGATGTTTATTTCACCGGGGGCAAGTAGCAATAGCACACCTTGTGCCACTACTACATGTCCCTGGGGAATGCCCATGCCACATGTGCTCTGTGTTGGCCCCAGCAGCCTTACATGGGGGCCTGGAAGCTCCTAGAGCTGCAGCCGCGGTGCTCTTGTAGTGTGGCTCTGGCCGGCCAGGCTCCAGTTTAGTGTTGTGCACACTGCTGCCACCCATGTCCTCCGCCCTGCTTTTTTTTGGCATGGGTTTTTTTGACTCCAGGGTCTCCCAGGGTCAACCTCTACCCCCCCATGTTGCAAGGTAACAATGTGGAGAATGCCTGCATGTGTAGTGTGTGGTGCTGCAGGTGAGTCTGCAGTGCTACATACCGCATATCTACTCATGTCTGGATGCAACCATAAAGGCCAGTTTCTCAACCATAGCAATTTCAAGAAGAAGGTTAAATCCATGATATTGTAATAAATACAATAAGTGGACCCTCAAAAACTATTGCCTTGTCTAGTTGTCCAAGAACTTGGTTTGTTCCACTGACTAAAATACAGTTAACTTAAAGTCAAATTGAATGGGTTATTGTTGATTAGGGTAATGCCTCAAAGTTGCTTACAGTGACTTTGAGACATTATGGCAGTATCTCATCCCACTAAAGCTAATATTCCTGTGGTATGCACACAGTGTCTCTAGGACACAGTATTAACTCTTCCTACCGCTCGCCCTTTCTGTTGGTGAATACAGAATATGAACTGGGTCATCATGATCATAGGACTTTCTGGTGCAGACAGGAGTACTTGATCTCCCTTGAATATGAGCACCAGGAGCAAAAAATGGAGTGTCTCTTGTATTGTTTTCTCATTCAGACTTGCACACTTGCAGTCTGGTCTTAATTTTAACCCTGTCTTCCTTCCAGAATTAATTAATGATGTGGCAGTCCCATAGCATATTTCACATGTAGGAGCCCTTTTCCCTTACATTTTCAACTTGTATTACTCATAACACTGGATTTCTCTTAATGAGCCACATGGGAGAACCAGGTATTTGGCATATATAATCCTATACTAGATAACTAATTACACAGAAAGGAAATTCTTCACTTTAAATCCTCTATGGACACAAGAGCTAAAGGTCTCAAATGGATTTGTGGCTCTTTCTACATAAGATTTGCTTTAGAACTGCCTGATCACTTTGAAAAACTCAGGCAGCTCTGTGGGTATCTGCACTAAAAATAGAGGTATTTAGTAACTCTTTTGGTAACCAACCTACTGGCTTATGACTGCTCCTAGTAGCAGCATGGAAGAGGGAATTGAGCACACTGATAAAGCTAGGAACTCCTGTGATACCATCAGAGACTTGGAGGTGACTTGTTCTGTGACTTTAGGAAAAGCATTGAAAGTCAAATTGTGATGCCTTTCCTTCCACTGTGGAACAGTTACTCAGACATTTAATTTTAAATCAATGTGGCATCTCAGGTAATGACAGGTCACTATTATGATCACAATCTGGCCTTTATTGCTTTCAGATTCCATATGGAAGATAGGATTTATAACTGACCAAGCTAATACTATAGGCAATGGTTTTAATCCACGCAGCACATAAGGAACAGCCATGTACTCCTCTTGGGTTTTGTCCATTTTGCATATCATTCCTAAGACAATTTGAAACTATTTGCCTGAGCAGTGTTCACATTTACTCAGAATTAGAAGGGCACATTTTCTGGTCTGCCCTCTTAGTTCATATCAGCCCACAAATATAAAGTCAGTGAGGCGGAGTAGATGAGTAAAGAAGTCATGGGATCGGTGCCCTTTACGTCATGTGAAACACATAATTGAGCATACAAAATAGATAATGACATTAAAAGGAACAATGTTTGTATCTGTAAGGGCCAATTATTTATAGAGAAATGTTTTGCATGTTAATTTTAAACTGGCATGATTTACACAGTTGGAAATTTTTGCTCCAAGTAGCTTCTACACATACCATTCGTGTGCACATATATTAAAATACTAAATGATATTTGACTTAGTTCTCTTACAGGAGCTTGGTGTGATAGAACAACAGATCTCACTATTTCTTGTGCAACTGAATATGTCTGACTTGTGCCTTTAGGCAAGATAGAAAATTGGGCCCCAGGCTTGTTCGCCTTTTTATTTTTTTTGCTTAGATAGCTCTACCAAAGGAAACAACTGTAGGCTCAAATAATGCAGTCATTTCTGCATTACTGCCTTCTTCCACAGAAGCCAAAGTTAACAGCTGTTACTTTACCTCTGGGATGTGTGAAGACCTGTAAACTGCCTTCATTGACTCAACATCCGAGTTAGACCTGAAGAAATTCAAATCTACCATTGAGATAGAAATGGCAGCCACATATCATGAGTCGTTCTCTGTTGAACAGTTGCAGCCACATATCTTCTTTGAAGCCTTTTAGTTTGTGTCAGTCCTGTTGATGATTAGTTATTGTCAAGTGCATTTTGTAGTTAATGTGCTTGTCATATTGAAGCATGGAATATACTGCCAGCTCTCTATTTGTAAAAATGTTTCAAATAGCAGCCTTAATATTTGCCAATATAGGGTCCTGGCTTTTCATGAGAAATGCACCAACCCATGAGCTTCAGTTCTAAATCTCAGCTTCCCTTTGGAGGGGGAAGAAGAGGATTCCTTCTGCTGGATCAGAACTAGCTGTTTTTAGGAATCTTCATTGTTAATATGTTCATTAGCATAGTGCACTGTTATCTCTTACCACAGTAATGTCTGAAGAAAGTAACACAGCAGGTTTATATCACTGGATCAAAACTCCTATGCAGTGGTTGATTGTCTAATGTTCAGTGAACTGGACTGTAGGAGAAAATGTAATTCATCCTAATATAAAGGTGAAGCAAACTTGAAATCAATTACATTTCTTGTTCATTCTAATTGACTTACAGATTGCTGGATTCTGTTTACTGTTATAATAGTACCATAGAGAGGCATGGCATAATGCCAGAGTGCCCTGGGCAGCAGCACAGTATGGGGCTGCATTACTGAGTTAGAACATTTTCCCCAGTATTTCAATCAAATCACCCTCACTGAAAATTAAGATGATTACTATTTTTCCTGTCTTTATAATAAGTGGAGAACAATTGGTCACATATTTGAAGGATGGTATCATGGTCCTCTACAGTCTTGTTTAATAGTTTCTAGGGTCGGAAGGGACCTGAGCAGATCATCTAGTCCGACCCCCTGCCATGGCAGGAAGAGCACTGGGGTCAAGTGACCCCAGTAAGGTGGTCATCCAAGCTCCTCTTAAAAACCCCCAGGGTGGGAGCCTGCACCACCTCACTTGGAAGCTGGTTCCAGACTCTAGCCGCCCTGACCGTGAAGTAGCGCCTCCTGATGTCCAGCTTAAACCTTCCCTCCGCCAGCTTGTGACCGTTGTTCCTGGTCACTCCTTGCGGCGCTCGGGGGAACAGGGACTCCCCCAGCGCCTGCTGATCCCCCCTAACCAGTTTATAACAGGCCACAAGATCCCCCCTCAGCCTTCTCTTTTGAAGGCTGAACAGGTTCAGGTCCCGCAACCTTTCCTCATAGGACCTACCTTGCTGGCGGGGGCCCCTACGAATAACCCTCCCCGGGACCCTCTCGATGCTGTCCACATCCCTCTTAAAGTGCGGCGCCCAGAACTGGACACAGTACTCCAGCTGCGGCCTGACCAGTGCCGCATAGAGGGGGAGGATCACCTCCTTGGACCTGCTCGAGATGCATCTGTGGATGCACGACAAGGTGCAGTTGGCCTTCCTAACCACCTCCCCACATTGCCGACTCATGTTCATCTTGGAGTCAATAATGACTCCCAGATCCTTTTCTACTATCTACTATACTAAACCGTTCCTATTCCCTCATACTTTCTTTTCAGGATATGATTTCTAAACCTTATGTAATTCTTGTTCCTCTCTTCTAGATTCTCTCAATTTGCATATGTCCATCTTCAAATGGTAGTACCCAAAGGTGAACACTTGATTCTGACCAAGGCCTCACCAACACCAAATAAAGTAGAATCATTACCTTCCATGCCTTCCATATGCCCCTCCTGTTAATACATTATAGTATAAGACTTGCTTTCTTTTGCATCAGCATTATATTGTTGATTAATTCAGTCAGTAATCCATTATCTCCCTCCAAATCCCTAGTGCTTAGGCACTCATTACCCATTTTCTATTTGTGCATTCTATTCCTCTTTCCTAACTATAGTACTTTACAACTTTTTCCATTGCACTTCATCTAATTTCAGACCATGTCTCCAATTTGTCAAGTTCATTTTGAATTTTATTCCTGCTCTCTGAAGTTCTTGATACCCTACTCGGCTCAGTGTCACCTACAAGTGTTAGAAGCCTACTCTCCAATCCATCATCCAAGTTGTTAATGAAGTACTGGAACCCAGAACAGACCCCTATACAACCCCACCTGATGTGGCTTCTCATACAGAGAGTGAACCAAAGTTAACTATCCATCTGCCCCTTCTATTTCTACAGTACAGCATTTGTCAACAGAGCAGAGGAAGCTCTGAGAAAGCAACCTTTACCTTTCTGTGTAGATAACTGAAGATAAACAGAGGTTACACTGTGAGATGATTGTGCTCCTTACCACTTCTCTATATCCTTACCCATCAAAAAAGCTGGTAGTGTGTCTGAGAATGCACTGTCCAGTATTCTTTCTCCTTTCTTTGTTTTTTTCCATGGAAGGGATAGCATTTAGACCCATTGTCAGAAACTGACATTGCAAGTGATTAAAAAGTAAGCGGTGCTAGAAAAGCACTTGGTAGCATCTGTGTACTGTGGACATTATGAAATGTAATTCCTGTTAAAATCCAACCTGTCAACTTGTGTGAGCAGTAAGAGCCGAAAGAAAGAACCAATAATGTGGAGAATGACATAAGATAAATGAAATCTGGTAAGCAGCCCTGTGATACAAAAAGAGTAGGAAAAGGGTACAAAAATTATATGCAAAAGAGACTTGTTTTCGAGTATATATAAAAAGAAAATAAGATATTTTGAAGAGGTCTGTACAGAAAGGCAGATTCTCAGCTGTGGTAAATTGGCACGGATACAATGATTTCCAGGGAGCCATGCTAATTTACACCACCTGAAAATCTGTCTTTATAATACCATCTTGGTATTCTAGCAATAAAAACAAATCATTTGAGCTTTGCTTTTTGTTTTTAAGAACTAACCAGGGTTCATTGATGGAACTTTTTTACCTTCATATCTGCCCTGGCCTGTAACTTGTTCATCTTCAGTACAGGTACAATTTAGCCTAGGTATGGTGGACATTTTTAATTAATAATCTCATAAGTAATGTTGGTGTAAATGCCTTTTTCTAATTTAAAAAATAAAAGGCTTGCTTATTGAACATATAGTTTGGAATTTTCAAACCATTTTGGCTAGACAGACATTCAAAAAGCCTGAGCCTGAATTGATTCAATCTTTGCAGGTTAGTCTAACCCACAGAACTTGAACTGATTTGCGAGTCAATAGACATTCACTTTTGATTCAGGAAATGTAGGCACATGCCTGCAGTGGCTAAGGCTAGAAGCTGGGGTGGGATGGGGGCATTGAGCAGCCCTCACTTCCCTTTTACAGTGCTGAGCTGAGAGTGTACATGGCAGGACACTCTGATTAGGGAGGGGTTTAAACCCCCACCCTGGTCTGCACAGTCCCCAGCCAGGGTGTGCCTTCAGGGGGAGGAGGAAGCAGCCCTCACCAGGCGTCTCCCCTGCCCTGCTTGCTGCTGAAGGGGTGGGGAGTGTTGCCAGCCCCTAGCTAGCAGTCTGAGGCAAAGGGGGGGTAGGGTAGAGGGAAGACTACTTGTGTGGACTGAATGCATCTGTTGATGATACTGAGCTTTGAAACTGGTTTATGAGCACTGAACTGATGTTCTGTTACAGGTTTAAACCAGTTTTTGATCACTTAAGCCAGTTTATATGTCACTTCTGTCCCTAGACCTCTAGGTCTTAAATGCCAAATTCTAATTTATTGCCATTTGAAAAATCCCATCCTTAAAGTTCAGTGCATTAAAGCACGCAATAGCTAGAA
>NW_017729022.1:141463311-141466182 GCF_001723915.1 Gavialis gangeticus
GATCACTTAAGCCAGTTTATATGTCACTTCTGTCCCTAGACCTCTAGGTCTTAAATGCCAAATTCTAATTTATTGCCATTTGAAAAATCCCATCCTTAAAGTTCAGTGCATTAAAGCACGCAATAGCTAGAAGAGAAGCATTCTATAAAATTAAAAATAAACTTTTGAAAATACTGTGTTTTAAGATAGAATTTGATTTAAGGGAGCCTATAAACCTTTAAATTTTGCTGGAGTGCTAATTTAACAAGAAGTTTACCTACAGTTTAGCTTGCTGACTACATTATGCATATGTTAAAGATTTTAACATCGGTTGTCTTCCTGAAAAAGGAAGTTTATAGCTTCTTTTTAACTCTAACAGATGTGTACATCAAATGTTTATAGAAAAAAAGCATCTTTCCACAAATATGAAGTCCTGTAAAGTAGTTGAAATTTTTATTATGTCTCTTTATGCACGAAAATATTTCTTCTGAAATCACTAAGGTCATATAAACATTAAAGAAGTAATGCAATATTTTCATAACATATGTCCGTCTATCATTTCTTTTTGTCAGAATCTGTCCCAAAGTGGTATTTGAGATGGTAGTTTCTAATAGTTTACCCAGCCTCAGCTTCCAATGGCATCGTGGAACGATGATTTATTGTTCCCCCTGGTCTACTTTCATTGCTCCAATTCTTCAGCATAGGAGTAGGGTATTATTCTGCTATTTGCACGGCAGCTATGTTATCCATCCTTACTATTTCTTTCTTCAGTCACTGGTCTAAATAGAATGTAATGATAGTGGAACTAGGAAGGGGAAAATGTCACGCTTGTTTTCTTGTCTGGCATATGGCCAGAGGGACTGTTGTGATCAATTCATCTGACCTGTTGTATAAGACCTTTATACAAGTTCTCTGAATTAATGCCTGTTTAAATTAGAGCATCAGAAACATTCAACCTTGATTTTAAAATTTCGGCTGGTAGAGAATTCACCACAACTCATTTTCCAATGGTTGCTTGTCCTTATTGTCAAAGAAAATTGCACCTTATTTCTAGCCTGAATTTGTTTAACTTTGGCTTACAGCCATTAGGTCTTGGCATACTTTTGACTGCTAGACTGAAGAGGCTTTTCCATGTAGGGACCTCTGGACTCTGATCAAGTCACCCCTTTAACCGTCTTTGTTCAGCTGAAGAGATTGAGCTTCTTTTAGTATAATGCATGTTTCCTACCTTTTAATCATTCTTGTGGCTCTTTTCTAAACCTTCTACAGTGTATCAACAACTTTCTTGAATTGTGGAAATCAGAATTAAACACAATAATTTCAGTAGCTCTCACACCAATGCCAAATGTAAGGGTATCATACATAACCTCCTTATTCCTACTCAAGATTTCCATTTTTGTATTTCCCAGGACTGTGTTAGCCTGTAGCGTCAACTATTTATACATTATAATTCTCAAGTACTTTTCAGAACTGTGGCTTCCTAGGGTCTAGTCCTTGATACTGTAAACCTGGCCTGCATTGTCTGTGCCTATGTATACAAATTTATATTTAACTGTACTAAAAAGCATGTTCTGCTTGTGTCCCATTTACTGCCACTATAAACACTTTTCAGGAATTATGTACCCGTTAAGTTTTTTATCTTACTGTGTTCTTCTGTGATTCTGTTATGGATAATATTTTGTCACTTTACATCACCTTTCAAACAAGAAATAATGTAATGCTATTATTAATTTAATCTTTTCCCTCAAGTTGTATTACCCCCATTCCGACTTCATGTGTACCCTCTAGAAATTAGCTGCCTACCCCAAAGACTATACGTATGTCAACTTAAGAAATATTATTTTGTATCAGTGACCTCTCTTCTTCATTATTTACCATTTCCTTTAAACTCTGTGTCATCTGCAACATTTCTCTGTAATGATTTTAAGATCCATTATCGGTAATTCACTAAAATATTTAATAATATATGACTAAGAGCTGATCCCTACAAGACCCCAGTATAGATCCCCTAAAGGTTAATTCCCTCTCTATAGATAGGTTTCAAGACTTATCGGGTACCTAGCTTTTAATACAGTTACTTTGTGTTGTGTTGAATTTGAATAGTTTCTTAGTCAATAGATCATGTGATACCAAGTCAAATGCCCTACAGAAGCTTTGATGCTATTATTGAATAATAAGTAACTTAATCAAACCTGCTACCAAGTATGTTTAACAAGCTTTAACTTCCATAAATCTATGTTGATTGAAATGAATTCTGTTACCCATCTTTAATTCTCTGTTAATCAAGTACCATTTCACTTGTTCCTTTATTTTACCCAGTTTTGATTTCAGGCTGATATACTTAGGTCACATTAATTCTTTTTTTAAATATTAGCACATCCTTAGCTTTCTTCTAGTCCTCTGGAACTTCCTCAGTATTTCAAGACTTAGTGAAGATCAACATCTATGCTGCAGGGAACATTTTTCCAAGCTTCTTTTCTTTTCTTTTCTTTTCTTTTCTTTTCTTTGAATTTTTTAATTTTTTTGAACTCTCCATTACAGGTTATCTAGGTGTGATGATTTAAAAATGTCTAGGTTAGATACACAGGCAACATTTTTTGGGTGAATCTGATACCTTTTATTGCACCAACTTAAATAGCTGGAAAAAAATTTTCTTAGCTAACTTTCAGGTTTAAAAACCCTTTGTGAGGCTGAGAAAGCCTCTGCAGTTGGTGTGTACTCTTCCTGGGTGGAATGAACAATAAAGAAGCCAGAGGCTGGGCTGGCAGTCAGTGAAGATGTAAATTGAGGAATAGGTGAAAAACAGGCTGGGTGGAGGAGGGGGCGAGAGAAGGTGGGATGAATGTAGTGGGTAAATAGTGGAGAGGTACCTGGAGAGTCAGATGTCAGGCA
>NW_017729022.1:141466589-141474489 GCF_001723915.1 Gavialis gangeticus
TTGTCATGGCATGGTCTGGATCCATTTGGTGTGTTCTGGGACTTAGGAAGTTTGCTTCTGGTAATGAGGTTAGCAAAGTTTAGTGCTTGTTTGAAGGTTAGGGTGGGTGGTTCTGGGAAGATCTCCTCAAGAATAGCGTCTCCTAGCATGGGTTGCAGTTGTTTGAGGATTTTCTGTATGGGTTCGAAGGAGGGGTTGTATGTCATAACCAGCGGTTTTCTGATTCATGGGGGTTTTTCTTCTGTACTGCAGCAGTTCTTCACATGGTATCCGGGTGGATGCCATCCTAGTGTGAGATATTGATATATAAGCTGGTAACATCCATGGTGGCTATGAGGGTGTTGCTGGGAAGGTGGTCTATAAGAAGGTGCTGGGAAGGTAGGTTGAGTACAGGTATAGAGCATCCTCTTTAATTTCTTTCAGAATGGAAAATATTTCATAATCATCCTATTATCTGACTACTTCACAATGTTTTTTTTTTTATCCAAATGCACATCTGAAATATTTATTAAATACTCCTGGTGCTGCTTCATTATTACCATATTTACTTGAGTACAAGATGAGGATTTTTTCCCCAAGGGTAATGGGAAAATATTTCCCATATACAAGGGAACCTCATTAAATACATTATTTTGCATTAAATTGGTGCCAAAAGCAGCATGTGCTCAGTAATGGAAACCAACTATGAAGCTGAATTAATGCAGCCAATACTGAGCATGACTGTAAAACCCATGACCCATAATGGGCAGACATACTGATGGGAACCTGCCACAAAGATAGGTTAGTGCAGCATATCTGAATAAGATATATAGTAGTCCCCATTGCACTCAGTCCCCCTTATGTCCGACTCTTTTTCAAGTCACGGAGAGTAACTACACTGAAAACATTTCAACTTCCTCTTCATTTCTGCTGCTGAGCTGTGCCTTTCTTTCTCATTTCCAATTACCGTATTTTATAAGTTTTTACAAACATGATGGATTGGTGCAGGCTATACAAGGGTGCAGGCTATGCAGCATCTTTATAACAGTCTTTAAGGAAAATTACAACTGTGCTGTGCCCACCTGTCCCCAGCTGTGGGCTAATGTCACGGCGGTGGCAAGCCCTGGCAGGATTGGCTGGAGTGCAGCTGGCGGTGGCAGCGGGGAGAGGGGCTGCCTCCCCCCACTCGCAGCTCCTCATCCCTCCCCTCCCCTCCCCTGCAGCAATTAGCACCACTTTTAGCTGGCTCCAGCTCCAGCTCCGGTGGTCATGCTCAGCTGAGCCTGCACTGCCTCCCTCCCACCACATGCGGGAGCCCCGCACCCAACTGTGCTCCTCTGCAGCCGTGCAGCAGGGCCCAGTGGGGGCCACCCGGCGCCTGAGCTCTGACGGGGCGGCCACGGTTGCAGCCATGTCTCAGGGGTGGCTGCAGGCGGGCAGTGGGAGCCCGGTCCCTGCACACCAGCAGTGAGCACCTGCAGCTGGAGCCAGCACCTCTCAGGCTTACTAGGCTTAAAATCGCCCCCAGCACCGACACTATCAGGTGCGGGGAATACATGGGTGTGGTCTATACACAGACTATTTTCTGAAAATACAATTTTCCTCGGGTTATACATTGGTGCATGTTATATCAGTCTGTGGGCTATATGCAAGAAAATATGGTATTTCTGCTTCCTCATCAACCTTAAGGGCCTTTATACACATGTTCCAGGAGTGGCGGGAGCAGGGGAGCACTTTTATTAGAGCAGGTCCAAGAGCCACTCTGATGAAAGCACCCAGAACATCTCATGTATCAGCATCCCCAAGCTTAAACATGGCTCAAGTCAGTAAGCCATTATCTCCTAAATCCCTAGTGCCTAGCCATTTATTACCCACTTTCTATTTGTGCATTCAATTCCTCTTTCCTAACTATAGTACTTTACAGTTTTCTCCATTGCACTTCATCTAATTTCAGACCGTGTCTCCAATTTGTCAAGTTCATTTTGAATTTTATTCCTCCTCTCTGACGTTCTTGATACCCTACTCAGCTCAGTGTCACCCACAAGTGTTAGAAGCCTACTTTCCATGTTATCATCCAAGTTGTTAATAAAGTACTGGATTTCAGATACCTCATATGTTCTTAACACGAGTCCTGGGATCCTCCAAATATTTATATAGAAATGAGGTGCATGGCAGCCTGGTTCAGCTCCACATCATGAAAGGCAGGGCCACACTAATCAAATGCCTATTGGCTGAGAGAGGGGGCAATATAAGGATTCTAGGTAAACTGTTTGGGACCCTGTTTGGTATATTTTCCAGACACTTGGGACACTATACGTGAGCAGTGAGGTTGGTTTGATGCATGGTAATTACAATGTGTCAGAGCAGACTGGATTGACCAAGTCTGCTGGAGCGTGACTGTTCATGTATAAGTGTCCTAAGTGTATGGAAAACATACCAAACAGGGTCTCAAACAGTTTACTTAAAATCCCTATATTGCCCCTTCTCTCAGCCTGTCGCATATGATTAGCATGGCCCTGCCCTTCATAAGGTGGAACTGGACCAGGGTGCCCTGCACCTTATCTGCATATAAAAATTTGGAGGATCCTGGGACTCATGATAAGAACACCCAGTTTCAGTCATGAGTGGGCTGTGAATTAGCACATGGATCCTTTGTGGGGGGTATCTGGAGTACACACACATACTGAGTAGTGCTGAGCTATGTATGGGGTCACCATGGCATGAAACACTGCTTCATAGCCCAATGATCTATATGATACATCAAGAGCCTTTTGGCTTTGGATTAATATCATGCAATTTTGTATTGTGTATATGTAGGTACAAAAGTGGTGCTTATATGTGTGTTTATAAAGTATATGTGCTAAAACTTGCAGCAGTTTCAAAAAAGGTAAAATGCATCAATTCTGCATGAAATAACTCTATGTGTACCCATAGAAATGTGCCAATACGCAAATAACTTCAAGGATGTTTATTTCAAAGACAGCGTTTTCAAATTAGCTCTTTACTTCTGTGTGCTCGGGAAGAGTGTGGTCTGATAGGAAGGTGCAGAGGGGAAGAGGCCACCGGGGGAAGAACTTGAGGGGGGAGAGGGCAAGGGGGCCATCTGACCCCCACTCCAGGATATATTTTGCTTGTTGTAGGAGTGGGACAAATTCATAACAAATGTATTGTGATGGGCTGGCTGGCAGTGACCTGGCCCAGGGTTTTGAAAGGGCAAAAGATGATCGGAGGACTTGGGATTCCCTTTCCACACCAATCAGGCCCCAGAGACTTACCCCTCCATGTCCCTATTGGCCCCTTGGGTCACCTGGAGGGGGATAAAAGGGGCAGCATGGGCTGACTCAGGAGAGAGAACAGCAAGGGAAAACAAGAAAGGAGCTTCACAGAGCTGGTAAGAGCTGAGCCAGTGGGGCAGGAGCAGTGCCCCGGAAGAGTCTGAAAGAGCAGGACCTGCAGGCAGCAGTGGGACCCCCAGCAATGCGGCGTGCAGCTGGCAGGAGAGGCCCCCCACTGGGCTCCACTATCCCCAAGGAGAGGCTGCAGGCAGCAGGAGAGGCTCCCCAGCTCCAGGAAGGATCTGAGTAGCGACCTGAGAGGTTCCCAGCTCTGCTTCCAGCTCTTCCAATCAGAGGCCAGGCAGCTCAATGTGAGGCCGGGCTCCCAGAAGGTCAAGACCCTTAGCAGCTTAGAGCAGTGCCACCAGTGGTGGCTATGTGGCAGCATTCCTGCCTTCCCTGTGGGAGATCTGGGTTCAAGTCCTAGCTGGGATGAGTGAGGTAACAAAAAGCAAGTCTTCTTGCAGTGGAAAGGGGCCATTGTGTTTTGCCCCCTTTCTCCCCCTCCAGGTACCAAGGCCCTATGTTTCCTTGTCATTTGACATTTTGCATTTTGTGCCCTTTTTATATTTCACCAACCCGTATTGTTTGTTCTGCTGTTTGTTTTATATTTTGTCAATGATTGTAAGTGTCTAACCTTTGTTGAATCCTGCCCCCTTGGGGCGTTGTAGTGTCCACTATACCCTCTGATTTATGCCTGTTATGTTCCCAGTATTAAAAGGTATATGGTTAAGTCCCCATTGGTGGTCTGGCTCTGCTCTATAGGGGAGGAGAGTCACTTGTGCACCTGCTTTGATCCCTTCAGTTGGAGAGGGGGTACCTCTTGGAGTACCGCCCGGGTTACAGTATAAATTTTCCATATATAGAATCTAATTATTGGAAGGGCCATCTTATATTCAGGTAAGTATGACATTGAAAATTCCACCATTGCTATCATATAATGGACCAGTGTCATTTTTAAAATCCTAACACAATGGTGAAAAAAAATCCTTTCACTGTCCTTAATTGTGCTGGTCAATCATTTGCTTTTTAAATCCATTTGTTTCCTTTATCAGTTTTTTCTCCAACCCTTATCTTTTAATTTATTGCTTGCTGCTATTAATTTTCCCTTTTATGTGTTATTCATATAAACATTACAGCTGCCTTCATTACACCTTTTAAACCAGATTGTCTTTTCTTTTTGGGGATTTTCTTTTTTCCCCCCCATATAGCCTTCTTTCTTGAGTGTGGATTTTGGGACACTTAGTAAAATACTTTTAAACAGCTTTTAATTATCATTCATCACTATGATTTGGCTCATAACTGTTTCCATTTTTGTGAAATTGGTCCTTTTAAAGCATCAAGTACATATATATCTGATTTGACTGTATTTCATAGTTTCATAGTTTCTAGGGTTGGAAGGGACCTGAGCAGATCATCGAGTCCGACCCCCTGCCATGGCAGGAAAGAGTACTGGGGTCAAATGACCTCGGCAAGGTGTTCATCCAGCCTCCTCTGAAAGACCCTTCTTCTTCCATACAAAAAATACCTTCACATTTGCCTAAGTAACCCACATATTTTTATATGTATGATCAATTCCTTTTTATCCATTACAAGGAGTTATCATAGAATTCTGTTGTCTTGAATGTAACATTTTTTGAATTAAGCAAATGTTGTGTATCATTTTTTGAAACTCTGAGGAAATTGTCCTAAGTTTCTCTTCTGGTACCAATCATCAATTAACGTTGATAATCTGCAGCTCTCTGCCATAGAGTCTTTTTTTCCATCATCAGGGCATATCAAGTTTCCATAAACAGGCTAATCAGTAAATAGTTTTCAAGCACGTGAAGTGCTGAGAGGGATGGGGAAAATTATTTTCTTATTTATATCTTACTTTATGCACCAAACCAGAAGATAGTGGAACATGTGCTTCTGATTAGCCAATAAGCAAAAAAGTAAAAGCTGAAGCCTTCATCTTGTGACATGCTAATTGCTGAAATGGGGGGAGGGAGGGCATGCAGTGAAGCTGTGTAAATGGAAAGCTCTGAATATCTGACAACAGCATGCTTGCCAGAACACAGGACCATTTCTTATCTCTGCGTATCCATCCAGCCTTGACTGTCATATTACCCATTTTTATTCATTGTTGCTTGTCTGTGATCATCTACTGCATGCACATTTCCATGGGAGAAACTTATGCCCATTTGTCTATGTGCTACTTGCTGTGTTTAATGAGTATCCACACATTCTATCAAGGTTTTTACAGACACTTCTGATTGGATAAATTGAACAATCCTTTCATAAGCTTTATATGTGTGTATTTCTAAATTCCAAGGACAGGTAAGATATTAGTGTATTTATTTTGTGAATGGACTTGCACATTATAGCAGGAGTAGGAGAGGGGGAGGCAGAAGTTAGGTGGGGGAGTGATATTGGCCAGTGTTTTTGTTTCAGTTGGCTGAGAAGAACTGGCATACATTATTTTGTACGTCAGCATGTAATACCATCTTTGTTGAGGTTCTTTCCAAGCAGAACACTAAAGATCACATTTTGCTAAATGCTTATGTGTTACATGTTAAAACAGAAGAGATGTATTGATTGTGACATCCATCAAGTCATATGTCAAACATTTCCAGGAAGACCAGGAACATGGGGGTTTTTTTGTCTTAGAATCACAGAAAATTTGGGTTGGAATGGACCTCAGGGGGTCATCTAGTCCAGCCCCCTGCTCAAAGCAGAGCCATCCCCAACTAATACCATCCCAGCCAAGGCTTTGTCAAGCCAGGTCTTAAAAACCTCCAGTATTGAAGACTCCATAATCTTTCTGAGTAACCTGTTCTAGTGCTTTACTTCCCTCCTGGTAAGAGAGTTTTTTCCTAATATCTACCCTAAACTTCCCTTCCTGCAACGTGAGACCGTTGCTTCTTGTTCTGTTATCTGCCACCACTGAGAACAGTCTAGCTCCATTAATTCTCATTAATTCTCAATTAATTCTCCATTAGCTTCTCAATTAAAAAGTTATAATCCATTTATTTTCCTCTGCTCTTTAAAGTTTTCTGCCTAGAAACTACTATTTTAGTGCAACCTTTCAGAATTTTATTTTAAAGTATAATTTGCCACCTTTATTTTTATATTTTGTGTTAGTTTTCTGTATTATCTGCAACACATGTACAGAGGTGTCAACATTGATCTTAAAGATCAGTAGTGCTGACATTTCCTGAAAAACCTTGAAAAGTATTAAAATTAGATTCCTAATATAATTTATATTTCTTTCCTGATTCTTATGACAGCAAATGTCAGTGTGAAACCTTAGCTTTACAAGTTCCTTATCATTTACATTTACACTATTTGTGGAGTCATCAAAGGCATCCATATATTCATAATAGCTTCCTAAGCAGCCATTTTGATATCACCGGGTGCATCTACACATATTATTAGCACAAAGCAATAAACTCATATCTTGCTGGAATTTATTGCTCCCAGGTGCTTTATTTACATGTGCATCTGGGACCACAGCACATTGAGCTGGGTTGGAGCAGCCCCAGCTGGCAGGTGAGTTCAGGGGGTCAGCCTGCCAGCCTGGGGCTGCTCTGACCTGGCTCAACATGTTGCAGAGCAGCTGGCTCAGGCACAAGGGTACTCCAATGGGGGGCTAGCTGGCAGATAGCTCCTGCACTGAAACACCCTTATGCTTTAGTCAGTAGGGCCGTGCGAAGCTTCAGGTACTGATTCGATTCAGAGGAGATTCGGCCCAATTTGGTAGCCGAATCTCTAAATCTGAATCAAATCAGGGGACCAATATAAAGGTCCGAATTGATTCAAAGCTCTCCCAATCTTTGGAAAAGTTTCAGAGAGCTTTGATGATTCGGGCAGTCCCTGCCCGCTGCAGCAGGAAGCTGGAGACAGACTCAGAGCTGGTAAGTAGCGGGCGGGAGGAGCGGCTGGGGGTCCCATGGGGGGATCCCTGCACTCCCACATCCCCTGCTCCCTCTGACCCCTACCCATTCCCCCAGCCCCCCACCCATGCCTGCTTCACACACCCCAGATCTCAATGCTTTAAAAAAAAGCCCCAATTTACCGGGTGCTGCTGGGTTGGGGGGCAGTCCCCACTGCCTGCCACTGCCCCACACTTCATGGGGGGCTCTGCCATGATCCTCCTGTCCCCTCTCACTCTTTCAGCTCCCCCATGGTTGCCCTGCCCACCCCAGCTCTGGCCCTTTAAGAAAAAGAAACTGAGAAAAGCCCTGGACTCACCACTCCTGCAGTGGCCTCAGGGCTTTAGGGGCTTGTGCAGAGCCCCCAGTGTGGCATGGGGCAGTGGGGGGCAGCAGGGATTGCCCCCCTGCCAGCAGGAGTGGTGAGTTCGGGTTTTTTTTTCCTTAAAGGACAAGAGCTGGCCCAGGCAGGGCACTTATGGGGGAGCTGGGGGAATGGGAGGGGCCGGAGGGCTCATAGCAGAGCCCCCCCTATGCAGCATGGGGCAATGGGGACAGTGGGGATCACCCCCTGCCCAACAGCACCCGCTGAGCCAGGGCTTTTTTTTAGCAAGAGCCAGGAGCTGGGGTGCGCAGGGCAGCCATTGCTGGGCTGAGACATTGGGTGGGGGA
>NW_017729022.1:141474542-141475000 GCF_001723915.1 Gavialis gangeticus
TCATAATGGAGCCCCCCATGCAGCAGTGGGCTCACCCCTCTGTCTGGTAGCACCCGGTGAGTCAGGGCTTTTTTTTTTCAAAGTGCTGGGAGCTGGGGTGGGCAGGGAAGTCATTACTGGGGCTGGGAGAGCAGGCTGGGGATGGGCCTGGATGATTTGGAGATTCAGCAACAACCAAATCTCTGAATAAGATTCAGTCAAATTGATTCAGGACAGTGATTAAAATCACTGTCCCCCTAATTGGCCAAATCTGAAATGAGCCCTGTCAGCATGTACACATGCATTGCTGTATACTAAAGAACTCCATTGCAAGATAGTACTTGTATTTACAACTGCTAACCTGCATCAAAGTTAATTAGTTTCCTGTGGTCTAATAGGGCTGCATGTCTAGGCATTGAAACTTTACTGCAGAACTAATTAGTAGGGCTGTGCAAAGCTTCAACTTAATATTCGATTCG
>NW_017729022.1:141475011-141475337 GCF_001723915.1 Gavialis gangeticus
GGTGCCAGCAACATCAGCAGGCTTGTTTCCAGATGCAGGCAGGTGGCAGGCTACTTCCGCCGGAGCATCAAGAGGGGCAAGGTGCTGCAGGACAAACAAGCAGAGCTAAATGTCCCGCGGCACAGAATCATCCAGGATGTGGAGACTTGGTGGGACTCCACATACCTGATGCTCGAGAGGCTGGTGGAGCAACAGAAGGCCATCCATGAGCTGGCCTTGCTTGGGGAGATTGGGATCAGCGGTCCCCTGACCAAAGCTAAGTGGGATGCCATCTCCCAGATCTTGCTGGTCCTCAAGCCCTTCCTTGAGGCCACTGAGAACCTCAG
>NW_017729022.1:141480337-141481324 GCF_001723915.1 Gavialis gangeticus
GTCTGGGATCATTAAGAGCTGGCAAATGATCCCGCATTTGCTATTTGCGTGCACTGCCGAGCCAAAATCAGGTGGGGCAAGGGAACAAAGCACATGAACACCTCGGGGATGCTGAATCATCTCTGGAGGTACCACCCCTTTGCTACAGGAATGGCCCCTGCTCGCTCCACAGCCCTCATCCCCCCACAGCAGAGGCAGGGCACCCTGGAACATTGGGGGCAAAAGGGACCAGTTGCAAATGCGAGCAAGGTCACTCAGACCACTGGGGAGATGCTTCCTCTGGATGGTCAGCCCTTCACCTTTGTTGAGCGGTCAGGGTTCAGGCAGCTCCTGGCACTGCTGGCTCCATCCTACCAGGTGCCCACATGCACCGCCTTCAGCAGGACAGTGGTGCCCTCCCTATACGAAGTATGCAGGAAGCACTTGAGGTAAGACCTGCACAAGGCAGGTCTGCAGGTGACTGTACACTTCACCTCGGACATCTGGAGCAGCCGGGGTGGAGACCATGCATACCTCTCCCTCACAGGGCACTGATGTGGCCAGTCAGGCTGTCGGTGGGCTCTCCTTCACGCCAAGGTGTTGGATGAGTCCCACACAGCAGCAGAGATAAGGGGGGCCATGAACCGCATGGTGGAGGGGTGGCTGGGCGTTGGGCAGGCTGAGCTCACCCATGGCTTCATGGTCACTGACAATGGGGCCAATATGGTCAAGGCAGTCCATGATGCCAATTTTGCTAGTATTTGCTGTGTGGTACACAATTTACATCTGATTGTGAGGGATGCCTTGGAGGGGGACAGGGCCGGTGATGGTGCCAGCAACATCAGCAGGCTTGTTTCCAGATGCAGGCAGGTGGCAGGCTACTTCCGCCGGAGCATCAAGAGGGGCAAGGTGCTGCAGGACAAACAAGCAGAGCTAAATGTCCCGCGGCACAGAATCATCCAGGATGTGGAGACTTGGTGGGACTCCACATACCTGATGCTCGAGAGG